>NW_027185436.1:3115000-3715000 GCF_022577435.1 Embiotoca jacksoni
TAAAAACAGTAATTAATTTATTCTAAGTTGGGAACATTTTGTTATAATAGGCAAGGAGACGATTGACTCTATGAAATAAAAAAAAGTAACAAACTGAAGTTCGGTTTGGAGCACGGAGCTATTAATAAATACATTCAGAGACCTTTTTTTTTTACAAGATTTTCTCTGTCAATAGTTGGAAAAAAAAATACCCTACCATGGCCTCATTAAAATTACAGCCAAAGAGGGATTTATCTTCCTGTAAATAAGGCACAGCTCTGACAGCAGGAAAGAAAGCACTGCTTCGCTCCCTCCAAAGTCGAACTCCATTTCTCCATGTTGATAAATTTGCTGGCATTTCCTTCTTGACTGCTGGAATTCAGGAACCCCTGACACTGTTGCAGGGCAAACGCATTCATAAGTCACATTTGCATAATGACATATTATGGTGTTCACATCGAAAAAGGAAGCGACAATTAGTGACAGGCTGTAGGATGGGAGGGGGCAGAGAGACACCTGTTGAGAGGATTTTATTTTAAGACATTCATCTTGAAATGTTACATACCTACACAGAAGTACAGTATGTCTGCTTCCTAAACCTATAAGTCAGAATATTATAATACAATGTAGTAGTAGTTCCCACTGCTTTATTTAAGCGATGCCACACTGACATACAACATGAGTCATTCCAATATAAACACAAGAGAAGTATTCATTCAGTTCCTTCAGTTTAGAGTTTATTTGTGGGCCAAAGCAAATTAGAGTTGCAGAGCTGACACATGCCACTTCTCTTACTGCTTTCTGAGTACAGAATATAAATAATACTACTTCATTTGAGCAGACATGTCTTGTATTTTTCATTGCTTTTGGTGCAGCCTTTCATAACCCTTTTTTTTTTTTTTTTAGATAATGCAACTACCCAGCAAGCACTGATTAGGTAGTAATAGAAAATAAACACTATAACGCTTCAAACTGCTTCTGTGTTTACTGTCTACCTCAGTAGTGAATGCCATTGTCTTGGTGCATTGCTTTTTACCGTGTCCTTTTCCTTATTTCTCTGTTCAATCTCAAATAAAAGCTGTAAAGACGTGAGAAGCACCGGGCAGGGCTGCAGTTAACATCATTAAATCCATTTAGCAGGTACACAGTTATTCTGTTTGGCTGCTGATGGCTGATGACTGCAGACAGTGCAGTCATATGTCTCTTAGCTTAAAACCTCACTGATAGTCCACACAGCATCTGCGCCCCTCTGATTGTGAATCTCCATTGAAAACAATGGACTTTCAGTGACCTGTTGGTACTGTTGAATCATTCAATAATTCCCAATCCTGCTCCACATGCTCTGTGTACAGACACAATATATACAAGTACATATATACACATAGTATATGCACAAATATACATACACAAACAAATGTGCGTGCAAACCAGAGCTCATTAACACACACCAACAGCGCATCACGACTCCAAACCATGCAGGAGTTGGGGTGTCTGTCATAACATGCAGCCCTCTCTGCCTGTGTTGCTCGGGGCTGTAAATCAACACAAATCGGACCCGGAAGTCTGTGCACACACGTCCTCACATGTGTGTCCAGCGAGGACTAATCACACCGCCTGGGTTTTAGACATTAAGGCTGCGCTGGTTTGGTCTGGACAACTGAGAGGGTGAACATCTGCCAGGAAGCAACTTTCTCTGTCTCTCCATTTCTCATCCCTCTCCTGGGACCGCTTTCCCTCTCCCTCTCTCTCTCTCTCTCTCTCTCTCTCTCTCTCTCTCTCTCTCTCTGTCTCTCACAGACACAAACACACACAAATAAATATACCCCTAATGGGATTTAGTTGTCAAGGAATGGTTTGATTCATGATGTGCCATGGTGGTGCGATAGAATAAACATGAGGCTGCAAACTCTCAGTAGAATTTAACATGTGCCATTTGGTGGCTACGTGGTCATGTGCATTCATTTCAGCGCAGGTGGCCCCGGGGAAAGAGACTCTAACGATGCTCTAGTTTCCAGACAAATTGAGAACCTCATCAGTTCAAATTAGCTGTAAGGCCCTTTTCCTTTCACTATCACTGCCATGAAACATTAATAGGAGCTGCCAACTCTCTCCATCCTGTTAAAGCAGTCAGATACCGCCACAGCATGCCAAATTGAGATGTGTTAAGAATGTGGGATGGTAGCGCCAGAGTGTGTTCGATGCTGTTACAAGACCCGGCAGCGGCTGTCACACACCGTCCAGGAAGTGATTGTTGATTTTGGAAAGTCTGCACCAGAACAGCTGTCCAATCATAATGAGTTTGAAAGCGGTGTCTTTTTTTTTGTTGTTGTTCGCTGAAAATGGATGCAATCCAGCTGGCGAACGCTGAAGTGAAAAGAAAGAGTTGTGTTAATGTACTGAAGAGTTTCATCTGAGGTTGCTGCTGTACATACTGAGCAGAAAGCATTTCAACCGGATCAAGCAGTATTGGAGAAAAGCCGTAATGTGCATCATCAGACATGGTTTGTGACAGGAGGAACAGTTGTTTCCCGAAGGGCTGTATCTCACCAACAGGTGTTGTTTGGTGGATCAGTTGTCAAGCCATCAAATATAATTTAATGTGATAACCTTCTCACATCTGCAGACAGGCATCAGTGCCTCTTTTCCTATCTTGTTTAGACTTCTCACTCACATAGAAAAATGTCTCACTGCTGCAGAATCTCAAAGAGTACAAAAAAAACGGCATCTACGTTTCCCACAGGGATGAAATTTATTCTTAAGATTTTACGGATCCCATTGAAAGAGCGTTATCCTGTAGCTGCTGTGGATTGTAGGCTTTACCAGCAATTCTGCAACAATTCTGTCTTCTAATATACTATTGTGATTAAGAAGACTATATCGTAGCTCTTAGGTTGCACAGCAGAGAAAACAACCTGCAGACTTGTATTGCAGTCTGCAGGATGACAGATAATCCATCACTGTAAATGAGAAGTGGTCAGCCACCAAAATTATCACAACTGTTTACAAATTTGTACATTTGATACAAACACAAGTCACCATTTCACTGCTCTTATTATTTTTCATCATAAATGAAACGAATAGATGAAATGCCGAGCGATCACAATATGAAAGGAAATCTAGCATATGATCTAAACTTGATGTTTCTACAGCATTTAATCAAAATGGTTTCGGTCAAACATAGCCAATATAAAAAAGGAGCATGATGACAATCAGTAAGTTAATGTAAGAGATGAGTTAAAAACAAAAGCTTTTCAACTTCTCTCATGAAATACAAAATCAATACATTTGTTCTGTAAGTAAACATGTTTTCACTCTTTAAATGGACTCCTTCTGGTCAATATGCTGTTGGTCCCTCTGAAAATAATTCTGTCATTAATTAGATATTAGGCCTCAAAGAGATGTATGCTAGGCCTGTCAGTTTAATTGACAGGCCTGTGGTTTCAGGTTTCTGCTATAGGTGGGCGCTTATAGTGTCCTCAGTCAGATTCCTCGCTCGCTCCTCCCCAGCTTGTCGAAATATGGTCGCTTATGACTCTATAAAAACAAGATGGCGGCGGCAAAGTGCTTTGAACTTGAAGCTTCAAAACAACAAACTCTTGTTATGTTAGTGACGTCCCTAAATGCCTAAGTTACACTCATGTCCACATACTGAGTAAAATTTTAACTTGCCATGTTTTTTGTGTTTATCAGCAAATAGATAAATTTGTATTTAATTATAGATACTTCATGTTTGTACGTTGGTGAGTCGCCTTTAAAGGACCACTGTATTTAAGGCAACCAATTACACACTTGCATACTTTCTTTTAATTTTTGCCGTGTATTTATCTTTCCTCCCAATGAGTCTTATTTTATCTCTTCTTTAGGGATGTCAAAGAACTTTTCATGTGTTCTTGTCTCCCTGTAACAGACTTAATAAATTTGTGTGTTTCGAGGAATAAACTCATGCAGGCTTTTCTGAGTTTGTGTGGGAAGAACCATTTAGTTGGTCAAAAGCAATACTGAAAAGGAGTTATGTTGTACAGATTTACAGTCTTAATGGAGTGTAACTCACATTAAGGATAGTTTGTATTTGATTTCTATCCAATGGTTCTTTCTGTCCTAAACACCTGACCATTCATAGTTTTAACCATAAAAAGCTCAAACATACATTTTAATCACTTTCCTTTTACCTGGACCTGTGGATTGATTTGTAGAATAAACAGAAGCAAAGAAAAAAATAAAGACTTCTAAATATGTATATTATAAATATGTCGTAAAGATGTGTCTGAAATTCAAGTCATCATGATATTTTCTTTCTAAAGAAATGATTGTGACATTGCAGAAGCTCCCTCTGCTTGTTTGATGCATCACTTTCTCTTCTTTTGAATAATTTCTTCTTGATATTCACTTTTGACTTATTCTCTAACTTTTCTGCATCACCAGAGGCTTCTTCTGATATCAGAAAAGTCAGACGTGCCTCTTCCGACACGTCAACATCATCACTGTCAACGCCAGACTAAAGACACCATTTCAAAGATCTTCCCCTCTGTCTCATTCACTTCCATACAGGGGCTTCATTTATCCCCTGATAGCAGTCAGTGATGTTATATTGATTCCCGGCACCAAACTTAGCGAAGGCCTTGTCTCAGACTGTGATTGACAGCGCCGTCTCTTTTGGGCATTGAAACATTGACTGTAGGCTCAAACCAAATCAATCAGGATCACTTAGGCACGACCAGCTCAGCCCGTCTCTCCATAACCACAGCTGTCAGGTGACTTGTCAGATGGAGAATTGACTTGACTGCACGATGAAGGCTCTATGTAAACATTGTGGGGTCCAATGTGTCTTTCCTACTGAATTCATTATTGACATGACCTCCTTCACATTTCAGTTTTTGCTGCTGGTATTAATAGCAACCATGAGCAGCCATTCAGTCAAACTCGTCAAACTCACTGTTGTTGTTGCACTTAATGAAAGACAAGTAGACTGATGTATAGTTGTACAGCAGCCTACTTGTAGAATCGATCTGTTTCTGGTTTGAGATAAGAAGATTATAAACTGAAGTGAACTCTGTTCATCAGGGTGCAACTCTGCCAATTATTTGTAACGCCATGACAAGTTTGTGTTTCTGTTATGATAATGTCATTGTACTGTTGCAAACAACAAAATACAGGACAAAATCGAAGGTAAACATTCACTCCCGTCCCCCCCCCCCCCCGCTCTCCAAATGATTCTCCTCCGAGTCGCACCTTTCCTCTCCTCCTGCCTCCCGCTCTTCCCATTTATCACAGCACACGTCAGGCCTCTATGACATATCATACCATTCAAATATGGTCTAGCTTGTCTTGTAGGGATCCACCGCCACCGAAGCTCCATCTACCACCAGGGGACTCGGGACTCAGACGCCCTCCTACGGAGCGCTCTGCTGCGATCTGCATTGTCATCAATCACGCCGTCAACGAAGTTTGAGTCTCCGCCAAAATCTCTCTGTTAATTTGTCTCAACCTTGTCAATTAAACGTTTCATCTCGTGTTCACGTGGTGAAGTCTCTTCTAGTTGAATATGTCATCATTCTCTGTAAGAAATGAAGAAAGCAAGAGTGCGTATCGCTCTATAAAACTGCCACTCTTAAAGGCGGGGTGAAAAATCTGTAATTAAAAAAAGGACTAAAAGGGTTGATCTGTCCAGCGCGTATCTCCCCTTTGCTGAAGGCCAGGTGGGGTAGGCTCCAGCCCTGCCTGTGACCCTGCTCAGGATAAAACGGGTTAAGATAATAAATGGATGTCTTACAGCATAAAGATGCCTTAAAAGCTCTTGTTGACAGTGTTTTTCCAGAATACATTGTCCATTCATGTCTGCTGGTTTTTAAAATGCAACTCACCATCAACACCATGAGTGTCTAGACACTGAGGATTCATGTCTTCTCTTCTATCTTCATCGACCGATGCGTCATGAAAATGCTTCACATTGTTGGGGCGTGTTTGCCAAAGTCTTTCTCTGTAGCGAACCGCAGTAAAACTTTTTACATCTCTGACTAGTCTCTCCTCATTGACATGCTACGAAGCCAAAGACACTGTACATGTGGAAGTTATGTAATGTACATATAGGTAAACCACCATCTTATCCTTTATGGAAAGTTCTGCTCATACAAACTTGAAATTTAAAACTTCAGAGAAGTCTGCTTTAAATATCAAGGCTTATCAGTTTCCTGAATCCCCCAGCAATGGAATCCCTAATCTCTACTCAGGGATGGAGGAGACTGTCCATTTCCGATTGGTCGTGTGGAGAAGGAAGAGGGGGGAGCGCTTTTTTTATACTCTAATGAAGGCTCCTTACTCACCCGCAAGGCACACAGTTTGATATTTCCCGACAGGCCATAAGACATTAGTCTCTGCCTGTCCATTTCCTATTTGACAGCGTAGCAGAGTCAGGCAGAGGCGACGAGGGGGAATGCAGAGGGATCAGGACCGAATCCGAATCCCCAGCTTTTCCTCTTCCTGTAAAGCTCTGATTGATATCTAAAGACGCTGTCAGATACGAACCACACGCTGATGAACATCAAACATTAGGAATGCATAAAGACCGTGATATCAGAACACGAGTGGCCTTTTATGGTGTATAGTACTCAATGATTTATTTGATCAGCAGCAGATAAGGGATGATTTATGATTTGGTTTTATGCTCACTTTACAGCAGCCGGCACAACATATTTGTATGCGGACCAAGCAATGTTTGTGGATCACCAGTTACAATCAAAGTTGGGTTATTATAGTGGTGCAGCAACAGAGCATGATGGAGAGAGGGAAGGAGTAGTGACCGTATGTTTGTGTTAATGTGTGCATTCGAGTTGGAGCGTACACATGTAGAGGAAGAGGTCCTCATTGTACCGCTGGGTTGTACGTCTGTTTTTCTCTATTACAGTTCCTTATTGGTGTTAAGAGAGAGCAGATGTTGTCCGCTTCCATTTGTCAAATACGTAAGAAAATCAAGGTAACGTAAAAGTATACTTGACTTTTTAATCACCTCTCCCAAAGGCAGATGTGTTTTTTTGTTGATCTCCAACTTGTCTCTGGGAGATGTGACTGTCAGTTGGTCTTTAGCTGACCTTGCTCACGCTGGCTCTGTTCCTGCCCTCTTATCTTCCTCGCTCATCGTGGCTGCTGTAAAGCCGCTTTAGATAAGGTTCTCTGGTCATGAGGACCCTTCATCCCCCAACAGTCTCTTCATCTATCTCTCTAACTGACAAGGTGGTGTACTGATGCATGTGCTTGTGTGTATACAAGACATGTAAATCTATTCTCCATAATCCAAGAGAAGTCACAGAATCCTTGATATATGATTCCAGTCTGATTTTCCATTATTAATGTACAATAAATATCTTGACTGTCTCGTGTCATAAGTCCTCATTGGCAGTGAGTGCTTCTGAATGCTCACGGTATAAACTGCTCCACAGCTGCCTTGTTAAGCATCTTTTTGGAGTTCAATTGACATAATTGTATTGTGAGCCTGAAATCATGCCAAACGTGATTCATCTGTCAGTCCTCTTGAAGATAACGTGTCAGTGTCACGTTTTGCCACGCATAGGTGTAAAAAAAAAGGACATACATGTATGATCAGGGTCAAAGAAGGAGGTCATGATGTTCACCCGAATAACCGGTGCTTGAGTCTGTGATGAAGCAAAAGTCAATGTAGACTTCTTTTATGTAATGTTAGTAAGTTACTTATGTAATTAACTAATGTACTTAGCTTATGTAGCGTACTGTAGGTAACTTATGCAACATTACTTACATAAAATGACTTATTTTAAGCTAAACCATGATCTGTTTCTAAGACTTGGTGCGTAGACCTGAGGGACCTTACTTTGTATGCCTAGGTGAGGCAAAACATGACACTGACATGGTATCATTTAGTGGACTGAAGGGTGTATTACACACTTTATCATGAGATCAGGCCCTGGACCTGTCTCCAGATTCACAAACAGTTTCCTTTTAACATCCTTTAAACCATGCTCTTGAATGAAAATGGTAATATAACCCCACAGTCGACAAGTCTGGTAAACCAAATGAGATTTTGGAACAAGTCCAGAATCTTCTTTAGGTTTTAAATGGATTAAGATCTGGTGACTGCACTGTCCTCGACCATCATTGTCATCTTACACCAGATGGGGGAATATTTTTGTCAGGCTGGTCATCGTCCCCCCAGTAGCATCTAGGGCCTCAAAGAATATTCTCCAAAGAGCAATCAAGGTGATCCGTCAGGTTCAACTAACTCCTTACAAAGACACCATGGTGGCTTTTACTTTGTCATCCATCTGTATCATTGAAGACTGAAAATATTATTCTTATCTGAGGTTTCTGGGCTCCCTGGTGCCAAATTCATAGTGTAAGGAAAAGATCTGTCCAATAGGTACTTGACTTCCCACACATATATTGAGCAGGGTCTGCAAAGAGAACTGGTACTCTCAGAGTGCCAGAAACAAATGGTATCAAGGTCTTTCAGGCTACAACTAAAAGAGGTTAGAAAACAAAGCGAAAACAAAGCAAAGACGTTGACCTGTAATTTTTTTAAATGGGGTTGTGCTCGAAGGTACCGTTTGATCCTTTGGAAGTTTCTCAGAAGAAATTAGCTGGTGTTCATTTCATTGTGTAGAAACAACATTTGATTCTTTGCACATTTTTTGCACATTGGGTTTTTCATTTTATCATCCAAGTCATGATCTTGTAAAACATTCCAGTTAGAAAATGCATTTTGGTACGCTGCCATATTCTTTTACTGCCCTTAAGTGTATTAATATGTTAAAGATATTCAGCAGCTTTGAAAAGCATTCCTCACAGTACAGGCAGAGACACATCTTATTTTGTTTTGGAAGTCATGACATTGATGTAATGGATGCTTGTAGAGGTTTTTATAGGGCCAAATGTGTTGCAGTTATACAACATGTTACTATCCAGCACAGATTGAGTGTACTGCAAGCAACGGAAGAGGAAACAACACTGGGTCCATCTGTGTCGATACTTGGCTGCAAGCACATAGTCATAGTGTCACAGGGAAATGGAGTCTTTCACAATGGGGGGTTTATCTGCCACAGGCTGTTATCTGGAAGAAATGCCGTTGTGAGGGGAGATTTGGGGGGTGACAGGGGACGGATTGATAGACAGGAGCCATCGAGTGGCTCCCTTGAACTCTGGCTTTGTTAGAAGTCCATCTGTCAGCGGCGTGTTTGCACATGATGCATCTGAATGGCTCTTTGAAAATCGAGCAGGAGTTGGGGGAGGTGTCGCTCCCATTAGTCTGTCATACCTCGTAGCATCGCCTCCAGTTTGCCCAAAGGCAACACACCCCCACGCAACAAGGACATCGGTACACCCTTCATTGGTATCGGGGAAAAGCAGACCGGTACCAGCTGTTTTCCCCTGACTTCACCTCTGACAGACTGGAACCCCACAAACCTTTGAGTGCAGAGTGATTTCACCTTTGCACCTTTCAGTCATTGCGAGTTTGAACAACAAAGCTAATTAGGAGGGTAAAAATAGAATCACTGCGTTAAAAGTGGTCTCATGACAATTAGGGGCATGAAGTATTACTCATGCCTTCTTGAATGTGAAAGACGTGAAATGAAATATGTTTCTCATTTACATTTTAAAGCAATATATGCAAACAGCGATGCAGGACTCTGGAGTAATCTGACCAGAGGTTTCACTAGGAATTGCTGAATTACTAAGAAGCATATCATTGCTGTTTTTCCTAACAGAAAATTTGAAAATGAATTATTCTAACCTAGTTGAGGTAAATTTATTCCAACATTTTCATTCCTTACAGCCACAAGTACAAAATGAAATCATACTATCAAGATACAATTCTCAATTAATTACTCAGATGTTTAAAATAACACTAATGTATCACTTTAATTAGGAATATCATTCTGCAAGAAATGGGTGGAAAATTACATTTAATGAAACATAAAAAAAAAGAAAATAATTTTGCTTTGAAGTTATGGCATGAGCTTCCTGCTGTTCCATAACAGGTGAGACTGATGGGTGGACTGCATGCAAATATAATATGAACCAGAACCACCAGCTACAATTCCTCCTATTTCTTTTGTCACAGTCTGCTGGTTCTACCTCATAGAGCGAACTCAGGTGGGGGTGCAATGCTAAGAAAGGGCTGTTCAAGAAGATTGTATGGCAGCTCGTCTTATAGATTCACTTTTCTTTAGATTTATTGCCGGTTCGTTGATGTGTAGTAATGTACCGTTAAGACGCTGATACGGGAAGCTTAAGATGGAGCATCTCTTGTTTGGGATTCAGGAGGAAGCCTGGTGCGGTGAAGTGGAGAGAAGCTATTGACAGCCAACAAACACAAATGGCAGTGTGCGACTGTCAGGCCTTATTGACTGTTGTGATCAACTTCAGGCTTACACTGTAAATAAACACACAATGTAAGTCTGAATTGGGGTGAAGAAGAAGTGCCAGCTGATTGAGAGAATAGTTTGGAAAACTGACAAGGACTTCTTATTAAATCAAGTCCCAACAGCTAACTGGAACTAGTGGCACCGGGTGGTTTTCTGTTGTGTGCTCATTGATTGGTAGAGGAGTTGACAAAGAGAGTTGTGTGTGGGGTGGTGTTAGTTCTTCTCTGCAGGAGGCCAGAAACAATGTGGGACTCACTCTGGAGGGAGGGAGTTTGATTTGTGGTAAGAAGTTGAGTGTTTGATGTTTTCAGAGTGGGTTGTTTAAATGGAACTTGATGCAGGTGCTTCTTTTTAAGATTGGCATGTTTTTGTACATTATAGTGTGGCCACACAACATTTCATGATAATTGTTTAAAGAAGTAAATGTGAGGAAATATGTAGACGTATCAGTGATTGCCGTTTCCTGGTGTCCTTTTTTGATTCAGCTTGACATTTTCTTCCTTCAGTTAGACCGCCCGGCCTTTCATGGCCTGGATGAAAAGAGCTGGGAGAGTTTTTCCAGAAGGCTTCTTCTGTTTTTCTTTTTCATTTTACATTTTTTTGTTTTGTTTTGTTTTGGTCAGTTCCCGATTCTGACCCGAAGTGGGTAATAAATAGCCCTAATTCCTGCTGGTGCTTAGACCTGACTTGCTAGTTGGTTGTATCCATGGTTGAAGTTATTAAGGTGTCTTTAAATATTGGCTGTGATAGTTTGGAGTGCATTGATCTCTTTTTTGGATTCTCAGTAACAGTCTGGGTAGTAGTATGGGGTAGTATGACAGGCTCCTTTTGGATGAATGGACCGTTATATTGTTTGTAGTATGTATTCTTCTGGATGTAATAAATATCGTCACCTTTAAGTCTGCATTTCTCTGTCAGAGGTATATTTAATGCCAAGTTTTTGGAGTCAGTTACAAAATAATTAACTACTATAATTAAAACATTAAAAAAAGAAGCTGCAACTCTTTCTACAAAACAAAAAAATGCAATAGAAAGTGGGTGAGCAGTATTTTCTACTTTTGAAGTGTGGGTTATTATTTTTTGCCCCAAACACCTTCGAAACTCTTTATCAAACCACATACTGAATCTGGATGGCATTGCCTTGGCCTGCAGCACCAGAATCTTAGAGTTATTGTTAATCAATATATATCCTTATACTGCCTTCTTGCATCAGCGCAGTAAAATCAGGAAAATCCTGATGCAGAGAAATGAATCCATGTATTTGTTACTTTGAGGCTAGACTTCTGTTATTCCCTGTTGTCAGGATGCTCTCCGAAAAGCCTTCAGCTAATTCAGAATGCTGCTGTAGGGTTGCTAACAGGAATTAGCATGACAATTTAGCTTCCCTCCATTGGCGTCCTGTTAAATTGAGAAGAGAACTCCTTATTTTAACATACAAAGCTGTTAATAAACGAGCTCCATCATGTATTAAAGATCTCCTTGTACCCTATTATCCCAGCAAAATACTTCGCTCCCACAGTGAAGGCTTGCTTACAGATCTTAGTTCCTGGGAGTAAACCGGATGGCAGAGCCTTTAGTTATCAGGCTCCTATCCTGTGGAAGCAGCTCCTCGTTTGGGATTGGGAGGCAGACGCCCTCTATATTTGCAAGACCAAACTGAAAACTTTCCTCTTTGATAGGCCTTGTAATTAGGGTAGGCCATCTACTGTAGTACTTCTATATGTTGTTTTAACATTTCCTTTGACATTGATACTTTATTGATATTGATATTTTACAATAACTTAATTTGGTTGTCTATTATTGTAGTTACTGTAAATTGTTACAGGACCCATCAACCTACCTAATGTTTATTGTTTACTGTATTGCATTGTATTGATTGTACCATCTCTCTATACTGTTCTTTTCTCCTTCTGCTCTCCCCATGCCCCATCTAATCCATGCACATGGTTCTATCAGAGATTTTCTTTCTGTCAAAAGATAGTTTTTCCTCCCAGCTATTAATCACGTGTGAATTGTTGGGTTTCCTCTATTTAATGTTGTACAGTTCTGCTGTAAGGACCTCACAATGCAAAGAGTCCTGAGATGATGTGTTGTGATATCTAAAAAAAAGAAACTGAATGAGTGTGGAATCAAAATACACCTCACATTTAGGTACAATTCTGTTTTGGGAAAGACAGCTCATCAAAGTGGCTTCAAGTGTTGAGGTGGAAAATTTACTCGGTAACTCATTGGGAGAAGAACATGATGAGCAAACAGTTGACTGACTCATGCTGGAAAGTAACATTGTAGCTTTGAAAGAAGACTTAATTTGTGTCTGAAAGTGAAGCCAGAGAAAGGATGAAGAAAACAATTACTGCAGTTGAAATGAACAGCTCGAGGCAGGACGTTGCATAATCAGTGTCTTTTAATTACATTGTAACATTCATTTTTATGGATATTTATTCAATATGTTTTGTTCACAATATATGTTGAAGATAATTAACCTAAGATTTGTGTTAAGGACATGTTTACTAAATGAAGACATGAAAAAAATGTAAGGACAGTTTCTCCTGTTATTTAATTGTGGTTTTCCACCTCTTATGTCTCTCCTTTATCTCATCCTTATTCTGAACACATCTGACAACATGAACCTCTTGGTTTCATTCAGGCAATTGTAATCATCAGTGTTATAATATCACAGAATTTTTAGGATCAGGCACACACAGAGTTAGATATGTATTCTCTGCAAAACTGTAATGGTAGTACTTGTAGTTTAATATGAGCATGGGACTCATAGTACAAACATAGCACTAATACAAGAGAATGAAAAACAATCTTAAATTCAGCACTAAATGGGCTAAAAATACTGTTTATTTTACTGCTAAAATGTTGAACACAAACGGAAATGGGTGCATTGTGTGCCCAACATTATTATTTATTATGACAATTACTATAATAATAAGCTTCTCTTCCACTGGCATGGTGTCGAGCTTGCTAATGATTCCAGATGTGGGCAGAAAACTTTTCCCGTGACAAAAGGACAAAGAGGATAAGAGCCCATTCTTTATAAAACATTCACAACTTCTCAGCTGTGGGAAGACTCGACACTGAAGAGACACTGTAACCTTTTCCTATCTGCTCTTGCAGACCTGTCTGACAGGCCCATTTTCTCAGCGGGGTTCAGTCATGGAGGAGACGGCATTGGCAGCGAGGGTTTGCCCGGACACACTCTTCATTTTGAATGTTACTTACATTATGCTAACAGGTTTAGCTTGAACCTTCCATATACTCCAACACATACACACACACACACACACACACACACACACACACACACACACACACACACACACACACACACACACACACACACACACACTTCATCTAAGAAAACTGCCAGGGCCTGCTCATCCCTGGAGATGGCTGTGAATAATTGATTTTAACCAGGGAGACGTTTGCATTTTTCCTCACATTTCCATATAGAGGAGAGTCTTGAGGAGGTGATTCAATAGTTGACTGATACTTGCAATACTTTGGAGAAGTTTGAGAAAGTATAATTTGTAGGTCTAAGATGTGTCCCTGAGGATGTTAGGAAATAATGCAAAGTTTTACTTAGAAATCTGACTGAAATTTTTCTTTACATGTTGACTTAGATGTCAACATTTAAATTAACATAGTGCTACAACAAGGCCTGCAATATGCGCATAGGACATACACCAGAAACCTTTAGGAAAACATGTTTCATGTTTGAGGCCCTCCACTGGGACATTTTATTCCTACAGGAACGATGGTGCAAAATAGACAACAAAGAACATGTTCACCACTGTCACGATTATCTCATCGGATTTCACCTCACTCCTGCTGAACTTGGAGTTTGCGTAAACTTTTTTCAAAAGGCTAAATTCCCACATGGTTTCTCTTTCCACTGCCTTCAGTGTTATCTTTTATTTCTGGGTCATGCTGGGGAAAACAGACTAGGGCGTTTTTGATGTGTCGAAACGGTTCCTGTAGAAAAGGTGTGTAAACACTCGGCAGCTCACTCAGGAGGTAAACATGACGAGGCTTTCTCACCCCAGTTTTCATGACTTTGATGTTTGGGAGATGCCATTAACATTCTGGAGGGAGAGTGTGTTCATGCTGTGTTTATCTGATATGCCTTAACCTAGGAGCTTAAAGCAGAGACGTGTACCAGGACTTGTTGTGCTTTAAGTCCTGAACGCTTCTTTGAATTATGTGGTTGCTGTGGAGATGCCTCTGGCTGTTGATGGTCAGTCTGACATTGCAGGAGGAACTGGGGGGCAAATGTGTGATAGCCTTTTAAAAGTTGATTTCTCCCGTGTCTCTTCAGTATCATTACAGTCTTCAGTACTGTGGCTCTGGAAAGACTAATGGGCATCCAGATGATTTAAAATCTGATTGATGCACTCCTAATGGAACATAAACTTTCATAAAATGGCTCGAGGATAATCCTGCACTGGCCGGCAGCACAGGGTTCCTTGTTTTAATGAGTGGTGGCCCGGGTAATATAATGTATGCAGTGTTAATTTTTGTATTTAAAACTTCTCACATGGCAATATTGCACTTAGCTTGGACTCATTTGCCCTGGACTGCAGCTCTGACCTGCCCATTAGTTCAATAACTCATAATAAATAAAACATTGATCAAATATTAGAGTTTTACTGCAGTTAAGGTGGTTGAACTGCAGACACTTCCTCAGCGTAGTGAAATGAATTGGCCTTTTATCATACTTTACGCAACACTGATTGACTCTCGCGGCCGTATTGCCAACAAAGAAAACACCAATATAGACTGATTATTGAGGTTGAGGATCCTTGCTGACTGTACTTGTAAATGAGCAGTTATTTCTGTTAATATACCAAGTTATGAGCTGTAATGCCTTCAGCAGAGCTTCTATTGAACACTTTTATTGTGAAAAGTTGCGATCGTAAGACCACAATTTCTTGGAGAGACTGTTTGTTGTCCAAAATCACAAGTCAGATGAACATGATTCTTGTCAGGTCTATAACAACAATCACCATTTATTTAATTTCGGGATGTTCATGTTTTCACTAAATATAAGCACCGATCAATCAATGAATATGATTCTAGCACAAAAACAGAATACAGGACAAGATTTAATACATATTGCCCCACATGACCAAGACATGTTGCCAACCTTTCTGTCCTCAAATGGCTGCACTCTCTCTTTTTCATTTCCTTACAACAGTACCTCAAATACCCTCAAAGTCTCGCTCCTGCAAAGTCTTGTTTGATTTTCAGTCAGATGATCAAAAGCGTGTTACTACAGGGAGGAAGCAGCCTGCATCTGTTTGCCACCAGGGGTTGCTGTTTCGTTTTTTCCACAAATAAAAGGGTTTTCTTCGCTTCCAAATCCAATCTTTTTTTCCCCCCTCCCACACCTCCTCCCAGCGGAAGCTCCCCAAATAGCAAAGCAGCACTTCAAACAGACAACAACCTCCTCCGAAAACCATTGAAAGGGTCCAGCTCGGGGCTGTCCAGCAAGGAAAGGAGGAAGCGAAGAGAGGGGGGCATATCGAAGAGATAAACACAAGCCAAAACACCTAGGGAATACATGTTTGGGCCTGCAGAGCAGCTTATGTTGATCCTGGAGCTTCATTCAGAGGCGGATTCAGCTTTGGCGCCCACTGACATCGCTATAATTCCCTCCTAGACTGGAAGTCCTCGTCCCACTGAGAAACTTTTAAGAATGGCATCACCAGGCCAGCTGTGTTTGGTACGGGCGTAATCTGAAAAGAAGCCCATTCTCCAAACAGAGGATGTGAAGATGTGCAGTGGGACTGAGAGATGGTGAAGTGTGCCATGGCTGGGCTTAGTCAGTAATGTCAGACTTTTGTCAGCAATTCAGACTCCCAAAATATCTCTTGTCATTTAGACATTTTGAAAAAGCTTCACCTGATAACATGAACTAATAATAATGCAGAGCTTTATTGGCATAAGTCTGCTGAGGGGTTTCTAAAACGAGCACATCTTTCTTTCCTGAGGAAAAGCTTTTTCCTCCGTCTAACCCCTTTAGTTGCCAGATCTCTCCCTCTCTGGCTCCATGCTTATAATCCTGGAGCAGCTCAATGGGCTTGCAGTATGGACCATTACTCCCTCCAATATATTTTGTCCGAGCTGGTCAATAGCCAAAGACATAGTCAGCACTGAAAAAGTTTATTTGTCGTCTGGGAGCAAATGGATCTGACCACAGGGGCAGCATCACAAGCCCTCATTTCACAGACTCTCCAGCTTCCTCTGCAGAGAAATGACACCTAAAATGTCCACATTTTTCACACATGTGCATGTTTATTCATACATTTTTTTGTCATCCTGGATATTTGGATTTTGTTATTCATTTGAAATTACGGTAAATCCTCAGAAGTAATAAGTTCTGGCAGGTAGCCTGACATGAAATTGAAGTCTTTCTCTCCTTTTCCCTTTAATCTGCAACAATTCAATCAGGCAGCTTGTCTGTGTACCCAGACTCCTCTCTGTGCTTTGTCTTTGTTATAAGCCTTTCTCTTTGCTCATGTGAGGATGAGATGTGGGGGAGAACGAGGGTGGGGGTTTCTCCGATTGCCGTCAGATTGGCGGAATTTTAAATCTGTGGAGCCAAGTCATCATTAGAAATCAGAGCGGTTTGGCTCACCCCACTTTAAATCAGAGCAACATTACAGCATCTTTAATAAGTAATAAAAAAAGACTACAATTGATGCTATCCACCCAACACATTTTTAAAGGGCCATACCACTGATTTTGCATGTTTTTATGTGGATATCATTTGAGTGATATCCCAAAACATGCATCCATACTTGCCTTCATCTTAACCACACTTCTGTCTAAAACATTTTAATAAAATGGGACCACACTGATGTATTTTTGTTCAAGAGTCTGCCGTTCTAGTTGAGGTGATTTAGTGGCAGTATATGGGATGCATTTTGTTTGTAAATGTGGACTCACAAAGTAGCCAACATAAATAGTAACCCAATATTACAGCATCACCAGAGTGTGTAATACAGCACTTCACAAGAGGATACTGGGTCACTGTGACTTTCGGTCTCTCCTCGATCTCAAAAGTAGATGCATGTGATGTGACACAGGTCATGTGACGGACTTCGTGTGATGAACATCAGGTGATGAAGGTCACACAGAAGGACTTAAGTCCATGTCAGGAGATTTGTTGCACTGGATTTTCACTCAACCTAACCATGCAGTGTTTCCACATCTAAGCAAGGCAAAACCATGACAACGACACAGTATGCTGCAGTGGACTAGCAGGTGTTTCACTATATTTCAATAACATGCCAAAAAAAAATTAAAATTACAACAACGTTTTATTTTAATCACAGCTTGCATTAAATGCCATTTGGTTTGTGTGTCATAGAGTGTGAAGACTTTTTTCATTTTGTGAGGAGTTCGGTCATTACAGTAAATGCTCAACTTTTGCAGGTGCAGGGAATTTTCATTGCTTCTCTATTCTTCTATTGGTTTGTTAAACTGTCAGTCATCTGCTGCGAGGAACTCTGGAAAGTGACCACAGTGACCGCAATAGCATCAGTATCGGTCCACTAGCTATCCCAATTTGTTTTTATTAAATTCCTAATCGCTGTCAATTTTCATGACTCATTTATGAAATCTTGCAGCTGACATCAATCAGCCTTCTGGGAAATATGTCTGCAGCCAAGCAAACTTGTTAGCCCATGCGTTTGCATGTTAGCTACATCCATGCTGAGTCAGCGAGATGAAATTGGAAAATTATGTTTTTGTAAGGACCTTTAAGCCACAGTGAAATGCTAAATCAGTGAAAACAATGGTATTCCTCCTTCCTTTTGTTTAATCGGATTATGTTTCTCTTTAGGAGAAGGGACAGATTGGTTGACAGCTCCCTTACAGAAAAATCAAGAGTTTTTGATGTTTTCCACGTGGGACACATGTGATCACATGTATGACACATGTTAACCACATGTTGCAACATGGGGAAAATATGTGGAAAAGTTTTCACATGTGAATCTACATGGGCTTCACACATGACACCTAGGAAATGTTTCAAAACCACGTTTCCCATGTGCATTGTGGTCACGTGATCACATGACTTTTTGCACATCACTTCTGTAAGGGATCCTCCCATCAGGCAGGACAGTCTGAGTCTTGGTGGCTTCCTTCAGCAACAAAATACACACTTTTATTTAAATCATTTACAGAATAATTTAAATTATAAATTTTGGAGCAGAAATAGTTTTGCACATCAATAATAAATGATGCAGAAAAATCTTTTCAGTTATTAGATTCAGTTCAGTTATAGATTAGAAAATTGCTTGAATATACAATGAGGTTTAGACTCCTGTTTACAGCTTTCAGTCTTGGGAAGAGGAGTTTATGAGCAGATGAAGGCAGCAGGACTTTCCTGGCAGACTGCTGTGGAGTGCTGCATGGCGAATGAGAGATCTTGGACTAAATGAGGGAAATGTTGGACTCTTGAATGCACAGTGCAATGACTTGGCTTCAGAACATTATTCTGCTCAGCTGTTTGGGCTAATTTCTTAGCCGTCTTATGCACTTTTGGAACTTCAAGAGGAACATGTTCACATCCACTTCAGCTGAAAGAAACGTGCCCCTGGTGAGTTAATGTGGACATTTCAACTTGATTTTTAGATTTAATGTATAGACATTGAGTAAATATTAATTTAAGATTTTTTTTTTTTTTTTTTTTAATCAAGAAGTATTCTCTTTTTTTTCCTGGCATCATTACTAATTCAAAAATAATTGTAATCCATTGCAAAAATAATGCAGTGTAGTGAATAGAAAATCAGTATTTCATCCAACCACTCTGCCAATTCTCCTGTGCTTGTTTTTTTTTTTTTTTAAATACTTGGCAGGCAGGTTGTTCTAAGCATCTTGCCACAATTCTTCTGGATTGACTCCATCCGTTTATGTAATCCCAGACTGACTCAGTGGTGTTGAAATTGGGGCTTTTTGGGCACCCTTACCTTCTGCTGCAGGACTCCTGACCTTGTTGCACTGAAGATAATTATTCCTAATGCTGGCTGTGATCTTTGAGTTGTTGTCATGCTGCAGAATTTATTTAAGATTGAACACACGCCTCCCTGATACGTGATGGATATATGTAGAATTGTAAGTGTGTTAAAGGTTTACACAGTATTGTATATTACTTTCATTTTCAGATGGATATACACATCTTTTCATCTGCAGTTAGCAGCATTTAGTGACCAAACATTGTGTTCAGGCACTGGGTTTGTGGAATCAGCCTTATAACACCGTATCACCTACCGCATACACAGAAGGTGTATAATGAAAACTAGAAAGACCTTCGCTTATAGGGGGGTAATCATTAAATATTTCCAGTGACAAAAGAGCCCTGTGACGCATTGGAGTCTGAACATTGTGGCTATTGGATGTGAAAGTGGTCTGACCTTCAAAGTTTCCTCCTGTTCAAAGGGCCCTAGGTGGACCGTTTTTGTGAAAATAAAAGGTGCCACATGTGACCGGAGGATACAGAGTCGGTTGTGCCCTTTTGTGTGTAGCCAGCGGTTGCTGGACACTGCTGACACTGTCGCACTGACCAATGGTCTGTTGAACATTTGAAAATGCCAGCCAGCAGAGCGGATGTTTTTATGTGTGGACTTGGAGTAGTTTGGAGAAGTTTTATGTTGTATTAAGGGGTTATATAACTAATTTAGACTTTGCAAATTCTGACTCTGTTTTCAGTTTTCACCCAGATCCTGAGAGAAATAACCGGCCCTTTAAATGCTATACGTTCCACCATGTTAACCATTTAGTGTCTGTTGAAGTGTACAGTGGCTTTTTAGATTATTTTTTTTCCCCCTCAGAGAACAATGCTATGAGAACAGTGAGAATGAAGGAAAACATAAATGTAGCTGGCCAGGTAGACACACAATGAACTTAACGTCAATAAATACAGTAACTCTGTGGGGGAACTGTCAATTCTGGTGCTATTCTCCATAGGTCCATAATTATGAGTGACAAACTGTGTTAATATTCTGTAATTAGATTGAGTATTGTTATCATAAAAACATCCACAACCTTGTTATTGATATTTCCCATGTCTTTGCTCTTCATGTGTCACTGCTGTTGGCAGTACCTTTAAGGCAGCAGTCTATTTAGAGTTCTGTTTTATTGAACGATTGAAATAACATCACCATGAAAGATAACATGAACGACTTTCTGACAAACAAAAAGGAGTGTACTGTATATTTGCTTACGTAGCCTATATAATGAAAAAAATAATAATCCTTAAATCAAGTTAGAACAATGCATTCAGGCCATGTGCACACTGTAACACTTTTATCAGTTCAGTTTGTCAGAAGTAGCAGTTTTACCACCTCAGTGCCTTTCTAAACACAGCAAGGTCAGATGAAGGGGGCGAAAGAGCAAAAGAAAAACAACAACTGTGAATTTTGGGATCATTATACTATTTTTTAACACACACAGCAGCAAGGTCTGTGTGACAACAAGCAAACCTAAAGTAAAAAAAAAAACCCTAAACAAAAACAATAACTTTGGAGTCAGTACATTGATTAGACGAATTCCTGCATATAATAATATTACCTCTACTGCTCCAGTTCCCAAAACGGATTCACAGACCCGTAAAATAATTTTTAGATATAGTCAGCTGTTGCTGTGTTTGTAAAGCAGGAATTAGGCCAATTAATGACACAATCACAGTGGATGAAGGCCCCAAAAAGAAACAAACAAAGAAACAAGCAAAGAAAAAAAAAGACATTTTAAAACGTCTAGACATGTGCTTGAAGCAAAAAAAAAGAGTTACATAGAAAACAGCTCCTTGTCATAAAAAAAAAAAAATGCACTTCCTTCCACTCGTGATCGCCCCCACTACATCTTTATAAATCGACTCGTCAACTTAAGTTCATGTCAAAGGGCCGCTCTGGTGCAGCTATATGAGCATACAAATGAAAGTGATTGGACAGAAAGCTACAGGGACTTTGAACTTTGTTTCTGCCCCTTTTACTCTTTCACAAACTAGAAAATACTTCCTACTGTTGTGACCTATGGCGTCATTCTATAAACCGCAATGGAGCCGGTTTTGCGTTAAAACAAAAGTTCAAACGCAGATGTGTCTATCCATCATCCTCAAGGGTTGTAATTCAAGCAAGTGGCGTCGCAGGGGTTTCATTTTGTTTTCTTAGAGCTTCGACAGGATATAAAATCAGCCACACACCATACAACGTTCATCAATCACACTTTAAGGTTTTGGTGTATCGTCGGTGACTAACCGGAATGCGCACAATGAGAGTAACTGAATAAAAAGACAGAGACGAAGAAGGGAGGGAGGGTGAGTGTGCGCTATGCGGGGGGATTGCCTACACCCAGCGTGTGTGTGAGAGTGTGTGTTTGAGTGCGTACGTATGTATCTGAGGGACAGAGTGACGAGAGAAAGAAAGAGAGAGAGAGGGGAGACTGACTACATATCTGATCCACAGAGAGCTTCCTTTCACAAAAAAACACTCCTTCACTCCTCCACTGAAGACTGAACAACTGGATCGCAATGCGCCCCCGTACCCACGACCAATTAAGAGCGAGCGATCAATTACCGGATAAGGATGCGGACACGCGATGATCAGTCATCTCAGCAAGCTTTGAAGAGACACATTCCGATTTTTTTGAGGCATTTTCCTTCATCGTTTTTTTTTGTAAAGCCGTCGTTTCTGTGGATCATATGAAGGTGGCTGGACCTTGAGGAGGGAGTGCGTCAAGTGAGCGCACGTATCCAACAAGTGGGTTCATGAATTTGCTCGCAGCAGATCTTCCCTTGGACTGGAAACACACGCAATCAGTGGATTCATAATCTACAATTTTGTAGCGATTGGTCGGTTTACATCAGAGACAAACAAACTGCACTAATTAGCTCAGCCTGTCTGAGCAGATGGTGATGTACATGTGTGCGCATTTTCTCGGGTTTAGGTAGTGTTCTTCAGTGACTTTGAGTGTAATTTTTTCTCAAAAATTTAAGAAAACTGCAATGAGGTAAGAAGACACCCCCCAAATTGTTTTCCTGCTCTTCATACATTGACCCAAAAGGAAGGCTGAGGCGGACACGCTGCGGAATCCACCCTTCCCTGCCTCAACCCTCACCCCCCATCCATGGACTCGCATCTCCTTTCCCTAGGTGACAGTGGGGGGAAGTTGGGATCCTCTCTGTAGACATTTCTGTATGAGGAGGGCGCAGGTCGCAACCAAAGGTCGCAGCCATGCCGATGCATCCAGTCACCTCCACCTTGATGTACCGGGGGATCTGCACCATCCCCGACATCCTCTACAGCGCCCCGGTGAACCTGCCCGAAGACGAAGTTGAAGGTGAGGTGATACCTGTTCACGTAGACCTGAAGGCTATCAGGACTATAGGGAGCACAGACAGGGTGTTCATTCATAGCAGGTCCATGCAGTGGCGGTGAATGAAGCCGCTTTCAAACAGACGCGCGGTCAGGACCATGGACAGCACTCTGAGCTCTCTGGTATAGGACGCGGATAACTTGAATTGTAGGGGTTTTATATGTTCACGGTCTCTCTTCTTTTCCTTTTTATGTTCTTGATAGATGAAACAGTTTCTGCAAAATGATCATCCACTTTCTTATCAGTGCCACGGAAAAATCAGCAACATTTCATTTTATTAAATAAATATATACATTTAGATTTACAGCATTTTCCCTCAGTGTGAAGCTGATGTTGTTAAAAAAATATATTATTCGAATCTATCCATCCATCATATATACCTGCTGTATCCTGAACAGGGTCACAGAGGGGATGGTGGCTATCCCAGCTGACTTTGGGTGAAGGCGGGTACACCCTGTACAGGTTACCGGTCCATGACATGACCAGCACAGAAATACAGACAACCATTCACACAAAATGATTCAACGAACATTCAGGGCAAATCGTTATTCCCCCCCCAAAAATAAATAATTTGAAAAATTAATATTCACATTCAAACCTCTACAGCACTGCAGTGGCACCTCTAAGAGCAGAATAAGTTGTGTCTCCTCAACAAGCATAAGAACTATTCAGATATATATATATATATATATATATATATTTTTTTATTTTTTTATTTTATTTATTTATTTATTTTTTTCAGTATCTCGAGAATATTTATGCCCGGAGCTCTTGTGACATCTGCACATCAACATGCAGCTATTAATGAAGTCCCAAAGTACGTGTGTTGACAGTAAATGCTTGTGTTTGCGGTGCGGTAATGCTGAAAGGTAGCTGACGATGTTCCTGCTGAATGATTTGTTCACTGCACCTCTTATCCTCGGTACCTTAATAATGCACACTGTGAGGGCAGCAATGCACAGATGTAGATTCATGGAGATCAGCGTCTGAACAAATCTTTAAAAGTGATGCATTTCTGATGAGGACTGAAATGCATGTGTGAACAACAGACAAGCTGGGACTCGTCTGTGGGTGCTGATGCAGACTTTTCCCAGAAAGAAACCAGACACAAATTGTTAATTGTACCTGCAGTGTGAAATGACACAGTTACACACCCCTTTGTCTCGCACAAAGACAAACTGGTACACGCATAACAAGGTTGGCAGGAGAATGCTGTTCAGCACTGAGTTTGATATTAATGAAAAGAGTTTGAGTGGAAGGGGCTGAATATGAATTGGTTTTGACTCCCAAAAGGTGTTCAAAGGATGAACAAATTTCACATAGCACCTGTTTCAGAACACAAAGATGCATCAGAAACATCAAGACAAAGACGAGAAAAGGTGTGAGATAAGTCAGGCTGCTTTAAGGCACCACTGTGTTCTTTGTATTTCACACCCTAATGCCTTTTTTTGGGCTTTAAAATTCAACAAACTGAATCTGTGATGAAAGAGAAATGGCAACGTGTCAGTGTCAAACGTGATCTTTGTATGATGTCATGCCCATGATTATAGCACCGCATCACTCAGTGTTTTACATTCAAACATGATTTCCAGTGTAAAGAGACCTTGTGCACATAAGCACATTAAAAAAAAGAAAAGAAAAAAGATGGGTGTCTCATAATTCAGTCGTTTTTATTGACTCCAGAAGAAACTTGTTGAGATTAAGGAATCTCAGTTTCCTCTTCACCCTCCTACATTAATTTGCAGTCCGCTTGGGGCGCAATAAACAGACAACACTTCATTTAAACTTCCTTCCACCCATCATCTTTACCCGCGTTACCCTGAACAGGGTCACAGGAGGAGGCTGGAGTGAAGGCGGTACACGCTGGACAGGCCAACAGTCCATCACAGGTGCAACAGAAACACCAATTAACATAGCACACATGTCTTTGGACTGTGGGAGAAAGCCACAGGGAGAACATGCAAACTCCCCCTGTGAGGCGACATTATGAACCCCTGCACCACCATGCTGCCCTCATTTTGACTCAAGCATATTTGACCAATCAGCCAAACCCACTTGTACCTCCTGCATGCTGTCAGTCACGAGACACAGTGAGCCGAATGGGCTTTACAGCTCAAATTATAGTGGCAGTTTGACTGGAGAGGCATCAGGACCCTGTGCGGAGGGAACAGCTGACAGACAGCCTTTTTTCAACTGTTGGAGTGTATTAGTGATCCAGTGTGAGGGATGTCTTAGAGGGTGTGAAAGAAGCACACTTTAGTGCCACTAAGATTGAACTTTGTTGTTTGTTGACAAGAGTGTGGATTCACATCGTGTCCTGCTAGAACACAAAATAATGCTAATGGCAACAATATAAACATGATAGGTCTCATTTGTTTGTTGATTAATAATTAAAATAAGTGACTCTAATAGTTATGTGTCAAGATTTGTGCTGTCAAAACTAAATCTGTAGCTTTTGGAAACAATACTGCTGTTACAATGATCATATCAAGGATGGAGGAGAGCGCTGCAAACAGGCACCTAAACACATTTTCTCTCCAGTAATATTATGTTGCTGATGCTGATTGTTTGTTTGTGGATTTAGACTCTGATTTAGTAATTTAACTAAACCCCAGTGTTGTTTTTGGTGACTACTCAAAAACCCACTTCACTCTGTTTATCGGCTCGATAAATGATTCAGCCTGATTCTAAGAGAATTACTAATAAACATGATTTTGAGTTGATGGCTTCTTTCAGTTGTTAGCTACAAAATACGACACATTACTGGGATTAATGTTGACTATATTTTATATGCAGCATTACCCTCTGAAATGGCATTTCACTCTATCAGTGATATAAAGGTAACCTCTTCGGGGTCTAACTGACACAAACAAATGTCATTTCACTTAGTAGGAGAATATAATGTGTATTTTTGTTAACGACTTTTATGTAAATAAAATAAATAAATATATAATTTAGTTTGTTTGCAGCCATTATAACACAGTTAATTAAAGGTGTTCATGTTTTGTGTCGTGATAATGCTTTATGGTCTTCAATTTGTGGCAAAAGGAGGGTAACCATCGCAACCTTTGTGACAAAAGGGTTGAAAAAAATATCTATAGGTAAAGAATTGTTGGTTTTGCAGTTATTATTATGATTTTGACAAATATTGAGCTGGGACTCTAAACGCAAAGGAAGTCAATTTCAACGAAACACAGAGGTTAATGTTATTGTGGTTGCTAGATTGCAGACACTGCAAACCTTGATACGTTTTATATCAAAATATATAACAAACAATATTCAGGAGCTCTCGATGGGATTTTGACAGCGGTGACGCTTCATAAGTGACTTGCTGATCAGAAAGGCACTGCTCAAGCGACAGCGTCTCGTCAGTTGCTCTCATCTCTTGAGAGACGGACGAGAATTGGCTGGAAGTCTGGAGTGTCACACACATCAGCTCGGCCGTCGAGGAGATGGAGCTTTGTCACAAAACGAAATTGCACATTAGTGAATATGTGTGTGCGAGTGCATGTATAGGGGCAGGAGACTCAGGCCCTATTGGCGCGCATAGCCAAGGACTTGATTTTCAATTACTGGCTTGGACACCTCAGGGAATGGACCGGTGGCACCATACTTTGCGGCCGAGAAGGCTGTCAAAGCTATAATTGGAACAAAACGCTATTCTTCCGATGCCCGATAAGCCTGTCTGTGATTGTGTGTGTGTGTGGTAGAGGGTGGGGGGTGGCAGCAAGTACCGTAATGCACAATGACGCAAGCATAAATTGAACTGGACTCCATATTCTCCATTTCCCCTCCTACACAAGAGGGAAAAAAACAGTTGGTCATATTACATGAGCTCAATATAGTTTGGACCTCCTCCACCACCACACACACATGAAGCTCAGTGTCAATATCACTGCAGGTGGAATTAAGTGGGTAGCCCATTTCCACACTGCCTAACAACAGCCCTATTGGAAGCAGCTTTCAAATAGTCCCAGAGCTGAGATTATAGCCTTTGTAACTGGTCCCAGAGTGAGACTTGTGTAAACAGATGCTGGTAGTTTCCTGTAGACATAAGCAGAGGATAAGACAGCAGCAAAGTTTTTGCAGGGTTCTGCCAAAGTTGTGATCAGTGCAGTTCGTCTATCGTTGCCGTTATGATCTGCTCCGACTTTCCTCTCTTCGGTCCTCACTTTTGTTGTACAGTTACTGACATTACATATGTTCATAAACATTCCCATTTTTTCCCTTTTGTTCATGTTCAGTTTTATGACCATAGAAATAATCTTTTAGGCTTCAGTGCAGTTGTATTTCACCATGATGTCATAAATTAGGCCCCCGTTCCTTCTGTTGCCGACAGACTCTCAAGGGCATTGTCCCAAAAACCTCAAAACACTTTTTTTTTTCCATTTGGGACCAGTCTGAAAAACTCAATTCATTCATAAGTAGTCAATAAACTGATCCATTTGACATAGCTACATCAGCGAGCTGCTAGAAAAAAGCTGAACAAAAACAGAATGCACTAGTTGGGAATTTAATGCCCCAAAACAAGAACATTATGACTGCAATTGTACTGGAGACATAAATTGTATTAATTCATAACAAAAAACGATTGCATTACTATCATAATGCAAATGCTAAAGCTGTTCATTTTGAAGGCAAAATGCCAATACAAATTAGTCTCAGCTATTTTATATGCCTGCAGCATTATTCATCAACAAATATGGCATGAATAAAAAGAGAAAGACGGGCAGACGGGAAAATTCGATATTTACATAACAGTTGTATTTGAGCCATATAATTGGAGGAGGTCCTCTTATTCTACAGATGGAAAAAGATTAATATCAGATTAAAATGTCAAGACACACCAACATTTCATTTAATAAGTGATGTTTATTGAAACCTGTTTTTCTTCGTACTCAGTTCCACTTCCAGTGTGTTGGTTTGGGCATGCAAGGCTTCTCTTTAATCACAAGTCTCAGAGACATGAAAGTGTGTCTGGAGCCAGACCTGTCGCAGAGCCCCAGCAGGGACAAACATCTCTCAAGGAGCATTTTAAAACTCACACAGTAACTGTCTGCAGTGATCGGGTTCAACGCAGCCCACAAAGTTATCTCTCCATTTGCTCACACTCGTGGCAGAGTGGGGCTTCCCTCGTCTCCAGATCAAACACAGATTGGGCCGTCACTCGCCCCCTAAACAGAGAGCAGGGATGCTGGAAACAGGAAGTGATTGGAATAATGGGACCAAAGTCAGTGAGGCTCAAAACTGGATTTAGAGTAACTGTATTTACATTTTCATATTTACTTTGTGATATGTCATGGAGTGATGGTGGGAACTAGATAGTTCTTTTTGGATCATTTATCACAGCATGCAAGCCTCCCAAACAAATAAATTTCGCTAAATTGAGCGCCTTATGCGATGATAACTGCTCAGGATTGGGTTGATTTGAGTCAGAAAAAAGTAACTCTGGGAGGAAAGAGATGTCAGGTTGAATTTGAATCCTTTCAAAAACAATCTGTAAAGCTGAAATGGGTGAAGTCTGCATATCTGGATGATGAAAGTCAGCACTTCTAGCTGCTGGACTAACTGTGGAGCTTGTTTTCTTCATGTATCTCCTTGAGTCATAAAAACACTTTTAGGAGTATTTTCTTAATATATTCAGACTTCTACGCTGCTGCATATGGTTTTTGAAAGTAGTTTTGCTTTCTGTAGTAAGAAAAGAAAATTAACACATATTACTGGGGCTTCTTTTTCAACATTTTTTGTCTTTCCCTCGGCAGAGTTTTTGGGATTGGAAATCGTTGTGACTGACAGCTGCTCCAAAAAAACCAACACTGACACCACTGTGTTCCTAATGGTGTAAACTGCCTGTGAGGCGTTGTTGATATTTCTACTCGACTCCTACAGTAGCTGCAGCAGCAACATTGACTCATTTCTTTGCCCTGAGGTGGAGGGTTGACTTCCACTCCTTTGGAAATACTTACATGAATACAAATGAAGATATTTAAAGACACCGGCATCTGCTTGGGAAGACAGAAATTATGCACATAACGTATCGCTGGTGCAGAATCAGTGGGCGTTGCGGGGGTGTACTTCTAACGGGTCAACCAAGACCGTTTTAAAGCGTATACCGCTAAGAAGATTTGGACAACAACACAGAACAAACTGACCAATCGTGAAGGGAGAGGATATGCTGGCTCATTTTCAGGAGGGTGCAAACGACCCAGATGTGTTTACCAAAACCAAACACTCCTTTTTCTCTTCTGTTCACTTTAGCCATTGACTGCTATTGGCGGGGCTTTCTACCAGGAAGCCAGAATTAGTTCAATTATTGTTCTCTACAGAAAAATACACCTTGTTTTACTCTCAAAATGGATCCACTAAACAAACTGTTCGCTTCCTGTTGCAAAGATGAGAGCTTTTATAGCTTCCTACACAAGAGGGTTTATTCCAAGCATTCTCACTCCTAAAAAAAATGTGACAATGGAGAGAATCAAGCTAATAAATGAAGTGCTTGTCGACTGCCAACACCATTACACTTCCACTTACAAATCCAATCCTTTTCACAATGCTACAAGTCTGGCAAACATTGTTTTATAACTCAGGCAGCTTTTGTGATGATGATTACAATGATTAACAAAGCAAAAAAGACACGCGGCATCAACAGCACCGACTGCTGTAATTGTTAAATTACTCCAAAATTAAATGCCAATAAATCCTGCGACACGTTCAGAGTCACAATTTGAATTTGGGTTTGTATTAAATGGGGGGACTTCTGGTTCCGTACAAGACATGGGATTAACAGGCAGACAAACCAGACAAACAGGCTGGCAGGCAGAAATGGATTACAGCCTTCTTGAATGCATCACCTGCCTGGATGTGTCATGAAAAGGCTCTACTTGACACAGATGGTGATCAAGAAATGAGCAGAAAGGAGCCGTTTCTCTGAGGGTAAAGTGACATGTGGCTCACAGTTGGAGAGCCACAGGTTGTAAACCCACTTCTGAGGTGTATACAAAAATGGTTTATGAGAACATTTTAGGAGGTTGTTACTGGTTTAAACTTTTGTAAGATTTCATTTTGATTCAGTGTTTGACATTATGAAGGCAGTTTATTGGCTTTCAGGAGGGGAGTCGGTTGACTGATGCTACGGGTAAATGCACACTAAATATGAGGGCAAACAAATCTGTCTCCATCACCGCTGAAGCTGACCAAGTAACATGGTTCATCGCAACGTGGTATTATGGCAAAGCGTGAAATAGACACGCCCGTCAGCTACAGCGAAATCTGCAATCGCTATGTCCAGGTGTGACAATTACATGTTTTGCTGTAGAGGATGCGCGTCTATTACACACTTTGGCCTGTAGTGGTTTCTAGGAACATGAAACCTATGGCCAGTGTCGCGCCCTGCTAATTTGTTTACATGTGTTTCTTTGTAATTTCTGTAAAACAGTACATTTGCATTTGTGTTCATGAGCAGAGAAGTATAGTTTGGAAAAGTACTTAAGTGTCCTACAGATTGAGTTGCCCTTGAATCTCTCCGTATCCTTACCTATTGGTTGGTCAGGTGTCAATGTGTTGCCAGCCAATCAGAACAAGCAGAGAGAACGTTTTTTTTGGTAACCTATCGGGTTCTTAGAGGGGCGGGGCTAACGACAGGTGAGCGGGAAGCAGAGAAAAGAGAAGCAGAGGAGATGAAGGAAAGCAGGTGAAGACACACAGAGATGTACTGCTAGATGTATATGACAAGAAAATGTGTTTTATTGTTGTTTAGTTGTTTGAGTTCGAACGGGAGTTTGTTGTAGCCGTGGAGGGTCAAATAAAACCAGACTGAACCGTGTTAGGAGCCGTGTGGGTCGTAAAACTGCTGAGGTCATTGCCCATGTGGACTTAGCTGCTAACAAGCGAGCGGCTTCGCTCAGGACTGAGCTGCATGGGAGGGACAGAGACACAGGACGGATTGTTCTTTAATCACAGCGCCTCCTGCTGGACACAAAGACTGTTATCAACCTCTCTCTCAGGAACAGTGAGTACTGACCACTCCTCTTCCTGGAGGATTTAGATGAGCTCCAACAAGCGCGCCAACGTTACGGTACCGTCACACTGACTATCAAATCCCGGGTATTATTGTGTTTTTTTATTATCTGTGGTTACTGTTTGAGTTGTAATAAATGTTGACTCATCTCATTCAATGTGTGGTTTAAATATTCATGTGTTAAAGGAATGTTATTTCAACTTAAAGAAAGTAAGGTCTTAAACAGGGCTACATATGAATGCACGGGAGTTTGAACTCAGTGACAGTATATCTGTATTTTAAATTAATCAGGCCTCTCTGCACCTTAGTCAGAGTCATACCATTAAATTGGGCTGTTGTAGACACATTCCTAAAATCTATATTTCCGTAGACCCTCTCCAATTCACCTCCCATGCAACAGGGCTATAATATGAAGACCCTGAACTAGAATTGGAATTGAGAAGGTGGGCTAGACAACCATGGGACTTACAAGAATATGAAATAATTAGCCAAAACACATGGCGGGGGGATAAGAAACATGGTTATGGCTAAAAACAACAACAACAACAACCAACTAAATAACTTTGTCGCCTCCTGGATTCGATCCCCACATGGACACGCTGGAATACAGCACGATGTGTAACTGCCAAGCGCAGCTATCTCATGTTTTGCTGTCGCGTGATGTTTATCTCATTTCTTAAAGCATTTCAAAACACAAATCTAAAAATTACAATCTGTCGTTTTAAGGTGGATACAGATTTAGTTTAGTCGCCAAGAAATAATCTGGCACACGACCCCACGAAAGATAGTAATGTTGTGTTGTTTTTACACTTTTGTGTGGAACACACATACAAGATATAACATGCTTGTTAGGGAGCTTTAAAGGTGCAGAAGTGCACAACTGTTTCCAGTCTTTGTGCTAATTTAAGATGCTCGCGTTAGCTCTGTATTTACTTTACAGGTATTAAGCAAATCCTCTTTTTCTAAATGAATAACTCTCCCTGCAGCCAAAAACTGTTTATTTATTGGCATTTATTGTGAAAGAGAATCACCTGCAGTCTTGAAAATGGCATCCGTTACTTTGAACATTTCACATTTTGATCACATCATAAACCAGACGCTCGTATAATTTCTCAGTTATTCCGTCGTTGTAATCTGGTATGACATCCAACCTTGCCCAAATGAGTTTGGTGGGGAACATGAGGTGCAGATTGGCGGCGAATATCATGAAATGCAGTAATTATGGCTGTCGGGTAGGTTGAAGTCATTTGTTTCCGTTTTGATCGATTGCCACGAAGGAGTGGATCCAGCAGACTTTATTACCTGTGAAATGAACTGTGATGAGTTCTGGATGGTGAAGTGCTTTTTCTCGGGTGTAATATTTCCTCCCTTTGATGAACAATACAGCAAAGTCTACATCAGACAATAATAGCAGTGGAGAAACAGCATCCATAGGCGAGCGTGTGCTGTTAATTTGGTGGAACTGATGAGCGAGTGTTGGATAAATTGTGATGCATTGGAGGCTTTTGATTGTTCACATCTGACCTCTGTTCGAGGTGCTTCTCACTGGGTGGATAACGGCCCCGGCTCAGCTTGGTGTCGGCTGTGATGATGAAAACTTGCAGCTTTGAAAACACAAGAGAGACAGGAAGGCAAAAGAGACAGATCAAGGCTCCCCCTTCCCTTCTGGAAAAACCAAACGGCAGGACTAAAATTTCACTGCCTTCAATCATTCAAGGTCAAGTGGGTTTTAAGAAATTGGCTGAGTGATGTTTTTCTTATTGAGGATAAAGCACTTTGACCTTTCCAACTTTATATATTTTTTTGCCTCTTCCAGTTCCTCCCTGTAGTCGTGTCAGTGATGCATTGGCGATGTTAATGTGTCTCAAATTTCATAATGGTAGGAGGAATTTCAATCGAAAACCCAGAGATGGGATTTTTTTTCCTTTGTGCACAGACAACTTAGACTGCCACGGACTCCGAATGGATTCTCCAGAGCCTTGTTAGAGGCCTGTTATGGTAATATTCAAATCTTCGGGGTGTCCAAGTTGGCTCATATCCAGCTAAAGATGGATTAACGTTGCTATGGGTGTTTAAAAATAGTCACCCGAGGATCACACACGTACACACACAGCGGAGCAGTGTTTTCCTCACACTGATAAGGTCTTACATAAAGAGTGGGTGTGCTGCAATTACCGATCCAAAGCGGCCCTAAGCAGATGCAGGTTCTGACTGAGGCAAAGAGGATCTCTGGCCCAGAATAAGAAGCCTCGGATTACGTTCATGGACACGTCATTGCTACAAAAGCCCCGACATTAGTCTGCTCCGCTGTAAGTGCACCACGTGTAATTGGCAAAAGTTTTCACTGATGCTAAATTTTGCCTAAAAAGGGGTAAAGCTCTGCTGCAGCCATGCCTCGAAAATCCAAATATTCCCCATGTGATGTGTTTCCGTTCTGTGAGGATCATTTCATTCATTTTATTTCCTGATTACTTTTTTCCTCTATCGTGCATACAGCCAAAGATGGTGACATTCTTATCATTATATGTACACTGTGGCTTAATAGAAAACACGGCATAGAGTGGTTGTCATGCCCCTCGTCCTGAATCCAAACGTTTTCTATTTGTCTGCATGAATCAGCTCCATTTCCAAGTGATTCCTCGCTTTAACGAGTGTTGTGTACAGTTCACAGACTGTTCAGCGTCTCGGTGCTGCAGCAAAGATCCAGCGTGTTTCATTGATATATAGAAGTGCTCAGGGAGAGCAGTGCAATAGGAGTACACTGCACCTTTCTCTTGTGGGAGTTGATGCTTGGCTCTCTCAGCTCCTGATCTTAACTTGGGCTTTTCATCCTCTCTCAGATCACTCCACAGGGGACCGCATGGCATCACATCTTTGAAGGCCAACAAGCACCTCTCTACATCAAAGCAAATACCACGTGCTTTCAACTAAAATAATCACGTCTCCCTGGTGGAGCTGTGGTCCCAGAGACCGGGTGGAAGATTCAACAACAGCGGCTTCTAATTCTGTAAAAAAAAAAAATACATATATATTAGTTAACTCAATGTAGTAAAATGTAATTGAGGCTGAAAAAGGCCAGTACCAATAATAAAACCTGCAGCAAAGATGGAAAATCTTAAATTGTTTCTCTTTATATGAAATGGCAGATTTATCATTTCTGCTGTTTTTATACCAGTTTAACCAGCTCCACAAATTCCAGCCAAATGACTATTTTTCTTACTCGGAGAATGCAAATCTGCACTCATCAATATTAGATTTTTAACCAGAGAAAAAAAATGACATGTATTGTTCAAGTGGTTGCTTGTAGAGCCAAACGTGCGCTGAATTATAACCCGACTCTGCTGGTACTGTTTTAGTTCACCATTAACTTGGATTCCAACCACAGCAGTTATATTTCACCCTGATAAACCCAGTAGATTCTGATGTCCGGCACAAAACGACAAAGTTAGCGATGAACATAGGAGAATATCATAGCTAAAGCTGCGCTCAGACTTTGAGATATATTTTTGCCTTTCACGATTGTAACTGTCAGATTAGACAATCAAGTGTCATTAATTCTTGAGTGACAACACGACAAGCATTCCCCGCACCAATCATCATCCATGTTTGTACCTTCCTGTGTTGTCAGGTAAGTGGGACAAGAAGTTGTCAGTCATGGCAGCAGAGGCACGATATCCTTTCACCACGTTTACAAATGCACACCAGGGAGCAGTCTGTCCTTCTATTGGTTGACGTGAAGAAACCGGTCGTAGGATGTGTCATACTAGGCAGGTAAAAAAATACAAATTGCTAAGTGCTAGACTTTTTGTGGAAATGTTGTGCTGTTTCCGGGATTCCTTCTATTACGTCTCACTATTAGGCTTGTTTCTCTTTTCCAACGTTCATATTTGGAAATTTGTTGGGGATGACTAGATTGTGTCAAAGTCGGGCTTAATGTGTTTAGTTGGAGCCTGGCTTAAAAAAGTCCAAAAAGTGTTGTTATTAGTTCTCAAAGACTCAGCCAGAGCTAAAAGGCGAGTGAACATTGCACCTATAATTATTGGATGGCCAGAAACGACTTCAGATGCAAACATTATTGCAATGCTAATGTACCGTATAAGGCTGAATAAAAACATTCAGCTGCTGCTCCTGTTGCCTGTGAATGGAGCGCAGCACCGTACTGTGCACAGAGTCGGGGGAAGCAATAACCTGGAGAAGTCAATATATTCTAAATTAAATTACATCACTCGAAAAAATCAGCACCCGAGTTAAACAAGTTGTTGTGGCCACTTGTAGGTGCACGTTTGCAATGTCACCATGGACCTGAACCTGGAGCAGAAAGTGCTCATCAAAAAACGTTGCAGGGAGCCATATCCAGTGAGGAAGCGTGGTGGGGAGGGACACTTGTGTTGTTGAGGCCGGGGAAAATTGTGTTTGTGTTCAACGTGCTGCGAGCGGGCACGCTGTCATATTGGAGAACCCAAGTGCCATTGCACCAACGTTTGCTCCAAATGTTTTCCCCCCGAACATCCCAGCAGAACTCATTGTTGACAGTCTGACCCTGAGGGACAAATTCACCTTGAACAACCTCGCGAATGTTTAAGGAAATCCACCCGGTTGTTGTAGTTATAAGTTAGTTATTGTTTCCCTCTGCTCCATGAACGCAACAGGAGCAGTGTCGTAACGGTTTTTGATTGCGCCGAAGAAAGCAAAAATCAATTAGTCTACTCCAGGCAGGTGGTGACAGTTTGACTTTTAAAAATTCTGACATGATGGTTGATAAATCGCTTCAGCCTGCAGAAAATGTATTTACACCTTCAAAATTGCATTAATCATTTAAATCATGAATCAATAACAATGCCGAATATGGACATTTGTTGAGAGTCTCTGTTTTATGACAGTTAATTGATGAAAATGATGTTTTGGACTGAAATACGTCACATTGAGCCGTAGAACAACTTATCTCTGAGTAATTCAGGTCGTCTGTGCAGGCACAGACCAATATCACAGCTATTCAGATAAAACTTTCTTCTCACAAAGGCAATTTCTCAATTACAATAGATTTGCTGATGAGGCGTGCATGTGGATCTGGCCCATTTTACGTTCACAGAATAAAGTGAAATTGGGGGAGTTGTGTCTCCAGGGGACAATTAAGATAGAGTGCTATCTCTTTGAGAGTTTATGTATCTGGATGGCGTGTGGTCGAAAAGAGAAATTAAGTCTGTTAGATGATTACTCAGCCGCTTCTGATGAATTGTTGGAGTGGAGATTATGTATGGTCTGCTTTACTTCAGAGGTTTGTTCCTTCATTTTTGTAGCACTCGGTCCTGATTTCAAGCAGAGCTACGTAGTTTATTTATTATATTTGTCATCTTCCAGCATTGATTGTGTATCTCGCTAGACTTGATAAGCCATTCGTTATATTTCTGGCCATTGCAGCACTACAGCATTGGTATTCTGTAAATGGATTGTGGCACCATATGAAATCTCCTGACAACAAATTGGGCTTGTATTTAATTATACAACGCAAACTCTTTTACATCTATACTATACACCACTCAGCCGCTGGGATGTTTTGCTCACCTTGGCCTTTGAGCATTAAAAACAGCCTTCAAGACAGACAGAGTATTTGCTGAAACTGTTTTGGCACCTTATTTAAGAGCGTGTTTGCCTCCTGTGAGGCGGCAACATGTTTTTGCGGTAAGTGTCTGCTCTTTCAAAAGTAAACAGATGGAGCGAGGACCTCAGGTGGATACTGAGGTATTGTTATTTTATAAACAATAAGATCACATCCTGGGAAGGAATAGAGAATAGCAGCTGGAGGCTCTCAATGATTCAAACTATACCTATATGTAAGACATTTTATATGGAAAAGCCGCTGTGAATGTCAATGGGCTTGGTTGTATAAACTGCATGCCTAGATGTAATCCATTGTAAGACACGCTTGCCAAGTACCCTTGTCCCCGTGGCATGGTTTCTATTCCATGGACATGCACTTGATTACAACAAACTATTTCCTGGAGTTGCGCTACCACATTATAGACAGACTGACACGCTGTTTCCTGCCCTTGCTGATATTCTATGCTTTGTTTTCCAAATGAAATATTTGTCCGAGTGTGGATTTGCGCCTGAGGCTTGGCCATTCGTCGCAGTTCTGACGCACCGGTAAATCAGCGGCGCAGCAGTTCCCATTTACAAGACTGTCGGCTTTACAATGGATTGATAGAATTTGTAATAACATTTCAGTAGCTTAATAGCTGCTAATTGGCTGTAAACTGAGAAGTGAAATCCATTTAAATTAGCATTAGAATGTTTATTTAGCTTGCCTACAAAGCTGTTAATGTCAGTCAGTTGTATAACAGAAGTTGTGTTTTATTTGGTATAAGCCTTCACTTCTTATTTTGTTTTCATTATTCATTGAAAACCCACTCAACACTCTCATTTACAAACATGAATCATCTTTATTCTGTCTTAATCTGTGATTCTCTGTGGAAAATACCTGACGCCTGCGTGTAGCTTCAACGATGTATTTTATTCCGACAAACAGATTAAAAATACTACAGATATGACACGTGATGTACGGGAGGCTTTTACACCGTGCATCATCTGTATCTCAAGATTCATCTCTAGCTCCTCTCTTTTGTGCGCTAATCAGACATGTGACACGAGGATGTGACAAGTGTAACGTTGCAGGTGACTCGGTTGTGGATGTTGTTGCATATAAATGAAGAGATTCAGTCTCTCGTGAAGATTAAACACGCAGAGAAATGCGGGGAAATATGCAGCGTGGCTGAAAGGAGGAATTAAGTGCTTAAAGATTTCTCTTTGTGATTGCGTCTTCTAAACTTTTAAACTACTTCTCAGAGTTCAAAGTGGGTCCGGTGCTGTGGTGTCTTTTTACTAGATTTCATAACCCTGCGGTTTAACTTTCTGTATTTTTTTTGTTGTTGTTGTTGTTGTTTTTTGTCTTTTCAGGCCTCCAGTTTTTTTTTTTCCGTTTATCGTAAAGTAACTGCTGTTGCTGCTGTTAATGACAAGTACATCACTCCAGTTTCTCACCATTGAGCTCTATATTGTAGGAATAACCTCGTGGTAGTGTCACACTTCCATAAAGTCTGTGGAGTCACATGAAACAGATTGTAAATGGTGAAAATCTGTGCAGCAGAGGCGGCAGATATATTCTTTTTCTTTCAGTTCTTTGGGTGAGTCAGGCTTTGTGCTGAATTGTCGCATCCTGGAAGCAGTGTGGCGTTGGGACTGCATGGACTGGACAGAGAAGCTGGAATTCAACATGACAGCATCTTAAAGGCGGAGTGGCTGACAAATGCTCAAACAAAATGAATGCCTGAAAAGCAGAGCACTAATCAGCCCACACCTACAACTCATCTGCTGCTCTGCACCCAGAACAGAAGAATCTCACAGCGGAGGATTTAACACTTTGAATTAACCACTATTATCACCAGAAACACAATGTCGATTCCAAATCCATCAAAAGTACACTAAAAGCATAAATACAAATTGAAAAGAAACAAGCAGCACATACACTAAGGAGCTTCAAACTACAGAAATGGAGTTTGGTCTGCTGGCAAGTATTGACAAAACAAATTAAAGAAATAAAAGACCTCTGTTCTCGCTTCAAATTTGTAACAATAACTACATCATGTATGTACCAAAAGCAAGTGCACTACAACTGTCCCTAAGTTAAAGGGATTGAAATTGTCATAAAATAAAATAAATTGATGAGAAAAAAAAATTCTACGCTCAGAAACAGCCTGGATAGTTTAATGTCTGAAATAACTAATAAAAAAAATGAAGAGAACAGTTAGTTAAAGCTAAGTGGCATCCTACCATCACCTCCCCCAGTGATTTCTGAACTGCCATTCTGAAACCTCCAGTCTGCAGACATGTTAGCTGTTTATTTATTGTTTGTTGGAGCCGGATGAAGTTAGGGGGAGGGCGGAGCAGCGGATCTGACGGAGAACAAGAGGACACTGATCAGAAGTTAACAATTTAAACATGGCAGTGTAGGCCATTTACGTATTGTGGCAAAAATAAATTAGGCATGCTGAAAGCTTCCAATGCAGTTTATTTATTAACACACCATCAGTGACTTTTGGAGCACATTGCTCTTTATCAGTGTTGTTAATAAATTAATCGCATCAGGAACTTTAAGTATCCGTAATTTACTTCTGCTCAGTCCCCAACATTGTTCCAGCACCTGATTTCACCATATTGGATGAATGTTCTTTGTTTACTTTGACATTTCATTTAATGCCATTGTTTGGCACCCATAAGATGCAGGTTTTGGTCTAATATCATTGAACTGCTTTCTCACCAGGCAGTGGTTCTCATAATACCAGAGGAAGAGTTATTCCTGATATTAGTTACCTCTTTCAAAGTCAATTTAACACGATAAGCCCGTGGAGATCAATTCGTAATACCATAAATTCAGTGGTTAGATCCGGAACCTCCAGACAAGTATGTCAATTTATTTTTGCTTTAAGGTTTTGATTGCGGTGCCAGTCAGCTCCTTCATTAATAAGACACTGATAGTCCACTTCACTACAGCGGTTTGAAGGGAATGAGAAGAGCTGATTTGATTGACCATGATTAAAGTCGGCTGTGAAACACCTTTTAATTATCTATTCCTTCCTTTCCATTTGATAATACCATATGAACAAGAGCCAGAGGTTGTTTTTTTTGGTGCCAGCCTGTAGATGCCTTATTTTTTTTAGATCCACAGTCTATATCCATTTTAATTTTCAGTCTATGGTTATAATAAGTCTGCTTTGATATTTGGTTTTATATGAAAGAAAAACAGCATTCTCTTTGAAAATCCTTTGTTTTAACCGTCCAACAAAACGTCCCCCTCCTTATCTGTGAATTTGTCTCTTTATACTACCTCACCTGACCCCTTTCATCGCTCTTGTCACAGTCAACAAAAACTATGGTTTCTCTTTATATGGTAACAGAAGGCAGCACATTTTATATCCAAATATATCAAAAAGTCATAGATTTTTTTTTTTCCTACATTTACATTTTGACAGCAATATCAACACTGACACCAAATACAACATAAGCAACCCATCATTCTAACCACAGAGAACTACATAATTATGATGTCCAATCATCACTTTCAGTTCATTTAGACTCAGTCAACTAAGTCTTCAGGCAGACATTAGGGTCTCTCTGGATCACTGAATAATACATATTCTTTCCCATTCACATATTTTTGTGCCGTGGCTTTAGCTTAAAATCAGTGTGTCAGTTCTTCTTGTGATCCCATTCAGAGAGAGAGTGATTTGTTTTGATTTAATTATGACTAATCCAATTTAGGGGTTCAACAATCATTTTGAGTTGGCAGTTTTAATTTATTTAAAATAGTGGGCATCTTATTCTAATCGTTTTGTCATTCATTGGTCTTTCTTTTTCAGAAATTAAAGGAAATCCAGGAAATGCATCCACCACAATGATTCACTTTCCCCTCCTTCCATGGCAGCAGAACATTTAGGTTATTTTTGGCATTAAAGCTCGTTTAGATTTTAGCAGCCAAGAGAATAAGTCTTATTAGGTTTGATTCACCCCCATGAAATTTTAAATACAAGGCAGAAAACTACCCTTACAATTTGTCCTGATCTCAGCTTTGTCTAAAGGTATTTATTTTAATTTGGCTCTTTTTTTTTTTTTGTCAGTTTACTGGTGGAATTTGTTCTCCTGAGCTGCCAACCTGCATATAACTCATGACTCAACCATTGATGCGGTACAACAGATGTATCTTCAGTGCTGGAAAACTTTCCCTCTTTCTTACCCTGATTTGCTCCAAGACTTCAGCTTATGTGTTTGTCTTTTCTGCAGAGATCCGTGAGGCCTTCAAAGTGTTTGACCGCGATGGCAACGGGTTCATCTCGAAGCAGGAGCTGGGCATGGCCATGCGCTCCCTCGGCTACATGCCAAACGAGGTGGAGCTGGAAGTCATCATCCAGAGACTGGACATGGACGGTGAGCCCATCACACAGCTTGGGTTTTATTATCTTAAGTCGCAAAATCACAGAAGCCTTGTTCTCATTTCGCCCACAGTGGGCAGATAAAAGCAGCAACAATAAACACCAACTGTTCCTTTTTTCTGCAGGCGATGGCCAGGTGGACTTTGAGGAGTTTGTCACTCTTCTGGGTCCAAAGCTGACGGCAGCTGGGGTGCCAGACAAGTTCAACGGCACTGACTTTGATTCAGTCTTTTGGAAGGTGCTCATTATTCAGAGATTATGTCCTGCTTATTAGAGAGAAGGTAGACAGAGGAGTTGCAAACCTACAAGCTTGGAAACATTTAGACAAACACTTTAAAGGAAAACTCGTTTTAATTGTCACGTCCACTGGGTCATTAATGGGAGGATTTTAATCTTGGAACAGGTTGGACTCCCTAAAGAACGGTGTCCTTCATCAACACTTTGAGTTGATATCTCTGCCTTTGTGTGTGGTGCCTGTCTTATTACTTTCAAAATTAAAGAATATTTTTATGTAAAATAGATATTAATTTGCATACAGACACCTCATTAGATAATCAGCTGTTCACTTTGACAGTGGGATGGAAATTAGTGGGATGGAGCTCTTGTCAAAACTGTCTTTGTTGCAGTTGCGTGATAACAGCACAGGAGTGCCTCTCAGAAAGAGAGGCTTCAAAACGAGTGCGAAAGACAGAAGATTTATGAGAATCGGTGGTTCACTCAGTGTACGTTAAAAGAGTCACAACCAACGACACCTGCTGGGAGAGTCGAGGAGCTCAAGGGACTGTTGCAAAAACCGCAAAGCTTCACACAACATTATGTAACAGAATAGTAGTATCAAGCATGTGCTGCTGGATTGATCACACAGAGTCTCCGGTCACACTGGTGAGCCCGGCTCAGGCTCAGCTGAACATCAGTAACATACAGTACATGAGCTTCCCCAACAGGTACAGATCCTGGACTCAAACTTTTGCAAGGAATTTCTACTTTAGCTCAGCCATTCACACCGTCTTGATTTCATCTGATTCAAATTTGAAATATAATGATATTGGTGAATTATAACAAACATTTACCCTTTTGTTTGCTACCTTATGCTTTATGTTTTAAGAAAAATTATATATTTTACTCCACTGAATTAATATCGGTTGACTACTATTTTACAGACCAAACACATGGTTGGCTTTTACCGTCCTGTATAGGCTAAACAACCTCACAGTAACAGTACACCAGTAAAAAGCTGCTCACCCAACCATACATTCAAAATGACAGTATTATCCACATTGACAGAACCCATAATGTTCTTTACTTTCCCTCTTAATATATTAAGTACGCTGTGTAATAATACTAAATACTGTCTTGATCTTCTCATCCAGCTAAGATTTTGATTACAGAACGTTCACTTGTAATTAAGCATTTTGATTGGGTGGTAGTTTATTGCTACTTTTACTTTTTCCGTGATTGCATAATACATTTGTATTTGTTCAAATGTAGCAAAACATACGTTTTAGTTCTATTTTTAGGTTTTATTTTAGCTAGAATTTTGTAACTGTGTTTTAGTGAAAATATTATAATCTTTGATCAGGTATGAGTTTGCCTCTTTTTCATCACACTAGACAATGAAATTGATAATGTTTTAACTGTTAAGATTTTCCTCCCAACAGCTGCAGATTTGACTTAAAATAAAGAGCTTACACTGAAAACAAGTTGTTCAAGTGAAAATAAGATTTTTCCAGTGAAGCTTCATCCATTTTGATTGGATCAGTTGGAAATCGAACATGTCCCTTCATCCAAATCATCCATTTCTGTATTGATTTTTAATCTTCTGTTTAAAGCAATTGATCTCACAAAATATTTGACATTGATTTGATGTATTTTTCACTGCCAGTTCACATCGTATCCAAATAAAACAATAGGTTCAACCATAAACATGCATTAAATGTTTTATTGGAATGAACAAACTAATAATTTACAGCTATTGGAGAGAGAAAAAAAACACATTGAAAAAACAGCATAGTTTCACATTTTCAAGTGTAGCGGCACTTCTATTTATACTGTTATTGTTAACATACTTTCTATACGTTGTGTGTCTGTGTGTGCCTTATGTACTGTGTGCATGTGTTTGTAAATGTGTGTTTGTGCACGGTGCCTGCCAGCCCATGTTCACGTTAATGTTCAGTTATGTGTGTGTGTGTGTCTCCAGTGTGACATGCAGAAGCTGACGGTGGAGGAGCTGAAGAGGCTTCTGTACGACACCTTCTGCGATCATCTTTCCATGAAAGACATCGAGAACATCATCATGACTGAGGAGAATCACATAGAGAACCCGGGGGACTGCCAGGTGGATATAGACAGTAAGGAAGAACCTCCTGTACTCTTAACACACTTCTAATGTTTACACTGGGCTTTGCATTTCAAGGGACAACTTTGGAGTGAGGTGAATGGAATTTTATTTTAAGTGGTTGAACATTTCCAAATGAATACTTGATTAGTCTGCAGCAACAAGCAATAATAATTCTGGTTCTCCACAAACAAACATTGTCAAAACTGAACATCAGTTTTTAATATAAATGTTTTATCATTAAGGGCAATTCTGGAATTTGACAGCGATGCAATGAGGAGAAAAAGAAAAAGATGTTATTGGCTACGTTGCAATTATTTTACATGCATCTACCAGGTTAGATGAGACCGGCCCAGACCAGAGCCTGTTTCACAAAAGCATTTCACGAGCACTACTTACACACAAATTGTAAATAGTGCCAGCATCTTTTCTCACAAATGATCGTCAAATTTATGAGCTATTTCCAAGCTCTTTCGTTCATGTATGGGTCACAAGTATGATATTTATTTTTAAGAGTTAAAAAAAAAGTGCAGTCTTGAGTAGAATGTAAATCATATTGAAAAAGACTCTATTGTTAACACTGAAATATAATACAATATAATAATAATGTTTTTCTAGATTACAGGTTTCATTGTTAACATTTCTTACAATCAAGACTTCTTTAAGTCTCCCAAAATCCAGCAATCACATGAGGAGAACTGCAGCGATACCAGGTTCTCCCGTCAGGAGTCTCAGTATATCATAATGTGCTCCAGCCAGTCATCAACCAGATAGTATAAAACCTGCCAGTCCACTGCAGGATACCTGTCAGTGGCACGGTTTGTCTCACCTAGATGTAAAAAATACCACAGGTGTAAGCTACCTGGAAAAAAGGACTTGATTAGGGAAACTTCAGGGTTTGGGTTCAATTTTACGCAAGTACCATTACGTAAGTTAGGAAAGTTAATTAAAAGAAATCCAAGTCACATTCTCCCTGACCCAAACCCTGATGTCCTGGGGGAAAGTCTTGGGTCTGAGCCATCCAATCACCTCCATACCGCCTTCCTACTCAAACTTGTATCATTCTTTGCACTTAGTGTTTTATATTAAACTGGGCCTAGTACCATGTATAAACATACCTTGTTATTGTGCATTCAACACTAAGCTACTCAAATAATACACAGGTTCCTATATTCATGTTTTTATTTTAAACATGTGCAAGGTACAGTGAGTAGGGTGGCCGTGCCGCTGCCATTTATAAACAGACCTTGTCAACTGATACCGATGCCAATATCAACATTGTCTGTCAATTGCATGATAATCATGCATACAAGCTATTCAAATTGACGTTTTTATTTCAACTTTATCCATTTGCTACAATATGTTGGATTTATGTTAATGTGTATTTAAAGACATAAGAAAAATGGGGGGGATATAAAAAATAGCAGTGTATGAAATGCTGCTGTTTTGCAATATGATAAACTGTAGCATTCTTCCCTCTTATCTCCCTCTTTCTCATCACCTATAAAAATGAATGCTGAAGCTCCATCCGCCTACACAGACTCATCATGGTGAAGCTCACTCTTTGGGGCTCATTTGAAAGTCATTGTCAGAAATGCAGGAAACCTACTGAAACAAAAGTGGAGGCAGTTTTATGAAGAAGAAAAAACATAAATTACACATCTTCATTACAAGATAAATGAAATTTACTGAGGATAGCAAATTATTGTTGAATTTTCCTTTAATGGCTAATTTACTGAGGGATGCATTCAATGCCCATTTGCAATGAGAAAATCTCTTATTCTCTGTTGGAAAAGCATTTTTGAAGATGTGAGGTGGTTTCTCCAACAGCAGCAATAACCTCTGGAGGAAATATAGGAAAATCTAAAGATAGTTCAGAATAAATATCCTCTGTTTGGACAAAAATACGGTACAGCAGATTATCCGTTTCTATTTGAACATTTTCCTTTGCTTCAGCTGCCTTTGTTCCCACTTGAGGTGAAGTACTCTCTACCTTTCTTTCCTTTGGAGCACCAGTGTTTTGATGAGCATCCTTTAATGTGCCACTCAGGTACCAATCCACTTGTTTGTTCTTTTAAAACTCTAATCAACATTTCGATCTCGATGCAGTAAAGCAGCATACAGGTGTGAAAACGAAATGTTCTTGGCGGTGCTCATCCGTTTTAATTGTGTTCATGTAATTTTAGGTTCTGTGATGAGCTCTCTCATTTGGAAATGACTATCAGATATCTTTCCAGCATTAAATAACACCTGATTGTTGGACCTTCAGGTAATTTTCCGTTTCTTTTCTTTCCAGGTTCCAGCCCGACGCAGCAAGTCAAACAAACTTGTGTGCGCAAGAGCCTGATATGCGCCTTCGCCATCGCTTTCATCATCAGCGTCATGCTCATCGCGGCTAATCAGGTGCTGCGAAGCGGCATGAAATAGGAGCTTTGGCATTTTTCAGCCTCGAACAACACCAAAAGGCTTCCCGACAAATGACTGAGGAGATAAAACTCAAAAAACAAATACAACAGACAATCACACGGCTGTGAAACAGGCTCACATACGACTGCAGAATAACCAAGGACAATACATGTGCAGGAATTTGTCTGTTTGACAGTGACATGCTGACAACTTGCATAGTTTCAAGGACCACAGGACCTCCCGTACAAAGAGACAGCGGTGTGTTGAAGTGGACGGCTGACTATACATATCACTCTTCGTACTACAACATTTAGTATCCATTAGCTATGTGCATTTGAGCAGTGTTGCATTGAGTATGGTGGCAGCTATAGAGAGAAGTGTAGTGACTGTCCAGTTTTGTATTTGTCCAGTGTGCCATGCGGTTTATTAGAAACAAGTAGGAAGAATCTGTGAAATATCGTCGGGACTTTGGAGGAAATGTATTACTGAGGCTGAAAAAAAAAAAAAAAAAAAGTGTTATTATGTGCAAGGTCTGCAGTGCACAGTGCCATGGAGATATTTTGTGTGGTGCAACATTGTTCAAAAATCACTTGGAAATAACAAAGCTTGGTAAGAAATGGACAGAAAATCAGAGGGGTGTTCAGAAAGGTGGATGTGACTGGATTGTTTCACTCATTCACAAGCTGCATGGATTCAGTCTAAGCAGGAAGGAGCCGGGTCAAACAGGTTAACAGTTGTCTGGAGGAAGGTGTTGATGTCTGAATGGACGGGTAACTGGCTGGAAAGTGTCTGGACATGCAGAAAACACTTGACTCTCTCTGCTTTGCAGGCCTCAGAGGATGACCATCATCTATGCATGAAGTGCATGGATGTAAACAGTTGTCTTGACACATTTGTAGAAGTTCTTATCAATGTATAAAACATTATGACTGTGCAACAGAGCTGTTTTCAATTACTTAACGACAACTGTGAGCAACTGTGTGTGGTGCAGAGTATCAGCAATCACAACAAAAGCAAAGCATACAAGTGCATGAAAAAGAAGGGCTGCTTTAGAACCTGCTCGTAAAAAAAAAAATTAAAAAAAATCTTTCAGGATTGCTAGGCTCTGGACGTTTTGCCTTGCCGGGCAGCTGATGATCATCTCTCAGTGCTACAGGACAGCAAAGGACTTCAAGATGTGTCACTCAAACATTTAAAGAATATGCATCAAAACTGAACTGGTTGGTAGAGAGGATACAAATGTGCAGGAATGTATTTAGTTCTTTTCAAGTAGTTTTCCGTCTGGATGCGTTGCTATGGAGCAATAATTGTATGTAAAATAGTCATCTCACAATGCTTTGAGGAAACGAAGATCCTTGAACGTGTTAAGACCCAGTGGACCTACTTACTGAAGAAAAGGCACTTCTCAAATGAAGGCTTTGGCAATAGGACGGCAACATTAGCTCTGATGGGTAAACGGGGGACAACCCTTATATTCAGTGAGATACAAAGATCAGACAGACTACTGTAAATCTGTGTCAGAAGCTGCCCAACAAGTTGAAGTTTGACAGCGGCCAAATGGTTTAAACCATCGCAATAAAATATGAATACTTGTGAAGCACCACATGACTTTGATTGGATGTAGGTTAGATTGTTGTGCATGCATCCGGGTAAGGTCTGTCGCTGTCAATATGTGTTGTACATATAAACCAACATTACCAAAGCAACAGAGGGATCTGTGACTAGAGAACTGGGCCACATGAGAATGAGACTGGTTCAAACTGGTTTGATGAAATTTGAATTATTGAAGAGAAACCAGAATCCTGCAGTGTCTTGTACATGATTTATTGAGATCACAAAATTCAAATACGCCAAAGCTTGTAATACACTCGTCCGTCCACCAGAGGATAACGTGTGAAAAGTACACTCATGAATGACTACGGAGATGAGTGCTGTTTGATACGTGAATTCTCTTAAGTAATGGAAGTAAGTTTAGCGTGATATCAGATTGTCTGAACAGTAGAACGATGTGTGTAAAGACTTGATCTTACCTAACAAAAACAACAACAAAAAACTTTTGTTTTAAAACCAAATTTGAATGTTTAACAGGGAAAAAGTGTGTTTGTAAAGTCACCAAGAAATAAGACCTTAATAATGCCCCCAAAAACAAGACACTGCAATACAAATATTTAAATAATTCATGTCTTTTAAACATGCCTTCTCAGGATCGCCATTGGCAGCTCCTCAAACTTGGATCTCAAAAGAGCCAGAATCTCACAGAGGCAACAAAATTACACTATCCGATCGGCCGGAGCCAGACAGGGTAATGATTATCTGATGCACCGCAGCAATTTGTCAAAAGTGTCAACTCTGTGGGTAACACGCTCGGACAAAAAGAGAAAAAGACCATTTATTTTAAAAAAAAACAAAAAAAACGTTGTTTCCATTTTGCACTTTAATGTGTGCTGCAGCGCACAACAACTCACCGCCATGATTGTTCATCCATTTCCAGAAACAGTTTGGACATAACGAATCACTTCACCATAGATGTATCTATTTTTGTGATAAGAATGTGATGGAATAGAATATTAACCGACGGAAATTAAACTGTCTCATTCATTTTCAGTATCATTAGTGGAGGAACATGTTCATGGGGAATAAAGTTATAATAATATTTTGATTTTTTTTTTTTTTTTTTTTTTTTTTTGCCTTATTCTTTGAGATACTTTTGACATTGTTCATCACCATAAAAATTCACCAAACATGGGTTTATTATTTATCACCAGAGCAAAACGTACGAACCAACAGTATATTTATTTTCTTTTTACAGATGAAAAAACTGTAGGAACATGTTGATAGTCTACCGAAAGTTCTATTTCCATTACACTGTACTTTGATACTTGTCTTTGGATCTTGCAAAAATGTTTATTGAACATGTGATATCTGTTCATTGACTTCACCTGATGTTCTATGTCTGTGGAATGGTATTTCACATGAATAAAACCATATGAGAACTGTGTCTACGCTTCTGAGGAATCATTTTTTTTGTCGAAGCCTCGATCATAGAGCTTAAGATGACTCTATGAGATGCTGAGGATCAGTTTCATACTATTGATTGATATCCTGGCATTTCAGATTGAAATCCATAGAAAGTGATGGATTTTCCGAGGCTGGCTGAACCCATCGATCGCTGTATTCCATTCTAAGATGCCCTTTGGCTTATCAGAGTGTTTTTGGCCCCGTCTGTCACATTTTTCCCAACAAAATAGCCTCTTATATCTCTTATGTCCACTCGCGATCCTCAGGCTGCTCGCGTAATCCGTAAATTACCCAGAAAGTCACTGTTAAAACTTAATTGATGATCTTCATTTACTTAAATTGGTGCACTAACAAGCAAAGACCAGCGAATCCCACTGTGCCATTTCCTTTCGCTACGGCGGCCTGCAATGGCTTGAAATGTAAGAGAACTAAAATCCAGAAACACTTTGTGAGGCAACATACAGATACTGCATGCACATTTGCTATTCACATTTGGAAGAATCTCAGCCTTTTCAGCATGCAAATGCGATGACTTGCTACTTGTAACGATCTCTTGCTCACAGCGCCATGTTCCTTCCTTGAGTTGAACATTCAAGTAGGTGGTGAAAAGATTATGAGCGTTTTGGATTGCCAGAAGGCAAAGACTCTGTGTCCCAAAACTGAGTTTGATCCAAACAACAGTCTCTGAATGGTAAAAATCTTTTGATGTTAATTGTTGAAAGACAGATTCAGAGTTTTAATCACATTGTGCCATAGGACGATGCTTCTGGTGACCTGCAAAGGTGTACAAAATGTAGCTCTTTAATCTTTAATGGTGACACCCCATTCAATGAGCCTGAATCAATAAATCACATGTCCATTTGGCCACTCAAGGTTATTGTTCTTTTAGACTCCATTTAAAGTGTATTTTAACCTACATCTATAGATTTCTCTACATTTAAGTGGAAACAAGACACAACATAAATGGGAAATAGTTTTCAAAGATTAACAATTGAATTAGAAAAGTGTTACCTCATTAAGGGTCATATAAAACCAACAAAAAGTTATACAATATACCATGCAAATCTGAGGCTGCTGGGGGACCTCGTTACATGCTGAGCTTCTTTTCTTTCCTCCTACTCTTAAACTGACTCACACCTCACCATCCTTTTTTCTCCCATAGTTTTTTGTTATGGTCTGTTGCCTCTCCATTCAGTTCCTTCGCTCGCATAGTTTCTGTTCTTTCTTTTGCAGATGTCCCGCCATGGAGCTGCATGTCTCTGCCCTGCGCTTGTCGTCTCCACCAACAGTTCTTCTCTTCTATCTCTATGCTGTCCTTTTCTCTCTCTGCTCTCCTCTCACCCCAACCAGTCGAGGCAGATGTTCTCCACCTCTGAGCCTGGTTCTGTCGGAGGTTTCTTCCTGTTCAGAGGGAGTTTTTCTTCCCTCTGTTGGAGGTTTTTCTCCCTTAAAGAGGAGTTTTTTTCCCCCTCCTAGCTTATGTGGGAATTGTTGAATTGTTGGGTTTCTCTGTATAATATTGTAAAGTCTTGCTGTAAGGACTTTAATGTGTTAAGTGCCATGGAATAACCTGTGTTGTGATTTGGCGCGATATAAATATTGAATTGAATTGAATTGAATTGAATTGAATTGAATTGAATTGAATTGAATTGAATTGAATTGAATTGAATTGAATTGAATTGAATTGAATTGAATTGAAATCAGACATATTTGTGTTTTGGTGTGACAGAACAACAGTTTTTTTGGATCTCATTATTATAGTATTCTACAAAACATCACTGGGTGGTATTTAAGCAAAAGTGTTATGGTTCGACCTTTCAGTAAAACATTTAGTCTGGTTGTTCCTTGTATCAGTCCTTCCAAACAATAGAAGTTCCCGGTTTCTCGCTCTGCCCAGTCCCTTGCCTGCCACGCCCACCTGCTCCCAGTTCCTCCATCAGCCCACCTGCAGCCACTTCTCTGGGTACTAGAGTTGTACATATGAGGGTGGATCAAACGCTTCTGTGGCTGCTCCAGTTGTATACTGTAAACTGGGGGGCAAAGTCTTTAGTTACCAGGCTTTTTTTTGTTTGTTCTTTATACATTTTCTGCTGCAATATTGCTGACCAAATTTAAAGAAGGAATTCCTTTTGTGAAAAAGAGCCATTCTAACTTTTCTCTGAAATTTGACAATGTTTTGAGGATTGATATTGCATGAAAATTCATATATAAACTGCTAAAAGCTCTAAACACTTAATAGTGCAGAAATATACACATTACACATGGAGTGAAATAGCAGCAACATAAAACATCCTTCAATATACATCATAGAATGACAAAGAATATGTCAGAAATAAGTATAAATTAAAGCAAATAAGATTTGCAGTTTCAAGGAAAATTGGAATTCGTGAAGAGAACATTTATAATACATTTTCTGGGCAGCTTTTTTTATGCATTAATCTGTTGTGGAATTTTAGGATCACTAATACTATTTATTTTGTGTCCTTTCACAGATTTTTTTTCAACTTGATGGCTCCAAGGTACCAAATGGCAGCCAAAGTATTTGCCAGTGTGAGTAACGGTTTTGTCATTCCCAGAGGGGGAAGAAATAGGAAAATATTTCACATCTTTTGTTTCAACATTAATCAGTAGCCGAATGCCTCAAGGTGAGCAGTGGTAATCAAAAGGAAATAACTGGCATGACATTCATCTTTTTCGTGTGCTGTATAAAAACCTTGGAGACACAAAAAGGAAATAACTCAGCAAGCAATGACCAACAAACCATTATGGTGACCTGGTGATCAATGGAGGTCAGAAAATGAAGTTTCACATCAACACATAAATCATAATGGAAAAAAGAGGCACCTGTCAGTTACTATATGGTGGTGGAGAAGTCTGACTTCTCGTTTTTTTGGACAGAAGACAGATTTATCCCAGATTCCTCAGAGATCAGTGACTCACAGTAACTTTATTACTCAACTGCAGCGCAGTAAGAGCACTATTGCATCAGTCTGTATGTGGCTTTGACTAAAGTTCTGCTCATCACCAGTGCCTTTGCTGCACCCAGGGACAACCTCCCTTCTTGCCAAAGCTTAAAGGCTTTTCATTAAAAATAATAAATATATATATATATATATATATATATATATATATATATATATCTTGTTGCTGCTACAAAAGAATAAGACAAGGTTTTACATGGTTCTTAATATGACTCGAAAACCAGAGATTGCATGAGCCCTATATGGGTGCTAATGACACTAAAGAGCAATGTGAACCCTTGGAGGAAGTTATGTTAATCTCATCACAGCTGCACAAACAAAATGGGCAATTGAGCATGTTTTCTTCTCTACCGTACATACATGAGCACCAGGGCTAAGCCGATATGGTGTAATACCACACAAGATCAAATTTATTTATAGCGGGGAGTAAATTAGAGCAGATAAAACTTTGTTCTAGGGATGTCACAATTCTTAAGAGGATATTAAGATAGCTAAACAAACACTCAGTAGGGAGGATATCAATATGTAGGCAGGAAAACACTGCAAGTTAAATTGCTAATTGTTTCCAGTCAGGTACAGACTATGCATTTGTGTGCACAGATAGCAAATGTGCATGCCAATGTTTGAAAATTCATGGTTTGAAAAGAGGCTGCACATTCTTGTTTCAGACAGTTCATTCAATCGTCGTCCCTCTCCTGGGCGTGAGCACAGCAGATCATTATCATTTCCCCAATAAGGTGCTAAACACATTTGCACTATCCAGTGAATTGTCAGGGGATCGTGTCTAGTGTTTGCCAATCATTATGAATTTGCACTGGCCATGCTGCTTACAGATCACTGGTTTGTGATCTACACATGGAGACACCGTTCTGAAATTGCAGTACTGCAATTTGTATCAGTGCACATTGCTGCATCTGATCACATTGTTTTCAACAGGGACATTAGCAGTCATATCAGGCTGCAATATTTCCTACAGAGAGCAAGTGATTAAAAGGACGGTTTCTCACAGCAGCAGCAGAAAAATGGAGACATTTCTCATCCATTACTGATGAGCCTGTTTAGCCTCCACAGATGAATCCAGGGATTCTGGCTTATTAATGATTTTTTTCTTTCTTTCATTTTTGCATTTTAGTGAGGGTAGAATTAGAATGGTTTAATGCTTTATTTTTTCCGAGTCGTTATAGCATCTACAATAGTCAATAGTAAACAAAGGTGCAAAAGACCAAAGTCATTTAGGGAAGTTCAGGATGATCAATTACATTGACCTGAGTTATTGTGGGCCACAAATGAATACACATCGCTGTAAAATAGATCCACTTTACTCTCATTAGAAACACAAGTGCCCACTCCTCTGCCTCCCATACATAAGTTTACCACATTTTCTATCAGTTAAAAAGAGAAAGTTGAGACAATAATTCAAAACACTTTTTTCTGTGTGTTTGAGCAAAAAATGCTGCAGCGGTTTAACATTAACTCGGAAAAAAGTTTGTCTACAGTAAGGCACAGCATTTAATCCTTACAATGATAGACAAGGAGACTCTCATCCTACAAAAGACGTGTCAGCCTTACCAAAAAAAAAACACAACAGCTAAAACTGAATATCGAATATGTTATATGACAGGCTTCCACACAGCCAAACATAAAAGAACCAACTTCCACTTTGAAATTGCCAATCACTGAAACAACATGTCTGTCCACCTCAGACTGCCTCTTCCTCCCGATCCGTTCTTCGTCCGGCACGTTCACAGCTCGGGAGCGGAAGAGTAATCAGCACACTTCCAGGAAATCAAACAATCTTATATTTCCTGCCAAGACGAGATGTCATTCAAGTTGACCCCAAGGTGAAGTTCAGTTTGCCTATGTGAGTGAGGATATAAGGACCTATTTGATGCTATCAGTGCTGGAGTTGATGGGTGCAGATGGAGCGCTCGCTACAGCTGCCAGACGTTTCAAGTTCTATTTTCTCTTCATTATTTACTGATTCAATTTATTTGGAGTGAGTTCATTTTTGCCAGGAGGTAGTTCTTTTTTTTGTTTTCTGTCTCTGTTGTAATGACAGCTCCTCAACGAAGGGTTTGCAAATGGATCAGAAATGTTCATATGAAGCTTTGTTATAAAATTCAAGATCATTTACTTGGAGATACATTTTATCTGAATTTCAGGAGCAGGACCACACCTCAAATACTCCCCTTCCGGGCATGTGCCTATAAATACCTACCCATCCGCCACATCTGTCTGCTGCTGGAGCACGTGCGCCACTCCCGTTGGATCGCCACGCCGCTCGCTCATTTTACCTGCGGGATTGGCCCCATCATCGACCTTATCCTTCAACCTCCTCTTCGCCCAGCAGATGGTCCTCACACTGTCCAGCGAACCCACCAAGGACCAAGCTAAGGCAGTCACCAGTCCAATCGCCGTCGGGAGAAGTTCCAGAAAAAAAAAAAGAAACATCTCCGCCGTCCTCCATCTGAGATTCGCCCGAGGAAGAACATCCATTTGTAAAGTCACCGGCACAACTAGCTCCACTCCTTCACCTGTTCAAGCACTCTCCCGTAGTAAAGGGAGTCTCCGAGCACCTCCAACCGTATCCACGCCACCGGCCATGCTGGAAAAAAGCTAAAAAAAACTTTCTAAACGAACTATGCCCCGCCGGCAAAAGTCCCATCAGAAAGAGGGACCGTTACCACCACTCCGATTACGAGATAAGTTATCCGAACTACTTCTAACTTCAAAACTCGCGGGCAAAACCCAACTTCACAAACCATTGACGCTAAACTGTTGTTGTTTGTTTGTTTGTTTGCGTTTCGTATTTTTCTTCTTTTTTTTCCACAGGTGTAACCAACAGAATCATCCCCTCCGGTGGCGACGTCGCAGGCGGAGACTTGAAGTCTCTGACGTCACCACACACTCCCACAGATGTTGCTGTCTGACAGCCCCAACGCAATACTTCCTAATATTTTGTGAAACACGTTCACTGGTATCACATCAGCCGGGAACCCGTATCTGTTTTTGAGCGAATGCCCGTTCCACTGCTGTATTTTCATGCTTTTATAATAGTGTCAATGTACAGATCCATTGATGCCTGTTCCGTGCTTTCTGTATTAGCATTGACTTTCTTGGGCTTGTATTTTGTTGGCTGATGCTCTTCCTGCTTCTTCCATGTCCCGTGAAAAGCTGAATTAACCCTCTTCAATCAATTCGTTCTGGGTCATCCTGGGTCATCCTGGGTCATCCTGGGTCATCCTGGGTCATGTCCAGATGGGCTTCCAAGCTGCTCCTCACTCATCATGGCTTCAAGAGCTGTGCATGGGTCGGTCATCACTGCTTTCTCTGAAGGCTTTTTGGGGATCTGCGAGGTACCTTTAGAAAATGTAAACCACAACAGAGACTTTAGATCAATCACTGGGTGTTTCAGAGATAGGGAATTTCTACTGGCTGTTGAACAAATGCATATGCATGTACTTTGAATTATTAAGCTCGATTCAAGAGCAAATATGCTCACATCTGGCTCCAACCTGGTCTGAACAAGCAAGATGGCGACAGCCAATACCTGAACTCGAGGCTTCGTAACGGCCATTCATGAACCAATTGGTGACATCACTGTTGGCTGCCACTTGGGCCAGATCCATATCTTCATGAGGAGAAATTTGGGTCTTGTAACACCAAGCTAACACAAAGAGATTTTGATATTATCAAAAGTCATTGTAAACTTATACATGAGGTTGTGTAACTTTCCTTTTACACAAAAAGCTGAAAGGTGCTCTCCTACCTAACAATATCCAGTTGGAATAAAGACTAATTATTTCACCTTCACAGAGCTTAAGGTCACAGGAAGCCAAAGGCCACCTGTAGTTAATTTTAAGAGCAGTGTGTAATGTCTCAAATTCAGGGAGCTCGGATATCAACATTTAGGGATGTGACCCTCTGCCTGCCTGTGGTCATCAATCCAATCAGATTCCACTGCAGGGATGGATAATACCCGACAACTGCAGTGCAGATACAGAGGCTCAGAGGTTTTGTGCTGCAGAGGTGTCAGGAAGTGGTGCTACAGGAGACAGTGACACAAGGTACTGAAGGATTTATAGTATGACTGCAGACACAAGGCTTTGTAATATGTGTGCTTCCTCTACAAATGCAAAAAGTACAGAGATTATTCCTCAACGTCACATATTTATGTCATCATTAAATATGTGATAAAAAAAAAAAAAACATTTGTGGTTTGGATCACAAAATGCAGCAAAAGTTTAAAAAGATGCTGTAAGAAGGGCAGACTTCAGTTTTTCCACTCTGAGAGGACTAAGACCGAGAAAAATTGTCAGGCAGAGCCAGGCCAGTATAGCTAATTGTATAATTGTTTCTTATAGCTACGGTGACAGTTGTACCATAAACGTTACAATCAGTATTCTCACTTTCAATCTTAAATGGTATTTTAAACATCATTCCCACCTTAAATATTATAATTTCTGTCATACCTGTGTCATTGTTCTTTTTGCCATACTTTAATGTTGCGTTTTCCTTCTCCAGAGTCGTGACAGAGCAGTGCAGCACACTCTGCTGCATTGGTAGGAGCTTTTTTCATCCCCGACCTTTCCTTCCAGTATTCAAACTGAACCAGTATTGCAGTCTCTAGACATCTGGTCACCACGCTGCAGTGACTTACAGACATATGCTTAGACCTAACTGTTTTTTAATTCCTCTCAGGGCTATAAATTTCCATTACGGTCCCGCCTGCATGATTCTATGGTGTCATGTTTCTGTCTGTCTCTGCAATTGTCTTCAGTGGCATTATCATTCACGTCATGGGTATGGACTGGAGCCAAGACTTTGATTGGATCAGGAGTCACAGAACTTTATGTTTTAATTGAATTGAAGTCGCTGTCTCCCCAGGAGTCTACCAGCGGCCCGTGGGTAGAAAGTACTAAGCAGAGTATTCGGAATATGCATGAGATAGTTAAGGGTGCATTAACTGGAGGCTTTAAAGAGGTTAATAGCCAGTTAATATAAATGCATCATTTTTCTTCAGAATACATGTGGCTTGATTCTGGACTTAGAAAACAACATAAACAAGTCATTATACATAAGCCTGTATAAATGTTTCATGAAACGGGTGATGATAAACGTGGCGCCATGAGATGAAAGTTGTGCCCTCCTCTGATCATAATTTGAATCTCCTTCCCTTAATTGTCAAGTATTTTTCTATCTCTTTGATGTGCTGGGCTTCACTTGAAGAACTGTCAAGCTGGGAAAGAGTTATGAGTTTTTTCGTCATTCTCTGCTGTGATTTCCCTCAACGGTTTGTCAGCTTGGACGCAGCTCGATCATCCGACTAACTATCACAGTTAAACTGTGTTTTCCTATCAGAACCTGTGGAGAATTCTCAGAAGCTCAGTGGCTTCCTGCTTTTTGCTGTTGCTGCCCCCTGACAAAAACACACAGCCACAACATGCAGAAAAGAGAGTTCATCAGCAAGTACTTTTAGGGGAGTTGGAGTAATGACTCATGTTTCCTGAATACATTATTATCATTCAAAAATGAATTAGAGCATTCTTGTGTTTGAGCACACACACTCACCGCATGTCTGCATCCCACCGATCAATTAGCATATCCTCCTGGAATCTCACAGACCAGCAGCTTTAATACTTTGTCTGAACACATCTCAAACAGATATCAGAGTCCAGCCTGAATCAAATGCTGGCAGGCCTGAGACTGCTTCATCCGAGCTTGGAAGTGGAACTCCGCTGTTTAATAGAAGGGGCCCAAATGAGCCTTCATATTTATATTCATAGTCATAGTCATATCATCAAAATGTCTTTTGAGAACAAAGGAAGGCTTAATCTAAAGCCACTAACAGCAGGAGATTTAATTGAAGACTTCCAACATCATACAGAATATGCACTATAAAAGTACGGTCTGAAATTCACAATGAGATCAAAAAGAAAATGACGACTTCTTTAACAAGTTGTCCAAATCATAATTTAACAGTGGATATAAAACATTGAGAGATCTACATTTGGTTTGATGAATTACCAGCATACATCATCTCTGTAGTATGACATGTTATATGCGTATGGCAGTTTTAAGACAACATATTTTTGCTGCTCCATCTGACTTAACAGAAAAAAAAATCACATACACCAAATCAACCTGAGTTGTAATGGCCTAAACGGAAAAGTGTTTCTTCATGTCCACCCCCAAAAATCATCCCATTCAACAAAAAACACTGTGACACTTCCCATGTTTTTCAAAGTCCTATCGTACCACACTATAATGCTAGGCTGCATAACTTGATGTTCAGCAGCCACCGTGGCTGAACAATGCTGGATACTAGGTTTTACTTCGATTCCCAAGATTCAAGTCAGTTGCTCTGAAGATGTCCTTAAGCAACCTGAGTGCAATGGGAGACTCTCTCATGAACCATCATGTCACATGATTGATTGAGACCAGGCATTCTAACACTGTTCAGAGACGGGTCCAGATGCTGTCGCTCAAAGGTCCGGTAGATGGGAGTCAAATAATATGAGTTTCCTCCCGTTCTCAGCTCCCAATCTGTTCGTCTGGCTACGAATCTGGCCCTGAGGTCCCGTGGTGTCCATCAGGCAAAGACGTCTTGGTCAGGCTGGACGTCGGCAGGTTGAGGCTTGGGTCAGCGATTTACTAATCGTCACTACTTATAACTGATGAACGCTTAGAGCTGGCCTTGCTCGCGGCGTTAACAAAATTACTGATAGTGATACAGGCTCGTCAAATGGGTTGAATTAAGTACGTAATCAGCAAAGTTGCTGACGTACTCTAAGACTTTTATTATCTATGTGCGTTAGAAGCTTAACAAAAAGGCAGATATAAAAATGATGAAGTCAAAGCTTAACAAAACTCAAAAATAACTGAAGAAGAACGAAACTAACTTGAAGGAGTCTTGAAACGAAGGGAAGAGGGCTGAAGCGAATCTAAATGGTCCAAAAGAAAAACGAATCAAATCTCAAACAAACTAAAAATGAATCTGAATGATCAGCTCGAGTCTCCCTCTTTTAAGCTGAAGAGGATGGTCAAGGATCAGGATGTCGAATTTGACCTTATCGATACCCTGTCTCGGGGGGAGAGGAGAGAGTGTCATGAGGGCCCACGTTTAGGACGATTTGATTCAAACTATGTATAAAAGAAGTCCCTTATTTCACTTCACCAACGTGTTATGAGATATATTATTACAACACAGATCACATTTTAAATGAGAAGGTCATTCTACCTAATTACGCAGATAGAGATGAGACAGTTCGTGTGTTCAGCCTCTGCAACAGCCAAGGTTACTGGAGATCCATCAAGTGTCAAGCTGAAATGTCCTCGAGAAAGAGATGATTAACCCCACCTGCTCACATAATGACAGACCCTTTGATTGGATAAATGGCTAAACTGTTATTCACACATGCTCAAGTGCGATGTTTGTCATGTCATCTGTTCGTTCCTAAGCTGAACTCAGCTCACCACGGGTGAGAGTGGTTACTGTCAAACCAACCTTGAGATATTGATGTGTCTACGGAAATAATCAATGGGCTTGGAAAAGATGGAAACAAATTACCAATAAAGAAGCCAGAAGTACCAAAGATCAGGCTTGTTTGTATGAACTTGTTGGTTGAAAGATTTTTAAGGATCATTTTTCATTTCGTTGATCAGTTGTGCTGCTTGTGATCACGACAAACCCCAGACTTTCATTTACCTCATTATCTCATTTACACAAGAAGGGGTTCTTCTTTTTTCTTTGTATAATCCAATTAATTTTGCCTTCTGCATCATATCTCCCTATGACAAACACAAAGCTCATCTAAATAAATGGTCACCAGCTTTATCCACCAAATCTAAAGCATCTTTAATATTGTCTATTGTCTTTAGTGGCCTTGACTTCTACTCCTGGCTTTGTTACAGGCCTCATTTCCTACACATTAAGCATACTTGTAGGACTCAACAAGGACAAGGGATGTGACAGGCAGATGGATTACTTTTATGGTGTAATACAATTTTATTTGTAATGGAAGGGGATTTACAACCTTTGGGGTTGGATGGATGGACGATGTTTGCTGGCAAAGGTCCCGGCTTGATTTTTCCTGAAGGGAAAAAGGTGGAAGTCAGACTTGATTGAGATACAGTCCTGTTTTGCCTAATGTTTCTGTTTCATAGGAACTCCCAGTATATGTGCAATTTCTTCATTCATACACTCAAACATGTAATACCGTATAGACCTAAATTAACTTCACCACTGAAACTCGAAGCAGAACCAAGGCATTTGGATTCCGAAGTCCTTATCAATACATAGAACGACAGTTACCATGCAACAATTTGAATGCACTTTATTTTCTAAGGATATTGCACTTTATATGCTTTCAAATACAAGTGTTTGGCCATATTTGCTTCCAATGATTATACAAAAAACAATCCACGTGATTGACCAATGAAGCCAATGCTGAAAGAATGTAAAGTTGTAGCCATTAGAGACAAATATTTACTTCAAATATGGACATTGATTCAAAAAACTCAAAAACATGGCATCTTTTAACATGCAACACTGAGCAAGGGAGAAAAGGAGATACAGAATTCATTGCTGACCGCTAAGGTAGTGGACCTGAAACAGCACCATTTGCAAGAAATGTAGCAGAACCAATGTTTGACTTGAGCAAGTATGTTACAATTCAAATTTAGCTGAGTGATTTAGTGTTGGTGAGCTAAGATTTATGGAATAAGATAAATCCATGAACACCAGCATCAAACAGTGCGTCAGCAACAGGAAGTGACACAATACGCTCACTGCGACATCAGACTTGACACACAGGATTAATATTCATGCATTCAGGTCAAATGCCCATCTAACAATCTTAATTAAAGTGAGAAAGAATTTGTGAATTCACCCCATGATTCAGATTCACTTCAGAATCAAATGCATACTGCCCATGCTCCCTTTCATCAACTTTCATGAAAATTGGACCTGGCCCAATCCTGTTGACAAAAAAATACCAAACACATACAAAGAACCAAACAAACCACACCGCAAACATACTCATATCCTGTATCAAATATTGTGAGATTTCAAAGATATAGGGAACATCTTTTCAACACAATGTCACACACTACTATTAGTCATCCTCCAACCAACCAAAATAGCAAAATAGTTGCAGCACTCAAAAAAACAACTTCAAGGCAAAAATATGGACAGCAAATAGCTTGTGTGCATTAGTTGACACACTGCTGTATTTTATTTTCCTGTATGTCCTCCAAACCCATTCTGAGCTATTGAAAGAAAAAATGACAGCCCCTAGAATCAAATAAATATTACAAAAACAGGTAACTTGGAAATGGCTCCATTCAAAACCCTCTGAAATCATAGCAAAATAGAAACCTCCATAAATGAGATATAACACCTTTTTTGTGATTTGCTCTGAAGGCAGTTTATTCTCGTGTGTCATCAAGCTTTGCAGATTGAATATTCTCCCCACTGATAACATATTTATCTGTACTGTATGTTGGGTGTCCATTTAAACCACTAGGAAAAGTAAATTGCCCTGCCATTCCCCTTCACCCAGGTAATCAGACCCAAATTGAAAATATCCAGCCGCCAATTTCAGTCTGACTTTCAATATTCCTTGCCTGCCAGTATGATGTCGCTTTTCCTGCAGGCTGTATGGGTGGAGACAATATAAGTGGCTTATGAATGAGATTTGAATTTCATGGCCCGATATCGTTTAAGGTCAATAATTGGGCAATATGTATTCTGTATCCCAAAAAGCCACTTCTGGTTATTTTGATTTGAGTGGCGAAGCAGCTGGGTCAGAGGAATGACATGAAATAATGGAACCATACATGTGTTCCCATCAACTATCATATTGCCATTTCTTTGCAGATACCAGGTCCTACCAACCATATCAGAGGATATGAGTAAGACAGATTGAAGAATGTCCCAGAGGGTTTCGCAGTAGGCTCACAGCTAGACACTCCCAGCAGGCCCTTTCGACTGAGGCTTACAGTGTATTCTTGAAAGTATATTCTTTCGTTGCTAATGGAAACAGGTTGTGGAGGAATAGCAGGGGTCTGTAGAGGTGGGTCAGCTGGCGAAGTGTTACTGGTGTAATGAGTTTCTCTCCTAGCTTCGCAGATTTACATTGCATGACTGGTTGACCCAAATTGCAAGAAAGCTTTGTACAATTAAAACATTGTAAATGGTACACAAACCACATAATTGCAATTTATGTTATTCAAACTTTTTTAACCTGGAAAATATTCAAGTAATATAAATATTAATAAAGAAAATGTTCCTGTAAAATGCATGTAAACTAAATTAATCAAACTCCAAAGTCAGTAAATAGTAATAATGCTAATAATAATAATAACAACTAATAGGAAATTATGTTTATTATAATAACCAGGTTGCCATTGAGGTAAGCTTTGGTTGACCTGGAAGAACAAGTTCCAATTAATACGTTGCATGGCTGTTTCTATTGTGCACTAAACGAGCGCAGCACAGTGATGTACACGGAGCAACGGGAAGCTATAACCTTTATGAATTAGTATTCCAATTAATGTCACTTGATCGACATCAGCATCTGTGTCACACGTTTTTGTGACCACTGGTGGAGACACATTTGCGAATTCACCCTGGACTTGAGGAGAAAGCACACATCAAACTTTGTGTCAAACTCTGGAAATTGGCAATGGAGACCTTTGAAATGCTTTAAAAAAAAAAGCAAGGTGTTTTGAGCAACATTTGCATTTCAGGAGAGGCAAAAAGTTACTTTCCAAAACCGTACAGGGTGCATCAGGAGCGTAACCAGGTAGGTTTTCTTTGCCATTCGTGGGGTTGTGCAACTGGACCTTAAAAAAAACTTCTCCCAGATCCTTTGGGGTCTCCATGTATTTGAAATATCTCACAGTAGTGAAAGATGTTGCTGTGAACAGTTTTCAGAATGACTCATTGGTCAGCAGTGGTAATGTATTGGCTCTCAGCTGTTCTAAAATGGATCACATATTGTTTCATTTTTCTAAATTAGGTAAATGACTTGCAAGGACAGCCATGCACTGTAGTGTTTAGCAAAGATTACTCAAACAAGAGTAATTAGTGGAATTATTTTCAGGCTAAAATTTCAGACCCTATTGAGTCTTTACTGCAACATTAAAGAGAGAAGTCACCCAGTGTGCAGGTGTGGTTCAGTGATGACTTTTAGTCAAAACTTAGTGGGATCAGTTCATTGTTTTGTCTTTAAAGGAGATTTGTTTAAGGGAATTCTCTTTAGAATTTTTTTACGCACCCTTTAATTGTTATGCTCACATTGAAGCTGAACTACAATAGTTTGTGAGGGTTAAGGCTCAGTGTAAAACCACCTGGGATTAAGAGGATGGGAACATTTCCAGGCATGTAGGCAGGGTCGGCGAGCTCTCCACCGTGAAGGATTACTGAAATAAGGCGAGAAGATGTCCCTGTAACGTCTTGGATATTGCTTTCCAACGATGCTTAGCGCAGCTTTGTCAGTCACATTTTGTGATTACCTCTGAGCTGTACCCAATCATAATTAAGGTGATGACACACTCACTAAAGCCCGGTTGACGATGCGCGCTGCCGCTGTATTGTGGACAAGACGGGAAGAGGAAAACTTTGATCAGAAGTAGCAAAAGCATCAAAAGCATGAAGCAAACAATATGTCTTGGGAGAAAGAACATTGTGTCCCCAGACTATCCAAGGCCATTGTTCAGCACACACCAAAGAAAGGCAATTTGATGAAAGGAAAGGTGCAAAGAGCTGGTTCAGATGTGACCACCGTATCTCCAGGGGGAGTTTCTATTCCTTTTTTCCACCACCAGCTGTTTAATCCTCCTCTCCAGCACCTAATAGAGCTCATACTTAAAACAGGATATAAAGCTGAAAAGGTGAACATAAAGTACTCTCTGGAAGGTGGCGGGTGGGACAGTGATGCTAGAACACAGAACACGACAGGCCAGTGTCAGTTTCGGCAAAAGATGACACCAGCACAACTGTTATGATCACCATATATGTGTAAATTAATTCACAATGAATGTTGGTTTGAAGAAAGGGCAGACAAAATATTCAATAAATTGAAATTAACATATCGGAGGTGACTTTTTTATGAGCACATCACTTTAGTTCTACACCGACCTCTGTGAGACAGCTTGAGCACTGTTTGCACTGAAAGAGTACAGTCACAAAGATAGTCCTGTTGCTGTGTTATGTCGTGTGAAGTAATATGATAGATTTTCTTTCAAATCGGATCAGATTGAAAAAGCAGCAGCTGCCAGGATCAGATCCTGCTCAGTCTGATTTTACAATCTTAGAGTCAATGTGGTGAGGATTAAAGAAATTGATCAGAATTTTGAAACTTCTTTTGTTATGATCTGCGCTGTAACCAATCCACTAAACCAGGTAAATAATTGCACAGTTATTTTTAAAGATAGGGAATATTTGTGTTTCGGTGTCCACACGTGATACACGGTCAGAGTTTGTAATACTGGAATTGGGAGCCATGTGAAACAGGAATAATGAGGCATTACATCCAGAGACAGACAACACACAAACTGGGAAAAGGCAGCTGAAAACTGCCCTCTGTATCTAAACTGCAGAGCTAATGAGTGACGAGGTGCAGCCGGGCAGGCAGGTGAACAACATCAAGTGAGTAGAAGAGGAAGAAACCACAAAGAGGAGAAAATATAACACTAACTAAAAAAGTTGGAAATGATCAGAAATTAAAGATATTTCCTGTCACATATGTCATGGATTTCAGAAACAACATAAATTATATTTATGATTACTGCATGTTTTACATCCACAATGGCAAATGACACTGATCAGCCCCTTAAATTGTGCTCCTCACATGACTTCTGTCTGGTTGCAGATACTGTACAGACATTTAAAGGCCGGAGTGAGGGGATGCCCAAATTTTCTTTTAACTTTATGTATATGTAAATTTATATGTGCAATATGTAGAGGCACATATTTATAAGCATAAATATGACCCCACTATCATGTATGGTGTGTTTCAGCATCGTTTTTCATAGGAAACTGCAGGCTTTGGAAAAACATTTTCTCCTTTTTAAATATGGAATAATTTGTTGCTGCTGAACATTTATCATAAACAGTATCACCTGTTTAAAACAGAGTAAACTGTTCTTTTCTCATTTTCTAAGCATTTTTTTTCTTTCATTTTTTTCATTAGCTGCAATAATTAGTTGATTAATTTATTAGTTAAGTTGAAGGTAATGAATCACCAATTATTTTTTATACTTTATTAATCATTTTGAGGCATTTTTCAATGACAAAAATGCTTAAATGTTCTGATTCCAGCTTCTTAAATGTGAATATTTTCTGGTTCTTTCTGTGATGATTACCTGAACATCTTTTGGTTGTGGTCTGTTGATGTGGAAAAAACAAGACATTTTAGGCTGCACTTTGAGCTTTGAGAAACACATGTTGACAGTCGTCACCATTTTTAAGACATTTTGAAGACCAAAACAGAGAAAATAATTAACAGCTCAATTTACAATGAAAATAATCGTTAGTTGTAGCATTAATCAGAACAGATGGCTGTTACACTACACATTATCACAAATTCAAAGTATTTATGACCGAAGTTGTGATCATGGAAGGCCTTTCAAGTACTTGTTTCAACTCTTACAGCTTTCAGGTCTTAAAAACAGTCATCACAAATATAATATCTAATGTTCACGTTATCTTCTGTGTTTGCTTCATAAAATGGTCAGCGCAAATTCTGTCCCCCACTCTGAATATTATTCCATTTTCTGTTGTCCACAAACAGTGCAGCAACCACTGCAGCTTGTTGTTTCCTGAATGTAAAGTAGAGCGGAATAAGCACGTTGTATCACAGAAACTATGTCTCTCACAACCAGCTTGTTGACTCTAGTGCGCCACTCTCTGAATAATTTCTCACCAGCAAAGAAACAATAAAGCACCAAATACTGCCCTGTAAGCTTGTTGTACAACCAGCATGGCATCTATAGTGACAACATGTTTTATTCAAGCAGGGGAAAAAAAAGAGATGCAGACAACAAAATGTAATCGATTTCCATGCTGTAGTTACAGATTATCTAATAATACATCATGTTGTACTGTAGACAGGCCTAACCTTTATTCCGCTGTCAGAAGGTTTCCTCATTAGCACATGTGCTGCATGATAATCTGTTCTCATTGGACTTTGCAGCACTGTCAAATACTCCCCATTTTTTTTCTGGTCACTGACTGCCACTGTGTGGTCATACATATTTAACACAGTTCTGCTGCAGTTAGCTTTAAACTCTGTCAATTTACAAGCCTGGAGAGAAATTAGATTACTGCATCTCACTTATCAAACTGTACGGGTAATATTATATACTGCAGTGGTGACTAAGATAAATTGGAGAAATTGACACCACATCGTTCCTTCCAGGAATAAAAGAACAGGTTGCTTTATACCTGGGGAACATTAATCTCATCTCATGGGTAAAAAAATGTAATCTACCCTGGCAAAACAATGTGTTCTCACTCCAGCCTCTGTCATCCATCATCATTAAAGAAGGAAAATAAAAAATTAAACCTTTTAACAATATTTTAGCAAAGCAGCTACTGTATTTCCGATCCCATTTTGTTGTTCGATGGTCTGTTTTCTCTTTGTTCCCCTGTAAAGTCACGTCACTCCATGACAGTTTGGTTGACATGGCATCCATCATGTTCTGACACTTAGATTGGGGCTAAAACATTTTTTTTTTTTATGTGTCTAAAACATCAACAGTAAATGTCGGGATGTGGCATCAGTGTTATGGGCTTTTTTTTTTTCCAAAGACCTGTCATTTTACACCAGTGATCAGAAGTCATACAGGAACGTATGGGACACACATATTTCTGCACAACAGAGGCTTCAGAAGGCCAGAATGCAATGCAGTCACAATATATACAGTTTTACAAATTTGCTGTTTTTTAAATGCTCACAATGAATGTTACAACTGTTAGAAACAGTCTTTGGCAGCTGTTGATAGGCATTCTGGGAAATTTGGACATCCTACATTTAGGCCCCATCCCAATCTCCACACTCACAGTTTGCTTATTTATTCTGAGGTTTAGGTTTTTTCTTTTTCAAGCAAATGGAGGGACCCATTTGCCTTTGATTCAGCTCTACTCCACTCAAAGAGTCAAACACTACAGCTGTGACATCAGTTAAGGTTTAGGGTTTAGGCTTCTTTAGGGTGGACATTGGGATCGGGCCTGAAAATATCTCATTAACTGATGATGGATTTTTACTTCAATGGTACATATCATAGGTGGGTGACACGGGCAGCACACTGCGGTGGTAGGGAAGCCCGTAGACCGGACTCATCTCCGTGTGGCGGAGGCTCTCCACTTTGCCAAACTGACGGAGGTGGAAGATCAGGGTGAGCTTTCGGGTCATGGTCCTGAGTGCCAAGAAGGAGGCCAGAATCTGGGCGAGCACGAAGAGGAGGTAGAGGGAGTGAACGGCTCTCTCCAGAGGCAGGATAATAATTCCTTCGTCGGTCAGGAAGAACAGCAGCACCGGCAGCTGAAACATGAAAGACAGGAGCCAGAAGGCTGCCAGCTCTGGCACCTGATGACAGGAAGGGGAGGGGATAGAATTTGGGTTGGTGCATAGAGGTGATGTAAAGATAGAGCAGTCAGCCATCGAGTGATTCAGTCTTTTCCACATGAAAGCACAGAGACACACACACACACACACACACACACACACACACACACACACACACACACACACACACACACACACACACACACACACACACACACACACACACACACACACAAGCTGAATAGACAGTTGTAGCCAAGAGCTGATTGTTTACACATGCAGGTAGAATACTTAAGCAGCTATATCCTCCCCGGTGTTATCCAGAGTCCACAAAAGAGCTTTGTGTTGTGTTTCAGAGCGAATGTGGGTTTGAATTACCTTTTCTTTAAGGTTGCCAATGAAGCCCAGATAAAGTCGGACCACTTCAATGACTGTGAGGAGGATCATCCCGGTTATGAGCAGAGCCTGGTAGTATCCAGGAAGATAATAGAACTGGAAATATAGAGCAGAGCTGCAATGTCAGTATGTCAGTGTACAAGAAAGTATACTGTGATATCCTCAAAGGGATTCGTATACTTTGGTTTATTTTATCTAATGAAAACACAGATAAAAGTATAATTGTACTAATTTACATTTTAAAACTTTTACCTCAAAGCCTCTGTGTAGAATTTTTTTTTTAATTAGAGTATCTTTAAAATGATCAAACCACCATGTCAAAGTGGTTCAATCCACTGTTTGTTTGTCTTTCACTATTTATTTCAGTGTCCCTGGTTACATCTAATTACTGCAGGATCTTTTTTGATGGTGCCACTAGATGGTGCCAAAGTCACAGGTTTTCCAATTCACACGTAGTGAATTTAAGCAGTAGATTTAGTTTAATATAACTTTTAAGACCTTTTAAATAGAAGACATGATTAACTAAATACTTGTGTCTTGTTGTTTTGTTTTTTTTAAATGTGGGTGAAACTTAAATACACTTGAAGAAAATAACATCTTTTTGATTATACCCTTGGAGATTGTGTTTGGGTGGTATATATGTGTGTATATACATATACATGTCATATATCAATATAGTATAGATAATGGATGGATGGATGGATGGATGGATATATATATATATCAGGTCCAATAAAGGAGCCAGCTATCAGTCCATTTGATCTATGTTTGCACCTCCTGGTGCCTTTATAGGTCTGTGTTAGCTTAAACTAAAAGTCAGTGTCTCTTTGTTTGTTCTTGTTGTGCACACCAAGAAGACTTACTGTACCTACAGGTGCGAAACCAAACAAAAAACATGAATGATCTAGTCTGTAAAAATATTTGTCCCAGGGTGATCTGATTTTCCTGCTTTAAAAAAAAAAATCTCCTTAATTTCAGGAATGAACAAGGGTCTACGCTGGAGTCTTTTTCCTGCCACTGAACTAACCTTAACTTCCAGCATGAAGACAGCAGAGAACCACCAGCAGGGGAAGTAGAACATGTTGAAGTACAGGAGCATCTGAAGTGGAAGGTGAGAAACCAGCTCGTTGACCACTGCAAGGCACATAACGGTAAACAAGCACTCATCATTGTACCAGTATTATGTAGCCTACACATAACAATCATGTCATATCATATCATGTGATAGTCTAAAAAAGATACATATAAAGATCTGATTTAAGTTACAACAAATCTCTCAAAAAGTGTTCTGAACTAAAAAAAAAAAAAAAAAAAATACAAATACAAATACAAAATATACAAGCCACTTGTTTTCATGAATATTCAGCCTTTTCACATAAATCACTCCTTTTTTACTGTTTGAGGCTAAAAATGCCTCCCAACTGTCCATATACTGCAGATACACAAACTAACTGTCTTAGGAAAGCTGACCTTAACACTGATTTGACCTATATGTAGCCCAGTGCTCATTGTAAATACTGCTAAGCTTGGGCTTAATGGAAAAATACCAGTTATTAGCAACAAGTGTCACTTTTACAGAAGCTAAAAACAGCATTATTAGCTATGGCAAACTGCATTGACAAAAAAAGCAACGCTGATCACACCTTAAAACTCCCAGGGCTGAAATTTATTCCAAATTTCTAAGACTAAATTCTTTCGGATAAACCAACTCTTTTTAAGGTGATCCTTGATAATGTACACTGGTGATCGACTTCAGAACATGCAGTAGTTGTGTTCACCTCATATTATTGTGTATTTCAGTTTTCTTGCATGCATTCTGGATTCTAACTATACTATATTACATTGTACTGTTTGGCAAAAATACTACACTATAGCCGCAAACAGTCTTTGGAACAAGTAACTAACCAGATGCATCCTCCTGCTCCCTGGTGAAGTCACTGTCTGCTGTCCTGTTGTTGGTGAACACGGAGCCTCCCATATAGGCCAGACCCATCTGCAGGTTCTCGGGAACAGGCGAGTAAAACACAGGCATTGTGGGTAGAGCTGGTGACCATGACCCGAGCCAGAAAGAAGTCAGGAAATGTAACAGTCCAAAACTGTGTTTGAGTTTCAGGCTCTGCTGCTAATCCTTGTTGTTTTAAGTCGTACGAGTGCACAGTTGCCGGCACATAGAGATACAATTGGACACACAGATGCATGCTGGCAGACACGACTGCTAATCAGATTATTGTGAAGGAGGCGGGTGGAGGATTAAGCTGAAGTAGCAGCATGGCAGTTTGTTAGTCAGTTAGTGGCCATTTATGATGCTACGTAAATTTTTGCCAATTAGATAATTCAATAGTTATTTAAGCTTTTTACATATCAAATAGGGAGTGCTGAGTGCTGTTCTGTGTTTGAATACATATAGGTAACTATCAAGCACAATGAATGCAGTGACTCACTCTATGATTTTACTGGTATTTTGTATCCTTTTTATTTAAATGTAGTAAAATGACACAGCAATGACTAAAACCCTGCACACTGCACCCGATCAACGAGCCCTCAGAGTGGAGCCTGGCTGCTTTGTTTTGGCCTTGGGGCCACACTCGTCATTAATGTGAGCCTGGGTGCAGAAGCAGAGTCTGGCCACAAGGTGTCATCACAGCTCGTCCCTCGGGGCTGGCAGGGGGAAATGCTGGAACTCCTTTGGCACCTCTTCCCCTTTCTGGGACCTCTTGTAGAAACCGAGTGAGTCTAACAAGCTGCTGATCTCGTCCGCCTTCATTTTCTTCACGGGAACAGTCTGATGTTTTTAAGATGCACACACACACACACACACACAGGAGTACAAACATATTAGCGTCAGGATTTGGTCAAAGGTTTATGAAGTGGAGTATTTGTCCAAATATTTTGCCATTTAAAGTCACATTACATTCTCAAAGGGAGCCCACATTAGGAAACCATGAAAACAAATAACAATAGGCCGCTTATAAGACAAAATAAAAACTACCACAATAGCTTTATAGGGGAAAATATAAGTATATAATATAACTCAACTGAAGAAAGCGGTGAAGTATGGCAGCAGTTTAAATCATAGCAGTGGCACTAAAGAAATTCATGATTATTGGTTTCAGTGAACAGTTTCATTGTCACATACTGGGACAATAATAGTCTTTTTTTTTAACACTGATATTAGCGGAAACACTTGTAAGTTCTATTTTTTGGCAGTACAATGTTCAAATTCATATCAGTATTCATATCAACTTTCCTGTTTCGGTTATAAAAATATTGCCGAGCTGCCTCTCAGAATCCCCAATTTATCTATTTCTTTTGAAACTCTGTCTCACTCTTTCAAACACACCCCCTCTGTGTGACCTGATATCCGACATTGGATCTGATATCAGATCCGACAGTCTTAAAAACTTCTCTACGTGAATCTGCCTCGACATTCTGGCACCCCCGCGATAAGCTCCATCACAAGGCGGATGAGCAAAAGATCCCTGAACTCACATCTCACCTTTACAACCTCGTCCTTTTCGTTATAGAATATCAGACGGGGATTTGTCTCCTCTGATGAGTCATACTCCAAGTTGTGGCTGCACAGGGGAAAAAAAGCGGATCAAGGGAAACAACAGGTAGGCGGTGTTGTGAAGAATCAGCCCTATCCATCTGCTCATGCTATTTTTAGACTCACTTAACATGATTTCAACTTGGAAGAGCAGAGTTTTGGAAAGCTCTCAGAGCTGGCACTGGACTTGGCAACAAGCAAGAGGCACTGTTTTGTTTATGAAAGAGGTCATGAGAAAATCAGTGGTGTTTCTGTGTATGGGTCAGGTCTCGCTCCAAAAGAAAAGCCTGAACATTAAAAGAGCACAAGGATACTATAAAGCCCATCGCTCCATGATGAAATGATGGAGCTCGGGCATTTTCTTTATGCCTCATCCGACCACACTGGGAGCCTGCAGGGGATGAAATCAAACAGTTGTTAAAACAGCATGACGAACAGCATTGTGCATGCTCTGTTTTTTTGTGCGATCAAAAGTGCCAGAAACAGGTTTCATATCCCAGCAGAATACAGACTGACATGGCAGCACATGACACCAGATGCATTTCCCCACTTGCTTGTTGAGTGTTGTGACCGTGTCCTCACCCCTTGTCGTGGGCATATTTCATTTCAGACTTTTACAGATTACTTGCCGCTCCGCTGACATCCAAATATCCTGAACATTTTACGAACATGACAAGTTATCCAAATACAATTTAAAACGTGTATGGGTTTCTGTCTGTACTCACCAGCAGTTTACCTCTGGCTATAACTTGCTGTTCTTCAACCGCTGTGTCATTGTTAGTTTCTGATGCTCTAACATTAATGGTAATAGTGAGCACCAAGAAGGCCCACATGTTGTAGGACATATTGCTGTCTTTAAGTTCTTTTACCTGAGTTATAACCAACAATATGTCACGCTCTGGTCCACTTGGACAGTTTCTCAGGGCTGGACAAGACCATGTCACGCTCCCACGGGGGAGCAGAGCCCACCTGGGTTGAATTCTTATTCTCCTTCTTGTTATTTCTTCACCATAAATCCTTTCTAATCTGAGAAGTGGGTCATTGGCTCACCACCTGATCTACAATCATATACCTATTTTTACAACTGTCTTGGTTATTGGGGGGGTGTTTGATTGTTGAAAGGCCATGAAAAGGCCCCGGGCTTTATAGTTGATAGTTTCTTCCACCACAGTATCCACAGAACATCTGCGCTCTTATCACTTTTTCCCATACAGCGCTTGTGCAGGTGGTTGATGACCTCTGAGAGGAGGTCACACGCTCATAGCTGCTGACAGACGAATTTCAGCCAAAGCTGATTTTACTTACAATCATCCCCATTTATCCCTTTTCAAATACGACTGAGACACGTGTTTGGCTTGTGTACGAGATGGAAATATATCTGGATCTCAAAGCATAATTTCCGCATTGTCTATGTAAGCGGAACATTTTTAAAACTCGTAGCTTTGTTATTGTACTTAGTTGTAGTTATTATAGACAGGACTTTTGTCTAGTGATGGAACAACACCTCAGACCAGACTTTTCTTCTCAATACTACCTCTAAACCCCAAAACATTTTTACACAACACATTATGCATACTTGTGTGTGTATGTTTGTGTCGTTGTGTGTGTGTTTGTGTGCACCCACACTTTTTTGCTAATTGTGGGCAGCAGAAAGGAGATCTAACCCTAATATCCTTCTGAGACCTGAGCTTTAATTATTAAGCAAAAATGATGTCCTCGTGGGGATTTCTAAACTTAACCCACGTTAGTTTTACCAGCAACTAAAGGGTTAACTCTCACATGCAGTACCGACGTTCACCAGAGAGGCGCTGTGGTGCTCGTCGGGAGATCAAAGCCGTCTCCCGGGAGACGACCCTTTATGTCTCCAAGGAAACAGCAGCGTCATGATCGACACCAGAAAGAATCTCATTTGGTTGATTTTTGCTCACTGCTTTTGAGGATGTTTATTTATTTGATCGTTAACCAGACCGACTCCGAAGGAAGAAGTTTATTTAAGTCTGAGAAGAATCTCCGGTGAGTGAATGCGTTGCTAACAGTTATCCGTTGGTGTAGCGATACAAAGGAGGACAGTTGTTTCGTTGGGCTGAAGATATCTATCGGGAGAGAAGAGAAAAATAACCAGTCGGAGATAAATATTAATTTGTTGTTGAATATTATTTTACGTGGTTGATATCTGTGATTGTGGAGCTACATGTGACCGACGGGGCTAGCTAAGCGCTATCTAAGCGCTGAGGGGTTAATGCGTCGGGACCTGTTGAACCGAGCGGGAACGATGACGTCATGTTCTTGTTTTTCGCGCCAAAAGTAAACGGTCAGATTGAGAACAGCTGTTGAGTGTGTTGCTTAGTAACGGTGGACGTTGAAATAATGCCTGTTAGGTATAAGTGACAGATGTCACTGAGACATGAGGACATGTGTGTGTGAAATATGTTGGTATGTTAATATTGACCATAGTGAATATTATTATATATATGTGTGTGTAATACTATATTACTGGTCATTTCCTGTTACACCAACAATAGAGTTTATAAATTATAGTACTGACATCGTATTAAATTCTGCTGTATGCAGATTGGTTTTGTTTGTATGGATCTGTGATGGAGACAGCGATCCCCAGAAACCTCCACAGAGCGCTGGAGCTGAGTGACCCTGTGACCCCTGATCATCCTCGCCGTGGGTGAAGCTGCATTTGGTCTTCTTGGATTCTCCTGCCGGAGCACCGACGAGCAAAAGGTTGAGATCAGAGTTAGTCTGAGAGCCTCCAGACGTACACTACCGGGTAATAGGCTGAAAGACAAGAGACTGAAACTGACTGACTGTGAGAGAAATACCGGTATTGAGGTTATTACTTGAATTTGTTATTTTTCTTTTATGCTGTTCCCTTGATTTTCTGTGCGTGTTAATAACTATAATAAATAACCTAAAGACATTCCTAAACTTAACACAGGAAATCTAGTGTGCTACATAAACTATAGATATAGATCAATCAAGAACAAAGTATAAAACTATAGATTTGGATGCGAAAACAAAACGCATCTAAAAGCCCTGTGATTTATTCAACATTGTACTTTTTCCTCTCTACATAGTGTTTCCTATAATAATTTAAAGTCAAATCAGTTGCATGTAGATTTGTTTGTACAACCTGCAAGAGATATTTATACGCCTGCAAACCCACTACATTACCTCACTGTTACACCCTCACTTGAATGAAAGGTGGGCAGAAGTAAAGTCCCAATGTCCTCGATCGAGAACAAAGCTAATCACCTTTCAGCTCTTGATCTCTGACACGAGAGCGGTAATGATCGTCACCTACAACTCTCACTATGAAAGACATTTTCTAAACTGTCAGACTAATCCTTTAAGTCTTAGTGACATATCCGCTGCTCTATATTGTGTACGATTTTGCCTTTAAACACTTTTGTGAAGTTTTCACTATTGTATTCTGCTTGTCCTTCATTCAGATACAACCAAACGGTAAAATAAGCTTCCAGTCTTTCTTTCTAATCCCCCTCCTTGTCTTGCTTTCTGTGTCACAGTGCTGTCGTTGCGTGGGACGCTGTGTCTAATTCCTCTGTGCTCTCTCTACGAAATCAGACCTTGTGACAGCGTAGCACATTTGCACTGTGTCAACACCCTGGAAGAAGAAAACACCTCTCCCCTCTCCAAGTTTACTCAAGTGCTCATTGTGTTGTGAAAAAAAGCAAATTCATGAGGTCACCACAAGAGGGCGGTAACACCCACACGTACACCTCCTGGCAGTTTGGCGGGTAAAGTGTACTTCCAAATCTGAGCCACAGACAATTATGTTTCCAACAAAAATAAACCATTCCTGCCTGGAATGCTGAAGCAAAACCATCTTGCTGTCTCTATCTTTTCCAGACATGAAGCTCTGCAGCTCAGAGTCTTGTGCTCTTGTGTGTACTGTGCAGGATTATGTGTCAAATGGCCATAAAACAGCCCCCCCCCCCTCTTTTTTTTTTTTTTTTTTTAGCAGGGTTTCCTCCTCCTGGCAGCCGCTGTAAATCTCCTGGCTTGTACACTCCTCCATGCTCGACTTTTAAATTTTTATCATGGCATCTTAAATTTCCTCTTTCTCACAATGCAAGTTCGGCCTCGAAGAATTTAAATAGAGAAAAGAGTTGATGACATCGGTGAGAGGGGAGAATACACAATGAGCAGTGGGGGTGGGGTGGTCTTCCACAGGCTGAGTCTATACGTGTGGATGCAGACCATATGTGTTCACCATCAGCATGTTTCAGCTTACATCACGTGGTGCGTGCCAGAAAGGGCTTGTTGTTATTAATGTGCTGACAAAGGGAAAAATGCAGTCATTTGAGGGTTACGGAGCTCAGACGTGGATGATGAAAACATTTACAAAAAGTTCACACTGAGCAACTTTTTCCAGCAGGAGGTTTGTCAAATTGCAGCACTTGCAGCTGGCAAAAGATCAAACGCCGAAACACCTCTGTGCAACCCTGCCTCCTTCAAAGAGCTTGTTATAAAGACACACACACTTCCTGTTTCTCCAAAGCATGGGATGCTGCCTACCAGTCAGTTAGTTTGTGTGTCTATTCTCTTATGATTTGGGAGAAATATTTCACTGAAGTGTCTTATTTCTCTGTGCCCCCGGTGTTGATATGAATTTGTATTTTTAAGGATAAGCAGGGGAGATGAGTAAAAATGTAGTTTCAGTCAGTTCTAAACTTTTATCTCCGTCTATGTGTGTGTGTGTGTGTGTGTGTGCTTATCTGTCTGGAGCCTCAGGGCAACTGGGGGGAAGCCTTCTGCCTGTCTGCCTGTCTGCCTGCTGCGCGCCAGTCTGCTCATAAAGAAAAGAGGCAGCATTGAAAGCAGCGAAGGCCACGTGGAGGACTTTCAATAGGATTTCAATGCTAATGAATGTGCTCCACTGTACACTACAATAAGCTGACGTGACCTTGTGGTGGCTGATGTTCAAGATGCAAAACATTATTTTCTCTTCTTTGAAAATGTTCATCCGGCACATACCACACAGTGACATTGCAGTATGTGTTAACAAAAAGAAAGAATTGCAGAATTAATTCCTTGTGTTGCTCTCTTCACTATGACTCTTGTGCAGCTTGATACAACTTTTAAAAAAAACAACAACAACACAGCGCATTAAGAAATAAAAACAGGGGGAATATGGGGAAATGTCTATGCGTGACAGTAACTGTAAGCAAATTCACAGCTCATGGAGTAAATGAGAATGTCACCCAGTTTGATTTAGCTCGTGGTTAGCTTGAACCTACGACCCAAAATAAGTGGCTCCAATTTTCACCACGCGAGGAGGCCGCAGAGGGCTGCGGACGCCGCTGGCCTTGGCAGAGGAGCTGCCGCGTACAGGCGTGGAGGATGAGGAAGGTTTGCTGCAAGTGACCTTGTTTGGTGTGTCTCTGATATGTTGATAGTGAAAGGTGCAGGAGGGTGTCTACTTCTTACTGATAATACAGTACCTTGTGGAAGATGTACTCTTTCTACTGGTGTGTAAATAAAGACACATATTCAAATACACCACTTAAATAAACGACTCTGTCCGTGAGTATTTCATTTTTTTATGCCACCTGATACAGCTCCACTACATTTATTTGACGTGTAAATAAAACATTTTACTTTTGCAAAGTAAAATTTTAAATAAGAAAACAAGCAACATTACAGTGGAAATTAGTTCCACTTTTACCAGCTGCAACACATAAATTATTCATCTGAAATAATCGCAATCAAATTTTGGAAATCTCTGTAAGTCTGTAAATGTGTCATTCGCCTTGCTCGAGGACCGTTTGCACCATCTGCTTCAAACTGGGTTGGTGTGTTAGTGGGGACCCGAGGTTGTGCACTGGTGAGTTTAGTGCGACTTGGACTCGTGACACGTTCGATATTAATACATTTTTATTGAAATGCGACATTAAAATGGCTGCTGACTTGGCAACTCCAGCTATGTGTGTGTGGCCTCTCAGAGAGTACTGCTGAGAACACCGGCTGGCCTCCTCGCTTTTTTGGTCTTCCATTGTCCGTGGAAGCTATGTGGGACCTGCTAGTATTTTAGTATCACCGTGTGGATCAGGGGTGTCAAACTCATTTTAGTTAAGGGGCCACATACTGCCCACTTTCATCTCAAGTGGGCCAGACCAGTGAAATCATAGCATAATAACACATGCATAACGACAATATTTCTCTATGTTTAAATCATTGGTGAAGGTTTTTGGATGATAAACCCTATTTTAAGGTCTTTCTACAAAAACGAGAAACATAAAGAGCAAAAACTCAGACATCAGCCCACTGTTCATCTGCCTGGGCTCTCCTCTGCAGATTCCCTCGCAGCGAGCAGACGTCGCATTTACGCTGTTTTTGAAGCAATTACTGGATCGATTAAAAAAAAAAAAAAATTACAAAACATTTGTACTCATAAACCTACATATTCTCATAGAAATGCAATTTATGTCTTTCTGTAATTTTCACACTTAGCAAAGTCATCTGGCGGGCTGAGCTGGACCCCCTGGCGGGCCGGACCCGGCCCGCGGGCCGTATGTTTGACACCCCCGATGTAGAGTGAGCTGAACAGATATGCAGTGACAGTGACATGAAGATACTGAAGACCGCAAGTTTCCACAGTGACCATTGGACCACTCAGCAAACACGGACAAAACGGTGGTGGAGGAGTACTTTGAACGTAAGTATTGTTTGAAATCAAATAAACACTTTACGATACAAATGTTGTAAAACCAAGGGGGCCTAAAACCTAAAACTTTTGTTAAAATATACAAAGTTGCGCTCCTTACATCTTGACAATGTTTGTAACGAATATGAGGAACCCATAGCTGTGGATTTGTACGACACATTCCTGGAAGTCTTCTCGGCCAGCTTTGCCGAGACTCTTAATCTCCCTACAGTAGACTTGTAGGAGTTCTCAAAAGCCGACAACACTGGTTGAGAGGGACGTTTCACACAAGGTAAACACCATTTTATCCAGCACCATCAACAACTCTGATCCAACAGTTAACGTCAGTGGCTCCATGTCCAACAGAAAACGTCTGTGAAGATACTAAAGTTAGGCAAAATCCAAGAGCCCTAGACTGTGTTGGCCAAAATGCAGCTTTTCACTCATCTACAAGTTCTGAATCCGAAGGAGAAGTAATGGAGGAACCAAAGCAATGTGACATTAAGAGCAAAACAAGAGGATTTAGCGATATAAGCTATAGTGTAGAAGCTGTGTCACACTATGGTCCAACAGTTGGCACCAACTCTCCATTCCAACATCCATCAAGTAGTGATTATGTGATTTTTATCTAGGGAATAAACTTTTGTTTGCTGTTGAATGAAATGCAATATGTGTGCCTCCACTTGCTCCCAGCTCATTTGTTGAACCAGAAGCTTGTGTTTCACTTTCCTTATTATTTGTCATGTGGCTCCGTTCCTCTGAGGACAGATTTAGTTCCTCCATGTGAGTGATCCTGTACAGATTTAAGCACTCTACTCACGAAAAAGTATTTTGATGCAATTTGCATCCTGAAGAAAAAAAACTTTTACATCCAAACACAATCTACTGTAGTTCATTAGCAGTGCAAAACTGGATGGACTAGTGACCAATAAAAAACCTATTCACCAACAGAAACTCAAACTCCACTGACAGAAAATGCATCTGAAATGACTGCTGGCAACACTGTGGTGGACAAATGATCTGTCACAACTATAATTTTAGAGATTATCACTTCCATCCAAACCTACCTCTGTCAGACAGTTTTTACAATTCTTGGACATGTGTGATAGATGATGTGAACAAATCGCTTGTGTATTTCAGGTTCAGTGTTCCAATCTCAGTCTGGGTTCGAACACACTGACAACATATAGTCCCACTCCTGTCCTGAAACAAGTCAATGAGACTCCTCATACACTGTTCTGTATCTGACCCTCACTTCTGACCTGCTTTAACAGGGTGGGGGGTGTCAAAGAAGTATCATGTTGCTAAAGCAACAACAAACACCACACTCTTGTCCTCCGTAGTCACATGCCCGAGCCACAACTGTGATTAACATCTAGCAACAAGAGCACATTTTAAAGAATACAGCGCCGGTGACGGCCTTTGGCACGGTATGTAGGTCAAGTAGGAATAATAATATGACGATGATTCCAGTATTTACATATTTTAGTGGGGAACAGGATGAGGTGATAGATGGCATAATGGCGGATGTGGGGAAAGGTTTGTTGTGGAGGTGGGAATCGGGGTGAGGGTGGTGGAGGGATTTGCAGTGATGGATGTCCAGTTGTTGGCCACATCAGAGGAGCCGGTGGGCAAGCAGGCAGCAAGCGCTGCTCCCCTCCCTCTAATCTGTGCCGGGGTAATCAGAAACACATGGCTCCCCATAATGACTCCAGTGTTGTCTTGTGAAGTAGAACGAGGATGTGAGGGTCACGTATATTACTGGTGTGCGTACACACTAACACAAAGCCAGGCTGATGGGAAATATATAGCTGAAACTTCCTGTCACATACCAATGCACTGCAAATATATATTGTAAATAAATCCTGACATTAAGGAGGGAAATGTTTCTGCCTCGTTAGACAAAGCGTTTCTCTCTAAATATAAGGTGGATGAGAAAGGTGGCAATAATTTTGACCCGGCGTTTCAGTCACAAAGAGATGAAAGCAAATCTGATGTGGTTTTAAAAATGGGGAAATGTTCCTGCAGGCTAAAGGAGAACAACTCTGCGTCAACATGTTTTTGTGACTAGTTCTGGCAAAAAAAAATATAAAATTGGAGAGAAAGTTTGCGTCTCCAACAACAAAGCTGCTGTAAGCTACAGTTGGTCGGTCGCAGACAGGACTGATTGTCGGGACAGCTGGGGTTCAGTGCATAAAAACATAAGCCATCTGCTTATTTTCCTTTAGGTTTGGGCAGACACATTGGGTCTTGTGATCATTTTCCGTCCCAATATCGCTCTTTTTTTTTTTCTGCTCTGGGATGAAGTGAGTGAGAAACAGAGGGGAAAAAACAAAAAACAAAAAAAACTTTGGGTCAGCTTGTGGAATTATGTGAAAGCTGAAACCTCAAGCCACATTATGAAGTCTGAAGTCCCACTTTACTGCACAGATAGCGGATGGATGGGTGTGTGAGGAAATAGGGGGGGATAGGGGGGGAGGGGGGGCTGAGGGAGAAGGAAAATAGGCCACAGAGAAAGACACGGGAGGAGGAGAGAGGCTTTAAAAGAAGAAAAAAGAAATGAGAGAGAAAGGAAAAGAAAGAAAAAAAAAAAGCATCTGACTGATCTGCTTTCTATTAGCCATTCAAATCTTCTTCGCTAATACACTCGTTCCTTGGAATTATGCTGACAAAGGGGGGAAAATCCAGGGCAATTTGAAGTTCCAGACAACTGTTTGTACACCCACCCATTTAAAAGAAAAGAAAAAAAGAGAGGGAAAAGTCTCCATCTGGATAGAGAGACAGGCTGTAGCTTAATTACATATCTGGCTAGTCATATTCATTTGTCTATCCACATTTACACAGCGAGTCATGATGAAAACTGTGTGTATGTGTCTTCCAGAAGTTTCACATCTCCGAACAGTGCTAGAACAAAGATGCATTAGCTCGGGTCAAAGTGGTTTGAGGCGTCTCGGACGCAACAAAATGGGTTGAACAAGAGTAAATAGTAGTTTTTAGTCTCATGTATTGACTTTAAGTACAATGCTGATACATATATCCATTCCAGGCTCAGACTCAAGTCTTTTGACTGAGTTTGAGCACCTAACCAGCTTGTCTGAGCATCTATTTGGGAGGTCGGCTTGTTGTGTGGTTTCTCTTAATTTGTGCATTAAAATCAGCCTATTTTAGCTCTGTGCCAACGCATGGAGTCTCGGGTCCGTTATAATGACAGTCTTAAATCGCAGAGTGTGTAGATGTCACTGGAAATCTATAAACACACATTTGATGCCGATGCGGCCCCCCCACCTCCATTTTGGTTGCACGCTGACCTCAGATCTCGGTGGTTTTGGCTCAAGAAAAGCAGCAGCTCCATTTCCAGTAAATGTCATTTCATAGTTACTGCATTTCCACAGGGCTGAGAAAGAACATTTAACATGTAAGAAGGACTGCAATTAGACAGTGTTTCTTGCAGACACCGCGTCGACGGGGATAAGAGACGAAAACAGCGTTTTCAAATCTCCTCTGGCCATGTCTGATGCAATGAATCAGCCGGGGAAATGACAGCATTTTAGGAAATCGGGCTGCAGCAGACACACATTCATGTCAGACAGTCGTTTCAACACGAGAACAAAAAGCTACCTTTCAGTTGAAAAACATCAAAACCTCAGACATTTTGTTATACTAAGCTTTTCAGGAAATAATTTGTGTTAGTTCATCACACTGCAAGCCTTTCAACAACAGATTATCGGAAACAAAAAAGGGATTTGCATAGAAAACGTCTTTCTAGGACTACATGAAACCATGCCTTTGTTTCTGGAGCGCATCTGTATATTCAGCTAGTATACATTGCTTTCAACTAAAAACTTCTCACAAGCCGAATCCACTATCCCGAACTTAAATGGACACTGAAAAACTGCTCGACTAACTCCACGGTTGAATTAATATTTTCAACCACTTTCAAGTGTAACTCGACTCCACTTTCTTTCTGCTTTGCATTGCAGAAAATATTTGTCTTTTTCCCCCTCACTCATAAATTTCTTTCTTCCTCTGCTTGCAGGGACTGAAATGGCTACCAGATGTGGTTCCAATCTGTTCCTGTTGCCATGGAAACCCAGGGACTGGAATAGCTTTTTTCAGTCCAGGGCTTTTGGCTGACTCATAGGGCCTGAGTTTTTAAAGCCTCGCTGTTTCTTTAGACATGGCACATTGAGGGCGCCCCAGCTCCAAGTCATGTTTAAACTGGCAGCCAAGATGTCACTGAACCCCCTTCCCACTCTCCAATACCTGACTTTTTGACCAAGCTTTGCATTATCCAGTATAGTTGCTCCTTTGTGTTGCTGTGCCAAAGCGAATTTATGTTTCACACGTCAACGTTAGAAACCAAGTCAATAAAATGAGCAAAATATTACTCTTAGCTCACTGTAGAGGAAAAAGAAAGAAAAAAAAGCCAAGTTTCATAATCATAAACCTCTCCCATTCAAGTCCATCCACGAGCAGCAGGCACAGAAATCCATCAGAAGTCATACACATGCTTAATCTACACAGTTTACCTTGAAATGCTGTGCAGTGGTGACTTTCAATGCACATTTCCAATCTGCGACTTTCCCACAATGTGTCAAGGATGAAAAGCCTGACAACATGTGTTGGTATGCTCAGCTGAGATTCTTCCCCATCTGCGTGTTCAGCACGGGCAGATGGAGGCAGTTGTGTCAACATTCCTCTCTATTCTGGCAATAAATCTGACTTCAAACCGTTGTCACATGAAAAACGGGACGATTCAGGGAGTTGGGGCGGGGGGGTAAAGATTCCAATATGGGGTTTGGCTGACAATCCGTAAAGGAAGAGAAATTTATTTGGAAAAATCAACGTTGCAGTTGTCAGATTTAGGAGCAGGTATCAAACAGTCAAAACAGGGGAGACTGAAACCATGTCAAACTGTGACCTATGAAAGACTAAACAGAGAGCAGATTTGTGAAGCCGCACGCAGCGGTTCTTTGAGCTCAATGTTATGGTGATATCAGCTTGCAACTATGCTCACAATGGCAATCTTAACATTCAGATGTTTACCAGGTATAATGATAACCATGTAAGTTTTGAGGTTTGGCTTGCTAATATCTGCTAATCAGCACTAAACATTAGTTCAGCCAGTCCGCTTTCAGGTCAAAACATTTTATCCAAATATAAGTCAACAAGACTGATGGATAATCAACACGGTTTGTTTATTAACCATGTCTGTGTGACATTTTACCTCACCGACACGTGAAAAGTACATACACGTATGAAGAAGGAGGTCATGTGACCTCCGTGAGCAGAAGGTTGGGGGTAGATGGGCGGAACAAACACAGGTCGTTCATTTAAACAACTGTTTGACTTCATGTGAAAGCAAAAGTCAATGTGTTTTTTTTTTAAGTTACACACATAATGTAAATTACTTAACGTATGTAACATACATGACTTACATGACTGAAATTACTTTTTTAACCCAAACCATCTTTTCCTAACCCGAATCAAGTTGTTTGGGTGTCTCACCCGAACCAAATTGCAACTGTGTCACAATTAACCCAACTTGTGTTATTTTCCTAAACCTAACTGCGTGGTTTTTGATGCCTAAACTGAGGCACCTTACTTTTCATGCCTAGGTGAGGCGGTGAATCTGGGACTGATGGGTGTATTACGTTATCGGGTTGGTTTAACAGATATTTGGTCAAAAACCAAAGTGCAACCACCAATCCATTTGTTATCAGTTTTAAGACAAGGCTTTATCAAAGGAGGTATTTCCGTGATGGGTCCTTGTAAATCGGGCTAATAAATCAGGTTTTAATGCCCTTAGAATACTAACCATACCAATGCATGTAATACACTCGTCAATCCACTAGAGGATACGGTGTGAGTGTCATGTTTTGCCTTGCCTTGGCGTAAGGAGTACATGCATGTATGGATAGGAGAAGAAAGTCATGTGACCAAGGTTGTGTGATGAAGGTCATTTTACGAAGTACAACATAAATAAAGCTGGTAGGTCAAAGGGGGTTGGATGGATCCAACCCAGGACTTTCAACAAGAAGACCAGAGTTGAAGTATGTGAGAAAGAGACGTGGGTTTCTTTAAAGAAATCTTTTCCTAACCGTAACCAAGTGGTTTTTAAAACCTAACCGCATGGTTTGTGTTGGCTAAACCTAAGGCACCTTACTTTTCACGCCTAGGTGAGGCAAAGCGTGACACTGAAACAGTATCCCGTAGTGGACTGGCTGGTGTATTCCAAAACAAACAAAGCTCATTCACCTTCTGGTTCCAATGATCCATCCATCCATCCATCCATCCATCCATCCATCCATCCATCCATCCATCCTTATATGCATCTATTCATCTGCCTTGTGGCCCAGTTTTGGCAATATCCTTCTTCTCCCCTCCAAAAGAGGACACATATGCAGCGTGTGATTAACTCCTTTGCACAGAGTTTCCACTGTTTGTCCCCCATGAAAGGAGCTCTTGTCCCCCCCCCCCCATCCTGAAGGAGCCAAATCAACAGTCCCCTGGTTCCCCTCGAGCTCTTTGAAGATCCGCTGTGACTGAACGACTCTGCAGGACTCCTGCCTCGTCTCTGGGATTCAACCGTCTAGTAGCCCTGAGTCACAGGAAAGGGTCAAATATCAATCAGCATTCTAATGATTCTCTTTAGAGAATACAATAGAAGATTTATGTGGTGTATTACTCAGTATATCCGTATTGTTGTTGTAGTGGAATGTACACTGGAATCAGACACTGGAAAAAGAAGCTAAGAAGAGGTCATGAACCCATGAGAACCAACAAGGGAAGCTAATTAGTAAACGATAACTGTCAATGTAAATTGATTAAATGAGGACTGTTTTTTTAAATTCTGGTTTGACTATAGCTACATGTATTGCTCTTTTATTCCAAAGAAGTACATGAGGAAACACCAGTTTAATAACCATACACAAATGGAAATCAAAGTTGCAATAAACAAACCACAAAAGACAAAATATACCTTACAGTTGGTAAGCAGCTTTTTCAGGCCCTTCTTTACAAAAATGCACTGTAAGCCTATAAAAACAGGCACGGGCCAGTCAGATAAAAATTGCCACTTCATAATTACACAATATTATGGTTTTAAGTATATGCAACTGTTTCAACAGTGGTATGCTAGTAGTATTGTACAATCCTTTCTGTATGAGTTAGTTTTTTTTTTTTTTTATGGGAGGCAATAATAACAAATGGAGGGAACAAGAAGGTTACAGATTTCCTCTGCAGCTATTAATGCCATATAATTACACTCTGCGTCATGCAGTTAAGTGTTACACAAACAATAACATCAACAGAGAACAATTACAAAGCCAATGTAAACTTTACAAGAGGGAAAGTACTCATACTGCAGGTTTGCTTCAGAGCCCAAAAATAAGCAACATAAAAACAAAAAAAAAGCAAATACAACATGAAAGCCAGTTCATTGACACCAAGGGAAACAGAAGAACCTAAAAGGTCATATAAGCACAGCTTACAACGATAATAAAAAGTACACAATGTATACAAGTAAAAATGTTGAAAAAATAACCAAAGAAATGTGTTGTACCTTGATAAAAACATGTAAAACCAAGATTTTTTTTTTTTTTCAAATGAGCTGTGAATGTAAAATATTCCTCTGCTTAACACATACCAATTTTGAGTGCTACTCACAAGATAACGATCTACCAATAACTGAAATAAAAATGGTTTATTCACCTTGCAAAATTGAATTAGTCCAGTTGAAGTATCCCACCCACCCCAACACTTTTTTTGGTTCACTTATTTAAGGCTCAACACTTGAAATAAACATTGAGAATAGTATTAGGAAAACAGAGCTTCTTTTGCTTAAACTGATCTACAGTTGAGGCACATTTGAACACTTGAGGCACAGTACCATTTAGTCTTACAGTCTTACCCCCAAGCAATGACACTGAAACACCTTTTTATTCAGCATTAATCTGCCAGCATCTGATAATATTATCCTTGAGGGACAAAACAGCTTTGACATTTTTTTTTTTTATTTTTTTTTTTACACAGAGTACCCTGATGGCATAAACAAGTGAATGTGTAATGCGAATAGCTCAAATGGTGATACTGACCTAATTTCTTGACTAAACTGAACAAAGACAGAGACACATGACAGGCTCCTTGTGTTGTCTGATCTGTAGAAAATGCTACTTACAGCGATTATTTTAACCAAACTATCTATTGCCTCTGATCTACAAGGAGGATATTGTCTTGCAGTGTGCTTTCCTATAAACAGAGCATATGGAACTGCAGATGCTCCTCTATTATAGAGCGAAAAGTAATTTTAAAGTGATTTATAAGCATGGTATTAAGTGATAAGGCATAGCTTGGGGTTTCATTTTTTGGTTTAGTGGTTTAGCTGACTGAATCAAACATACAGTAAGAGCACATTCTGGTGATTTGGTGTTAGCAGAAGTATGAAAGAAGTTTTAAACAGCCCTTTATTACAGAAAGATCAAAGAGCTTGTGTGGGATTTAGCCAACCATGTCTGACAGTTGGACAAATGAGGGCTAAGACTCAACATCCAAAAAAATTCTGTATGGAAGAGCGTTGAAACCCAGAATGACACTCTATGAGGAATTAAAGGTGTCTCATAAGTATGGAAGACATTCAAGTCCTAAATGTTGCATAACTTGTGTACCTCGTGGTGTCAAATTTGGTGAAAATCAAAATGTAAATGTATTTTCTTTGGTAAAATCAAAGTTCTCCAGCAAATCACTCCGAAACTGTCTTGCTCTTATCTATCAATATTCAAGTCCATCATCATCTGCAAAGAATAACCTTGACATTAGGAGCGAGGGTTATAACTTAACTATCCAACTGCAACTATGTCTTTGCATGTTGGTCCATCCAAATGAGAAAACAAATAAAACAATTAGCTTGTAATCCTCAAAGGATCTAATTTTCTAGTTATTTTTAGTACCTTTAGTACCTGTGATGAGCATACATAAAAATAGCTATTTTTCTGATGGCAAATTACAGTTATACAACCTCAAAAGCAATCCATATATAAATATAGTGGTGGACATACTGCAGAGGAATAGAGATGAATGAACTTTGGATTATGTCTTTGCGCCACTGTTCTCACAGTTGTGTCCGGTTTAGCCACAGGTTGTGGTGTGAGGTTGATACATAGTTACGCAAAAAAGGATTCTTGAAATGTAATACAATAGTGTATAGAGGTTATCATATAATACACCTCACCAATACAACTCAGTTGCACCCTTGGTTTGAAAGCATTTCTCACTCTTGACTGGTCCTACAGTCATAGCACACTCACACAGAAACATTGTTTAAAATTCCTTGGTCGAAAAACTACGTGCTGGTTCGCTTTCCAACAAATTCATTTAAGTCTCTTTGTGCAATTTTCTGTTAAAAACACTTATTTCACTACCTGTGGTGGCATAATGGCTGTCTTTTGCTGGGGTGTTTTACTTTCCGGTGTATCCAAAGTTCCCTCCTTGCCTTTCTTCCTGGGTGGCTTTTTTATTGGAGTCTTCTTTGGTGTAGGATCCAACGGGTCCCCTGCCCTGGAGCCGTTCAAGTCCTGCTTCTCCGGGCTCTTGGCTTCAGGGGTCCCAAGGTTGGTGGTGACAGGCGCCACCATCTTCTGGAGGCTGCTCGAGGTGGGCAGCAGGGGCTTGGTGGAGCCTTGCTGGCTTGATCCACTGGAGGCGCTCCTCTTGGCTTTTTGTGGAGGTGTTGGCTTTTCTCGGTGTCCCTTGGGCGTGGAGAGACCATTGGTCTTTGTCAGGCCCGTCCCCTCATTCCTGTTGATGCTTTGGGTTTTCTCCTTGAGCTGAGCGGCCAGCAGCGTGGCAGCCTCCGAATTCATATGAGGATGGATGACCTTCGGGCTCTTGGGTGGCTCTTTAGGGGTCTGCTTTGGATTGTCAACACTCTTTTTCTCAGATGAGGAGCTGTGGAAATTACTAATCTTCTTGAGGGCATTCTGAACAACACCATTGATGTGCTCCATGTGACTCGGACTGCTGTGCTCATCCCCAGACTTCTTACCTCGCAGAGGTTTGTGTTTGCTGGGGGAGCCATGAGCATCAGCCTCCTTCCCCTCCTGTTTCTTCTGTTGCTCACGACTCTTTTCTTTCATTTTCTGCCGCTCTTCACTCTTGGATGAGCCATCACTGGAGCTCCTCTTTTTTTCCTTCGGCACTGCAACAGCCTTAATTCCACACTGCTGCTCTAGCTGGGGAGACCCTGTGGTATTACCATGTATCCACGACACCTTGGGCTTAGTGGATGGGTCTGGTGGGCGTGGTTTGGGCTTGCCAGGTGAAGGTGGTGGCTTTCCATTGCGCTTGGCCTCCGGTGTAGGAGTGCCATCCCCTTCCTTGCCGCTGCTGTCGTCCTCTCTGGACTGCTTGGAGAGGCGGGCGATGCGAGCATAGAGGGCTGCAGTTGTGGACTCAGAGCCGCTGGTGGAGCCTTCACTGTCAGAGGACTTGAGTAGAGGCTGCTCGCTGCCTTCTGGTTTGGTGATACTTGTGTCTTTGAGGGAGGTGTACTCTCCTGCATCATCCTCGTCAGGGACAGCTTCCAGCTGCTCTGCTGCTGGACTTTCTTTGCATTCATTCATAGATTCTGTGGATCATTGGCAGATTAAAAGACATTAGTCAAAGATGCTGTTTTTAATTCATTTCACTTTGTTGCTAATATAGCCTTAATTTTTCTGGTATGACCACTAGCTTATGGCTTACTATATACAGCCCAGTATCATGCCAAAGCATGTAACATACCTGTTAGTCGACAAGAGAATACTGTGTGAGCGTGATGTTTTGCCTCGCGTAGGCGTGAAAAGTACACACATGTATGACAAGGGTCAAAGAAGGAAGTCATGTGATGAAGGTCTTGTGACTAATGTCATGTGACGGAGGTCATTTGACGAATTACTAAAAGAGCAAAATCCAAAATGGGAGGAAGGATTGGGGTAGTTCAATGGAGCAAATCCCAGACTTTCACCCAGGAAACTAGGGTTTGAGAAAGCAATGTGGTTTTCCTTCAGTGAATTTCCTGAATCATTTTGCCAACTCAATTAAATGTTTTCACATTTACAAAAATAATCATCATAATAATTGTGTACTGTAAGTCAATAAATCAAAACCTTCAATTAATAATAATAACATATAACATACACTAAAGTAATATAAGAGACAAACAGTAGTCTGTAAATCTGAAACTTCTGAACAATGTATTGTATCTGTGACCTTCACAAGTAGCTTTTCATTGTTCCTTCTGTAGAGACATTTTTGTCATATTTTTTCTCTACAGAAATACGTTATTTAAAGACTGATATCTTTACCACTTCATTTTCTCATACACATATTTGAATTAGAACAACTCCAATACAAAAGAGCCTTACTGTGCAACTCTAATTCAAAAAGCTTTCATGATGTTTACAGATATTATTTCATGCCTGAAGGTTTTTACTGAGAATCCATTGTGTCAAAGTCCTTGAAACGTTCACAGGGAAAATGTGAACTAAACCAAACTATTATGTTACAGCTAAAAAAATTATCAAACTTTGCAGTGTCATACTTACAGAATAGAAACTGATGGAACGGGTGTTTTCCACTAAACTTCAAGGAGTTAGTCATTGTTTGGATCTGTGCCACATGCTGACTTGACCATTCCATTTCCTGTTTATACTCTCCTCACTCTCAAAGGAAAACCTGGGCCTAGATGGCATATGATTAAAAGCCAACTATCTCCGTAATGAGATTTACAGAAGTGTGTGAGTCACTTCACGGTCACATTGGAGTTCTTGACTTCTTCAGAAACATGTGGCTGTGTGTGTGTGTGTGTGTGGCTGTGTGTGTGTGTGTGTGTGTGTGTGTGTGTGTGTGGCTGTGTGTGTGTGTGTGGCTGTGTGTGTGTGTGTGTGTGTGGCTGTGTGTGTGTGTGTGTGTGTGTGTGTGTGTGTGTGTGTGTGTGTGTGTGTGTGTGTGTGTGTGTGTGTGTGGCTGTGTGTGTGTGTGTGGCTGTGTGTGTGTGTGTGTGTGTGTGCTTGGGTATCCTGATGCCAAAGACAAATTGTAGATTTTGTGTGTCACTCCAGATAAGAAAACTGTTTGTTTATTCATATGATGACTCACCTTCATGGGGAACACAGTAAACCGGCCCCTCGTCTCCGCTCTCAAAGGAAGAGAAGGACTCCTGGGACGACCAGGAGGAGGGGGAGGGCTGCTCGGCCACAGATGGGGGCTCGATGAAGCTGCAGTTGAAGGTGTTCTCTGGGTCGTGGTGGGCTACTGAGAACAGAAAACAAATGCAGAAGCCAAAAGGTCAGTCAGGGGCTATTGTACTGTGTTACAAGAACAACAGTCTGTTCTCACTCAGTCTCACAGCAGAGCGCTGGTTAAAGTGAGTCTGGAAAAATTTTTATTTTATATGAGCTAACAAAAACTCTGACATTATGGGTTTTAATAAGTGAAAAAAAATGTGATAGTTTCAATATAGCTGTTTAGTATTAGCACAATTTGAAGGTTGAAACTAAACAATCACATCTGCAGTATATAGATTCTGGTTTTACCCACAGTTTCATTCTTAGCCGGTAAAAGTAAATAAAAGAAGTTCAAACCATTGTATGACAAAATTATCAGTCATCACCAAGATTACCAATATTGCTTTTTGTGGATCAGCAGCTCTGGTGACACCAAAATATCTTTCTAGTTATAAGGAGAATTGACCAATGCATTTGTACTTTAAAGGCATAGAGACACGAAACAGGAAAAGAACGAGAAGAGAAATAGGAAGTTGGTACACCTGCTAGCCTCTACACAATAAAAATATCTTCTCAAATGTGATATTTTCCCTTTTAAAATTTGTGAAGCTGTACAACAGGGAATCTTTCATTACAACACCGACATACAGTATAATATCTGATATATTAATGAAGAGCTGGAATCAAAGTTGAACCATTGCAATGTCATGACATCTCTACTCTTCTCTGGTATTTTGATGTTCAGCAAAATGAGCCACAAATGGGTCTTTCGTCATCTCCCAGTGACTCCTCTATGTCACCGATCCATTTTTTTCTCTCACTGTTGCTCTCTCTGTCCTCTCCTTCAGACACTGCAGTATTCTGCTGACCCTTCACTCTCTGGACAGCTGTGGTTTCTGAGGGAGACTTGGGGTTAATCTCCTCCTCTGGTGTGAACAGTGCAGTTTCGGCCTAAACTGTGCTGGGCGTTAACTTGACATGACTGACCACATCAGATGCTCCTGTTTACATGCCCGCTGATGACACATGGGCCCATTCATTTGTTCAGACCTCAGATAAACCTTCTATGGAAGGAATCCTGCGAACTGTACCAGGACTCTGGCCAGGAACAAATCCTTACTCCTTAGCTGTTGTTGTTTGACTATTACCAAGACAATGTGCTACTTAAAGAGATCTGCAGCTGGATTTTTGCAGACTCGGTCACTTTTAGAAACACTACTGGAACAAAAAAAACTTTCTATCACTCATATTTCACATCACAGATGTTTTACATTCTCATTACATCCCCCTAGTTAATGTTTCATACACGTAGTTTTGTAATGCTGCATAACAAGAAATTCTTTATCTCGAAAACGTTGAAACATTTCCTTCAAGAAGATGTTCTGTTTAGAATCTTCTCACCATATCAAACATGTAGGCTATCATTTATTTTTCATCATCTAATCGTAAAATTTGGACCCTCTTACTTCCCATGTACATCCATCTGGCTCACACTGTGTGACTTTCTGCTGCGCCTTTCTTGCTTTCAGCTTTTTCTAGAGCAACAACCACATTTAGTCATGTTTTTGCTGTTGTTTCCCCCCTTAAGGCTGCTAGTTTTCTAGTTTAGATTTTCACTGGAGGTCACTACTTCACAACTATTTTAAAATCTTACTGTTGACCTAGGCAATATGACTCATTACGCTCGTCTTCTATACTAACTAAAAACAATCGTTCTTTAAACAGATGTTCTTACATTTTACCAAAGCAAGCAGTCTAAACCTCTGAACCACATGTAAGAGTCTGGGAGTCAAATGTCTTTGTGTCACTCGTGCAATGTCAACACAGTTGCAACATGTCAACAATAAGCGGCTATAGATGTGTGTGAAAGGGTTAAAACGGGCCAAAAACAGCAAGTATTTTGATACGAGGAGGGGACTTCCATTCAAGGGCACACAATTAGTGATTATTTAAGGATATCCTGTTTACCAGAAAAATACCAACCTGCTTGTTCTATATGTGCTCTTAATGTTGGACTGATGTGGCTATAAAAAGGACTCTAAGTCCTACATGGCACTATTTTCTTGACTAGACGTACTGTTAAGGAGACATAAGGTTTGTGTGGATGTGATATATTATTACCAGTCTATGAGAGACAGAAGTAAGACACATTGTTTTCAAATTATAATAAGAAAGATGTAAATGAATATAATAAGAAATAAATGAACCAGATCACAGTAAGTGCTCTGTCTGTTCTTGTGCCGGGTCCTCACTGTGCAGCAGCAGGCACACAGGAAGAGCCTCTGAGGGGCTCAGGAATGTAGAACAGCTAACCTATGCAAAGTTTTCAGTCATGTTAGTCAACAAGCTAACACATGGGCATTTTGCGAGATTTACTTATACGCAGTGATGAACAACTGCTGCCCTTGAAAGCTGCTTCCTCCAGACTTGGAGTCCAGTGGGGCAGATTGCACTGCAGACTGGACGCCACTATGATCCCTCCCTACGTGGAGGCCGCCACACAACAGGGCATTATTGATACATACCAGCTGCAGGGCTCCACCACCACAGTTGCTCAGTGGGGCAGGGGTAGGCTAGAGGCTAGAGACGTGGGCTACAACAAGAAAAGCTGCTAGTTTAAATACCTTGGGAAATCTGGGCGTGGAATGGAAACGTGCCAATAAAAAGGCTCAATATGTGTTAGCCTGATGTAGCTTGTGTCAGGGCGACAAGGTTGCATGTACAAAAAACAACAAACAAAAACAACAAAAGCACTGTCACCTTCTGGACACGAACCTCATCATCCTGCATGGTAGTCTTTAACTAATACCACCAAGTCACCCCTCATACCTCCTAATGCCACTAAAAAAATGTCCTTTATTGCCTATATTGCGGGACCTTGGTCACATGATCCTGTGTCACATGACATTTACCTGAGTGTAAGTTTCATGCTTTCAAAACTTGTAACGTTCACGCTTAGACAGCCCAAAGCGTGTCTATTTCACGTTTTGCTGTAGTGGGCTGCCGTGTCTATTTCACACTTTACTGTGGTACTGGGTTGCAAACAAATATTAAATTAAGTGCCATCCATCAGTTCAATCACTCATCAATTTTATTAAGATATCTACATACCTACAACATACTATTAAAACTCAGGCATCTTTTTTTTTTTTTCCCACCTAAACTGATCCACTTAGTGTGAGTTTCGGGTGTTTCTGCCCATCTTATGAGGCAGCTCACAACTGCACTGTAAGCATTACTGCAAACACATTTGAGATCCCAGACAACTTTCCCTGGATAAATAAAAATGAAAAAAGCAGGTGGTGCAGCTCTCAACACTCATCCTCAAGGAAGCATTTGGACACAGAGGATGCAAGGAATGCCGGACAGAAGTGAATGTGGAGGGCGTGGAGTAAATACGCTTAGTATGGAATGCTAAACTATAAGCAAACAGCCTTAGTTTTGCCAAAAGGGGAATAGGTGACAGCGTGTTTATTTCTCTGATGCAAACTATACTGGGAGTAAATGTTGTCTTCTGTCCCTCATTTCTCCCCCGTTTCATTTTAATTTTGTCTTGCCACATCTGTTGCCACTGACCCTGGTGTGGATAAATCACAGTTCTGACACTAGCTCGGGTAAATTTGACCACTTCCTGTTTCCAGCCCCAATGGGCCCCCTCTGGAATGTGTGTGTGTGCTGGACTGTGTAGCTCCAGTTAGAGTTAGAGTTTCTAAATGTTGGCAGACCACGCTTCTGTGGGTAGACCAACAGAAAGCAAAGTGGCAAAAAATGTAGATAGAACAAACCAATGAGGAAGAAGAGAGACATTAACCAGTTTAACTAAGCACGAGTTTTGCCAGATTTGACCAATATTCGGCATGGTCAAAATGCTGAAGTTTTGACCATAAAGGCCTTAAAATGGATTTTCATTTCTGTCTAAACACATCTCTGTATCTTTATGATTTATTTGAGTTTTTCACAAACAAGTGTTACTGTTCCATACCAGGATTACAAAGACAACTCTGTCCCAGTGTTTTATTTTGACCTGAGGCGTAGTGGAGACAGATTATAGCTTAAATAATCAGCTGGATAACTGAGGAAGCACATGCTGCTCAGACATGGAAAAGAATTCTAGACCATCATGTCTTAACGCCTTCCACATCACACTCACTTCAAAAGACCTCATTTACAGCATCCACTTTTTCATAGTGAAGCCAAAGCAAGATGGGACGCTTTCTGTCACTGAACAGTTCATCAATCTTTTGTCTAGAGCATTTTTGAAAATGGTGAAGAGTCCAAAGTGCACTTCTTGACAAAACCAGAAGGTCCTGAGATTTGAGATGCTGGAACTGGGGAATGTTTAACTTTGTCGTTAGTTAAAGACTGATGAAGATTTTATGTCAGTGAAGTAATTTAGTAATTGCCTGATCATTTAAGAATTACTGTAAATGTCATCTCTATATTCTCTTAATGTTGTTAGCTCGACATTTATCTCCTACTTGAGTCAATAATATTTCATGATTATGGCTCCTATATACAGTAAGAATAACAATTCTGTGTATCTTAAAAATATTGGAGATATAAACGTGGAAAAAATATTGCCAGGGTGGTCTGATATGCAGTACATGGCAATACATCCTGCAACTGCATTTACTGTTATATGTTAGGTTAGGTTAGGTTAGGTAGTTACTTTATTAATCCCCGAGGGGACATTTTTTAAATTATAAATTAAATTTATATGTACTGTCACATCGCTAATAGAGGCAAGACAACTTTCTGCTCATACAAACGCTTGAATTTCTAAAGAAGTTCAGATAATGAAGTTTGTATTTTGAACCCTGCTGCACACAAACAGCCATGTTTGTTCTGGGGTTTAAAAGATCAGCATATCGTCTCTGTCTAAAAGACTGGGGTCACAGACAGATCCGTCACACACCACGAGACCTGCGCATGCAGCAGCAGGGCTGCAGCGTCCACCCAAACAGTGCAGCCTTTCAAAGCGCGTCACTCACCACCAGACGCCCCCCCCTTCCCTCCCCCGACAACCACCACGGGCCTTCTTTTAATAACACAGCCTCCTCCTCAGCACAAGAGAGAATTTTCTTGGGGAAGCAGACGATGGAAAAGAGTAAAGAAAATGGGCAGAAAGAAGGCCCGAGTTTAGAGTTGTAATAATATGAACACATGGCATTTGAGAGTGCCAAGAATAATAAGGGGCTCTAAAACCAGTACATTCCTTTCAAATGAAACCCCATACTCGCCTGGCAGCCACCACACACTTTTCTACCCTATTCATCATCTACAGTAAGTGGCAGACTAAGGTAAATGCTCACTCTGCCATTCATTTCTGTCATTGTCTCCAAACTGGAAACATCTCAAAGCATTCAAACTGAGTTTTTCTATTCACTGTTATCAACAGGAAACTGTCTGTCAGAATCTGAACTTCATTACATTCCTGCCATGTGCTAATTATCCATCACCAGTGAAGTTAGGAAGGACACAACTTCAGCACACAGTGGAGTACAAGCTCCAAAGAAAAGATTACATAAAACACAGCAGCCTCTGGCTGCACTGAGGATGGATATGAGAGAGTTTTGGGGCTTACCGACTACTTTGGGCAGTTTCTGTCGCTTCAGTGGAATACGGGGAAGTTTAGTGCTGATTCGGCTGAATCGTCCACACAAGATCCGCTTGGCTTTTTTGCTGTTGGTAGAGTTGTCTTGGTTAGGACTGAAAAAGGGATGACGCCATGGAAATCCAAATGAATCATTCAAAAGAGGCATTTTAAAATCTGGCCTTCTGCCTCTTTTGAGGGCTCAGAGGCTGCTGACATTGCTCCTCACACTGTAATGTCAAAATATAAAAGTACTTTCAATACAATTTATATGCATTTATTCATTTAACAACCTGGTACCTGGGAGAAAAAGTTCAATATTTTTGAGCCTTCTTCTTGAAACTCAAACCCCATACAGCATTCACTACTGAGGTGAAGACACCTATCTGCCACTCACTTGTGGTCGTCTTTGTGTCGACAGAGGCAGCAGCAGCACAGCAGCGACAGGAGGACAATCAGTAAAAAGGAGACCAGGGTTCCAGCAGCAATCACACCCATCCGCTGGTTGGGCTCTGAAAGACGAAATGCAGGGAATTCTGGGTGTGCCACATTGGTGCAGGGAAGCTGTGAATGCCAGTTTCAACAAAAATCTCCCTCTGTCATAACTAACACTTACATCTCTGGCATATAGTGAATTATTATAATTTACTGTAAAAGTACATTCAAACGACTAAAGTATAGAGATTTTATATAATCTTTGGTCCTGCAATAGATTTCATAATAAAGATAGAGCATGGCGCTGCATTAGTAATTGATTTCAATAGCTGCCTGACATTTAGGTATCTCTGAGGAAATGAAATTGCAATTGGCTGAAATTCAAAACAAATCGTTCATGATTAAAGTTACCTCCCTTTAATACATGGGACCACTTACCCTTTCATAGTCGATTTCCTGCAATCAACTTCCTCCTCTCACCCTCTCTTTACTACACGCCCTTCACCATAAATCATCGATGATTTATTAGCACCCCTCCCTCTTCAAGTGGAATACACCCCAAAGATAATAACTGCTGTATTGCACAAACGTGGACAAAATTTCGCACTTGCGAGGACAGATGACAGCAGAAGAGAAGCAAGCTATCAGTTAAGGGGTAAATAGCAGTGACCCTCAATTCTTTACGCTGCCACATGAGTCGGAGATGGATTGTTGGGCAGTCTGGGTGTGGCATGTTGTCATTGCTTGTTTGGAAGGAGGGGGAAGGTAAAAGTGACGTGGTCTTATGAAATCGCTGACCAACCTGCCACCACGCATCACGTCCACTAGGTTAAAATCCCTACTATCTTTCTGTGTTATACAGTGGCATTCTCTATTCTTGCCTCTGATATTTGCTTTTCAAACAATTTTTTTTTCTATACTCTCTGTCTCCATTTTAAGTTCTCTTTTTCTTTCCTTTCCTCCATCCCCCTCTTTATTTCTTCCTCCTTCCTTCCCCTCTCTCTCCTTTCTGGCTGAACAGGAACAGAGCCAACAAACACAGCCATAAAAAGGACACCGGTCGAGGTCTGGAAACGCTATCAAGGCTGCCGAGTCTCCCACTGCACACACTGACCTGAATAGATGTGTTTGCTGGTACTCGGCATGTACAGCCAACTATTAGACTTTTAATGCAAAAGTAGCATGACAGACATCTGAGTTTTGGATAAACAGCTCAAAGTGTTTGTGCAGTAGAGTTGGAGGCTTTGCGCGAGTTTCAAACAGCGGTTTCAGACTACTAACTAACAGCAAAGCATGAGGTTGTTCTTGAGAAAAATGTGGATTTTTCTTACGGAGATGGCAGGCCCCAGACACAGGGTCACAGTTCTTGTCATTGCAAGAGCAGGTTTGGTTGCAGTTGACTCCGTACTGGCCGGGTTGGCAGGTCATATTGCAGCTTGAGCACAGAGAAGAAACAAAAACAACATCTGTTTAATGTTTATTCCAAGTGACAGATGTGTAAAATGGGACAAAGAAATAGAGAGAAAGGAAAGACGTGTGACCGGCTCTTTGTTCCAAGCATTTTTCTCTGGGATGAGACTATTTTACTTTTCCATTCCAAGAGTGTACTTTATCACTTAAAATATCCCTCAAAACACAGGCTCAATCCTTCAATTCCCCAGATATATGAGTGTGTAACAAACGTAATGTGAAAGCCATCAAACCTTTTCACTGCGTGCTATGAAGCTGCCGAGGGCATAAACATACACTTTTTTGGCTATGAGGTGTCTCATGACTTACTAGGTGCCGTAAAAGCCCGGGTCACACAGGCATTCTCCTGTGACAACATGACAGATGCCGTTAAAACAGTGACTGCAGTTGTTCTCACAATTCTCGCCATAAGTGCCGTTGGGGCAGCGCACCTCACACCTAAAAAACACAGAAGGAATGCCATGATTACAGTCATTCTATAGCTTAGAAGTATATGCGTCATTGAAATGATCACAGTGCAGACAATGGTAATGCGGTAGCCAGTAGTAGAACATACTGCCATGAATATAATGACAAAGCTCTCGAGGTAACCAGGGCTGACTGAACAACAAAATACCACCGTGTTTGTTTGCATGTTTTTATTGTGTTATGTGTTTTCTTACCTGTCCCCAATCCAGCCGGGGTTACAGTGAGAGCACTTGCCGTGAATGGGGTCACAGTGGTGACCGTCCTTACAGGTGGGACACACTTCCTGGCAGTTCTCGCCGAAAAAGCCCTTGGAGCAGAGCTGATCGCATCGAGTCCCATTCCAGCCTCTGTCGCAGGTGATGCAGCGTCCTTCCGTCACCTTACACGGCTGCTGGCCTTTGCAGTGCCCGCACCTGGGGGAAAGAAAAGAAAATGTATTATCATTTATCTAATCTAAAATGGAGTGAAATACAATGATGCACAACATAAGGAAAGCATGTACGTTGGTATGCTTTAAATTGTTGCTCTGATGATCATTTAAAGAGGGAAATAAATGACACTGAACTTTAGCTGTGTTTATAGCAACTGTATCGTGTGAGAACAGCTCAGTCCATGGAAGGTAAAGCACTTAACCTGAATTGCTTTTACATGTTGGCTGATGATTATGGGATAATGCGAATACCAACTCCCAAATCTCACTTCATCATTGCTCCATTAAGTAACATGTTCAAATATTTTTAGGGTTATCAGCTGCAGCATATATAAAATCTTATTTCCTATCAAAACCACAAAACCACACAATAATATGGATCAGATGAGGAAAGTGAACATTAGGCCTCTGTAAAACTACATGTTTCCTGTGTTTTTGAAATGGTACATTTGCTCTCTGCCAAGTTTTTTCTCCCACCTGTTCCTGCAGTTCTGACCATAAAATCCAGCAGGACACGGTTCCCTGCAGAACTTCCCACGGTACCCTGGTGTGCAGGTACATGAGCCGTCGACCTGGTTGCACTTGCCGTGGACGCACTGGCAGTATCGTTCACAGCGTGGGCCCCACAGCCTCTCCCGGCACTGGCAGCGTCCCGTGAACTGGTCGCACGGTGAGTTGTTACAGTTACACTGGTTTGCACAGTTCCTCCCCGTCCAGCCGGGATTGCAGAGACATCGCCCCGTCATCGTGTCACAAACAGAGTTGATGCTGCAGTAGCAGTTGTTGTTGCACTGGGGACCCCAGACACCAGGGTGACATGTGCATTTTCCTGTGTCTTGGTCACACTTGCCCTTTTGGCACAAACATGCATTCTCGCAGTTAGGTCCCCAACGGTTGTGGTTGCAGGTGCACTCGCCGGTCAAGTCATTGCACTGGCCATTGGGGTAACAATTACATTTCCCCTTGCAGTCAGGGCCCCAGAACTGGGCAGGGCACTCTGTTAAAAAATAATGCAATCAGGAAATGGGAAAATTCTTCAAAGATCCTTAAACAAGAGTCTGTCACCAGGCTATCAAATTCTGATGCTGTACACTTAATGCACAGTAATGCTTTGAGATACTGCACATGCTAATACCAACAAGCAAAGGGCAATCCAAAGTTCTGAGAATGCCCCTTTTGTGTGTAAACAGATGAACATGAAATGAATAGAGCAGATGGAAGCTATAACTTTCGCGAACAACTATTTTATCATGGACTTTACACTTAAGCAGAGAGCGCACGTCATATTTTTGGGGAACAGAAAGAAGTCGCAGAGAGCCAAATCCACCTAGTGGTGGTGATGGAGAAAAATGTGTGTTTTCAGCGTACTGTGAACGACTACATTATGTTGGAGAACAAAAGTGCAATCGTGCCAAAGTTCGGGTTGTTTCACCACGTTTTCCCTCAGATGCCTCAGAACATCCCAGATGAACCCAGAGTTGACAGTCTGACCCTGAGGGACGAATTAATGATGCACAACCCTGCAAACGTCAAAGAAAACCCACTCGGTTGCCCTCCTGACCTGACGGCGCCAGTGAAGTTCTGACCCTCTTAAAAGTGAATGCCGCTAAAAACACCTCTCCTGGCACACTGCTTTATTGCTATAGGCTTTCTGAAGAATTTCAACGGTTGCCGATTTCCGGAGTTTCACACAAAATTTGAACTGTACTTTCTGCTTAAGTCCATGAGGAAATCGCAAATGCGCTTGTTCCGGTGGTCACAAAAATGTGTGCAACTCGGGGGCTGATGTTGTCCAAGCGGTGAAACTTGTAACACTCATTCAAGGTTATAGCTTCCCCCTGCACAGAACGGAGCTGCATGCGCTCTGTTTGTGTGCAACAGAAGCAGCTCCAAAACTTTTTGATCCACCCTCGTACACATTTTTTTGTTGCGTTCTCAAATTTGCTAATCGTCACTGAACACAACAAAAATAGCTGAGGCTGATGGTCATTGTTCAAAACTTTGTACACCTGACGAAGACATTAGATGGAAAGGGATGATAATGGTTATTACAAATCATCTTTAAGCAGAAATGAATATGTTTACAAAGGTGTTGGTGAAAACCACAAAGGAAAAATCAAAAGATCACCAAAATCAGCAGGGTTTATCCTCTGAGAACAATGACTGTCACTAGAAAATGTCATGGCAATCCTTTATCAGTTGTTGAAATATTCAGTCTGGAACAAAATGCTTGACTAATTGACTGACTGTAAAATGCAGCCGTCCCTCAAGCCTTGAACCTAGCATTGCTAAACAGCTAAAAGTGCCATTTAATGTTTGCTTTAATCTGACATTTCAGTCAAAAATGAAGTAAAAGAATCCCTTACTAGTGTCACAGCTAGCTCCAAAGTATCCATGACGACAGCGGCATTCATTCGGCCTGACACACACCTCATTTTCCTTGCAGGTGAAGTTGCCTTCACAGAGAGCTAGGGTGGAAAAGAAATAGGCCACATTATTTAACTGGCTTGCACAATGAGCCATATGACGTGTGCTGATGAATGTTAGCGCTACGGTACGTACGCGTCAGGCATTCATCCACTAGCTGCCCCCATCCACTGCAGCAGACCGATCCCGATGACCTGGAAACAAAGTTATGAGAGACAGAATGAGAGGGAGAAGATGAAGCACTAAAATACAGCGAAACAAACACAAGCGGCAACAAACCGCACTGAACTCATACCTCTCTGATCTTACAGTTCTTATTGATGTGGTTGATTCTGCAAACATATTGCGCATGGTGCATAGTCACATATCTCAATGTGGGTCGGCCCAATCTGTACTAGATACACACACTCCCAAGCCCTTAACCCCTGAATCTGTGCAGTTTGTCAGTTTCTTTAACCTCCCCAGCTTTGAGGAAGGAGTGTGAATATTCAGAGACGATATTTTGCGGACACATTTTAAGGCCTGACAGGAAAGGATGTATGCGTCTCCTCTTCCTCCCACGCCTGTGACCTCTGTGGAGTCCCTGCAACATGTCAGCTTCCCCTAAATTGTTTGAAGATGGCAGTGTGCATTCAGGGAGCAGCACTGTTGTTTTATCTTGACAAAATAGGAACCTGTTTGAGAACATGGTTCTCACTTCTGTATTTTTTTTACTTGTTGTGACAGGGAGACGGTTTTTCAATTTGATTTTTACCACTTTATATACTTAATATGGTGGTAGATTTAACTTTTTACCACTTAAATCCAATTAACACATGAAGTTGACCCATTTCTACTTTCGATGCAAACTCAATCCATGTCATCAAAGACAAATTACATTCAGTCATTTGTGGAATTAATTTGGTGTTTAGAAGCAAAGCTGCAGTTCTGTCATACAAAACACAACAACAGCCTTCGCCAAGGACTTCAATAGCTGCTCTTTCACTGATTCAAAAAAACATTTTCTGCATCAGGGCTGAAAACATCACAAGGCTAACAGCTTTTTTTTTTTTCCCCAAACATTTTAGAAACACTTGAAGCTAGAAAAGAAAGAGTGTTGAAGGCATCATCAAATACAGTAGTTGAGTTACGATGTGTTGCCCTTCCAGCTGCATTCGGCGTTTGTAATGTGAGGACACATATTGGAAACGCTGACTAGTAATGATAAATGCTGAACTACTTCCCTCTATTCATCTGATCCAAGTCAGCACAAACATTATGAGCATAATGGAAAAAGCAAGTGAGTGGGGAGGGGAGAGTTCAAAATGTAATGATTGTTAAATACAGCAAGGAGGGCACAATGTCAAACTTATAGAGCAGAGGCCGGGCTTCAAAAGGGCCTAAAATAGTGAAGGGCTATATGTTTTAGATAAATGACAATTTGTTGCCAAGTGAAGCAGAGAGACGTCTATGAGATGACAGCACAACTTCTGCTTTTGAAGAGCAGCTCATGATTACTTTCATTGTAAGTGGCCAGGAAAATGGAGAGTGTAGCTTTTTGGATAAGCTGTTTTCTAGTTTGCTCCAAGAGTATTTAGTTTTCATCCATCTTAAAGTTGGTCAGGCTATATGTGAAGAAACAAAAAAAAAAATCTATGAGCACATGGTTCCTTATGACACTTTGTTGAGAACATGTTGGGAAATGATCCACCACATTTGCTGTTTCTGGCCTACCACAATAATAGATCAGTCCAACAAGCTTGGATGCTGCAGACAGCAATTGTGGACTTGGATACTTTTCTGTTAAGTTACAACAGGCGCTAGACATCCACAGGCTCAGTAAGGGATCACCAAGAAATGCCGCTTGGATACCTTAACCTTAAAGAGAAGGCTTTCTGGATACTTAGATAATTCTATTGTTTTAAAAATACCTGATCTTCACTCCGAATTACTAACCAAAATCTATTCATTTCATCATTTAATAAACTTCCCCTAACTCTGAAATGTCAGTATTTCATTTTAAAAAGTGCATTATCAGCCACAACGTGTTATCAAACGGTGCCACGAATGCCGTGCGGGTCAATGAGCGCTCCCCCCACAGAGCACTGAAAACACTCCTGTTCCAGATGCACACATCTGTATAGCTGCTTTCTTCAATGGACTCCTCCTCCTGGTGTAGAAGCAGGACAGGGAACGTGTTATATGTAGAAAAGAAATAGGTCAACGTCAATTAATATAATAAACTACGCAAGACCCCTTGATATGAAAGTAATTAAAGTTCATGAAGTCAGCGGATCGTTTCACTAAAAGGTTAAAGACGACTTCTTACAATTTAGTGACAACTGCTATTTGTGCACACGGAAAACACTGCAAAAAAGCCAGTTTTACCAAGTTGTGACAGTCTTGTGCACAGTCAAAAAAAAAACCAAAAAAAAAAAGGTTTTCTTCAAGCAAAATGGGAAAATACTTAAAGAATGCAATAACACTACTTTTCCTCCCCAACTCTGGCGCATCCTGGAGGAAGGTGAGGCAGAAAATGTAAGAAGTAAAACTTCGAAAACAAGCTTATTTCCATTACAAACCAGTGGGATATCCTATTTTCTTAAGGACTGATGCTTACCCAGGTGATTTGCACACATTCCTGCCTTTGGGGTTGAGTTCTTGACTGAAACCGGAGCAAAAGAAAAGCCCAATCACCGCAACAACAGCAAACGAGTTCTTTACTTCCATTGTACAAGCAGCAGCATCCTTCTAGACGCCGTTTTTACTCCGCATTTCCCTCCTCCAAAAGCAACGATGGTGGGCTTTCACTGTACTTTACGCACTCCAACTTCTTTCACGCACATAATCCAAATGTAGCTGCTTTTAAATGGACGATCCTTGTTCTTAAGGTGTTTCTAAAAGTCGTGCCACCACCTACGCCATCGAGAAACTCAGCGGCAAAAACTGACCAGACAACAATCCCAAGCGCACAGCTGAAAAAAAAGTCAGAAAAGCCAAACGTGCAAATCACAGTACTCTGGGTGAAGGTTGTTCTCCTGCGGTGCGCTGTTTATTTCATGGGACGTTCCGTAAGAGGCCATAACGCAAATGGCTCCAGACTCATAAAGAATACAAAAAAACTAACTTTTTGCTGAAACAATGCCCTTAAGGCGTCTGTAAACGTGTATTGTTGATCATCTCTACAAAAAGTAGAGCAGATTGAAACAGATTGTGTCCGTTTCGCTTTTTCCCTCCCCGAGGAGAAGCGCTTTATCCGTTACTTTGGTCCTCTCTTGCGCTCTCAGGAGTGGCAGGAGGGAAATTCCTGATTTGTTACTCTATCATTGGCTTTGTGAGCCATGCGTGCGCCACCAAATTTACATAGGTCTGAGAGCAACAGAATCTGCTTTAATGGCCCGGGTTAAAAAAAAAAAAGAACAAAAAATGCGGGCTATTTCACATTTTAACACTGAATAGACTATAATGACAAAAATATTGCTCTTTAAATTAATAGAAATGAACAATATTGTCATTATTATATCTGCCAGTTGCACGTTTTAATGGCCTTGGATTTATTATGCAAAATTATGCATTACAGGTTGACATATAGGATTTGTAGAATAGTAACCTATTTTCATTTTAATAAACATATTGTAAAGGAGTTTGTAACACATGGATGGGGATAGTGTGTGTCCCTTTGTTTGGGGGGTGGAGGGGTGTGTAGTACAATAGCTCCCCCATCTGTTAACACCAACGAAGTGATGCTGACATACATGTATAACGCCCAACCTGCATTACATCCTGGAAACAAATGCAAAGCCTGTTAATCAAAGAAAGATGTGTTTTTGTTGTTTACATCAATGCTTGATAACACCCAGCCCAAAGACTATTCCCGAGAAATGGTTGCGCAATGCAAGTGCCTGAGTTGTCTTGTTTTCTCACAGTAGAAAATGCAATTCTACCTGTGGGCTTTTTAGATCTTAGAATGATTCAATAAATACATAACCCTCTTCAACATGTTCTGACGTGTTGATTCTAATGGTTTCATATGAGACAACCACTAATAATGAACAATGCTGTCTGATATTGTGACTATGTGGTCAAAAAATAGATTAGGTCCTTATGATGCGTAGTGCATGTGCACACATGGAAATTCCAGGGGTCGGATTGAATCCCACAATCACTTCATCACTTAGATAGCCTAATCGTGCATGATATTGTTTTTTTTCGCAAATTATGCCAAAAGGTGGGAAGTCAGGCAGGCAGGCAGTAAAACAGTCAGTCAGACAGTCAGTCAACCAGTCAGTCACTCAGTAAGACAGTCAGCCAGTCAGTCAGTCAATAGGACAGCAAGTCAGTCATTAAGACAATCAGTCAGCCAGTCAGTCAGTCAATAGGACAGCAAGTCAGTCATTAAGACAATCAGTCAGTCAGTCAGTCAGTAAAACAGTCTGACTACACAGCCAACTATAGTCTCTGATATGTGCTCCTTTGCACGGTGCCATGATTGAAGTCTTTCCAGTAAAGTTGAACTAGGGTTAGCTGAATAAAGGTACTGAAAAATAGGCTCAACAAATCCTTCCACTGTCGTAGTGGGTATCACGAAGACGCGTCTATAAGAGCTGGGGAACCTGCTCAGCGCGTGTGATGCCGAAAAGTTTGGGAGTCTGCGTCACAGCCAATCCACCAATCAAGTGACGCCGATGTGACTGTTTGGCCTCCAGTTTGTTTACACCTCAACGAGCGGAGACAGACCGCCCGCTGACTTCACCGCTCCGTCGACGTCTACCTCCTCCCCGCCGATGTTTTACGTGAGAACCGCGTCAGCCCCAACGCGGGCATGGACGGGCATTCTCGTGAAACGGTTACTCTTCACCCGAAGACTCCGGTCCACGGTCACCTCCGCCTCGGCCACCCGGCCGCAGCAGGAGGACGATGTCAGGACAAGCGCCCCGGCGCGGTCGCAGCGTCCCGGACAGTCTGGGAGAGAGGACGGCCCCGGCAGCACCCCCGGCACCGCCGCTGATGAGATCTCCGTGGACTTTGAGCAGACCCGGGAGGCTTACAAGAGCAAGGACTCATTAGAGCTGCTCAGGAGTTTGGTGGTTTTCAAACTTTGTTCCTCCGACTTCCTGGTGGATCAGAATAAAGAGGTAACGAGGCGCCAGTTTACCGTGCAGACATTTGAAAATGAAGTCTGTTTGTTAGTGTCAAGTAAACTGACTTTCTATTGACGGGTTATTAAAGGTCAGCGTAATTGTTGAGTTCTTGGTGACGTAGCAAGGACCAAGGTGTCCGGTGTGAGCCAGGCACGAGACGCCAGATGATATGACGCTCATGTATTAAGGTCTTCTATCATTAGCCTACTAGATGACTCTAATACAATGATGGACATATTTGGCATTTAGGCTGTTCACCATGTGTTTATATACAGGTAGGTTACGCCCATCTGGTGTGTTCAAGGTAAACACAACTTCAGACTCCTGCATGTCAGGTTTGAGCCACAGACTTTGATGTAAAAACAGAACATTGTGTTCATGTTTATGGTTTAAATCCACAGGCTTAAAGTTTGCACCCCAGGCTCCGACTGAACAGACTACTCTCAAATTGCAACCTGTTCCTCCAAGTTGGCTTGCGAACCTCCCTGCTGTTCATGTTGTGGAACCTCAGTTATAAATATAATGTCATTTTTACAGTCGTGAGATGCCAATACGTACCATGTAAATGCATAGGGAGCAAGACACACTTCCCATTGATAAAAAGCTCTTTCTTGGAGCCCCATGTTGTGATGCATGGGGGTACAGTGCTTTAATAGACTTCCAGCATGGCAGTCTCATTCTTTCCGTATTCATCACGTCCTCACATAATCAATGGGATCGATGTTTGGCTGTGGTTGTGAAAGCAAGTGGTGACACCAAATGTAAAGTAGTAATCTAATCTGACATTACTCTGATTTTTCAGTGGAGCTGCAATGGTTCGTTCTTTGTACCTTTTTTTTTTTTTTTTTTAGCTTGGGGGTGAGAACATGCTTTAAATGCCTTCGCTTATGAGAGAGCAGCTTTCTGCTTTTGGTCTTTTTTACATAGTCTGTCAGGTCCTTCATCAGACATTATGTTCCACATTATGTCGATTCAGCACCAAATAGATTGGAATTAGTAAACAGAATTATATATCTGTCGATAATCATAAACTGTTTATAATGCCATCTTTCTTTCTGCTTAGATAATGGATCTCGGTAAGAAGATCATGGGCCAGAGAGCTTTTGACCAGTTCATGAAGATGACATTTTATGGCCAGTTTGTGGCTGGTGAGGACCACCGGACCATCAGACCGCTGATCCAAAAGAATCAGGCCTTTGGCGTCGGCTCTGTCCTGGACTACAGTGTCGAGGAAGACATCAGTCAGGAGGAAGCAGAGCAGAAGGAGATGGAGTATGAAAGTTGTAGTATTACCTAATATTTGATTCGATTTTAAACACAAAAAAGATATTTGATACTGTAATTGTCAATGTAGTTCAAATCAAAGGCAAGCTGAATCATGAGTGTACTTATCTATATCAAATTACAAATATTAAAAGCACATGCAAAAACATGCACCTCAGGTCAGGTTACCTGGCGCCGCGCTAGTGGCAGCCTGTTGCAGCAGCTCCCCCCTGAGAGCCCCCCTGCTGTAGCAAAGAAATTTCCCCTCGGGGATTAACAAAGTGAAATAAAATTTAATAAATAAAAAAATAACAAACAAATGGTACTTTCCTCTTTAGTCTTTAGAACATGATTTGAAGGCCTAATCTTGACTCTCCACTCTGGATTGGCTGGCTGGAGAAATATTCTCACTTGTCAGGAATCCTGTCACATGGGCAGCACAAGGCAGGAGCTATCTGATCCGGGAGCTAATGTAAACTGGGACGACAGCACTAACCTTATGCAAGCAGTCTCCCATGGCAGCAGCAGCACTGCTACGTCAGTTGCAGCTCTGGGCATTCATGCATTACGAGTAATTCGGACATCTCATAGTACCATTTTTTTTTTTTTTTTAATTTTAAAGTGGACATTTTGACTCATTTAGGAGTCTTCACAGTCAATTCAGTATCCAACATCTGTAGTTTTGTAAAGCTCAGGTGTAGTGAATATACAAGGCAGTTAGGCAGCATATTAAGATGCAATGGTTAAGTCTGGTGACGTAAAGTGACAACTGATTGCAGCTGATTGCAGCTGGTTCCAGACAGATTGTCATCTATTATTGTTTTATCGTGCTATCACAGTCTGTAAGGTGATAAAACTCCCAGTCAGGGCCTTTGCCACCTCCCTTCTTGTACTCTAACTCTGTATGTTTTTTTATTTTTATTTTTTTTATACCCTATCACCAGTAACAAGATGTCACGGTGCAGCTTTGATATACTTTGTCTTGTGGTTGTCTGCTTGGAAACATCAAACAAGGTATCAAATCTGAGCCTCGAAAGGTTTTGTTAGCCAAGCGTGCCCCTTCAAATTGTACGGCTGCAGGACAAGGCACATTAAGCCAGCTTGATCTGACACGGCAGGGTTTGACAAGCTCTCCAGTGATCTGTCAAGATAGCAACAACAACATTTGTCAGTTTCTTGCACCGGAAAGAAAGATGTAAGGAACAGAGACAAACCCTGGTTTGATGTAGAGACCAGGATCTTTAAAATATCAGACTTCAGATGCATCGGCCATCTAGTATAACAAACAAAAGTCCTTGACTTTACTGTTTAGATTTGATTACTCCTTTTGAAGGCCGATAATGGTGTATTTTGTTTTGAAAGCCAGTGTTTTGTGGCAGTACACAACATGACTAATAATCAGAGCCCCCATCAATATTTCTTTTCTGGGACTGTAACACAGAAAACATCTGAAATTAGACACCAAAGCCACTATAACAAAGGAGGTTATTAACCCCAGCCGTTCAAAGCTATTTAAATAGCTGAAATTAGTTTCTATTTTTGAGGCCTGCAACTAATGGTTATTTTCATTGTTGAATAGACCCTTTTTTTAAAATGAATTCATTATTTATTTAGTATATGCCAACAATGACAAAAAAACAGTGACAATATTTCCGCTCCAGTATTTTAACAATTAAAAATGAGTGTGCAGAAATCAGATCAAAGCAAAGGCCTTAAATGAATAAACAAAATGTGATTAAAACAGTTTCAGTTAGTGTCAGATGGATTCCAATGCAGCGTGATCCAAATTTCTACAGTTAAGCAGAGTGCCTGTCAAAAGCATGCAGCCTTAAAAGAAGCAAGCTGCCTTTAGTTTTCCTGGTTTTGAATCCTGCTGATGTCTGTGAAGTCCGGCATGCTCACTGTTTAGTCATCTGTTTGGTTACATGAGCTCCCCGGTGCCTTGTACTGACGGGCGGAATAGGTCAAGTGTGGAGTGATGCTCCAACTTCTTCCCTCTCCGGAGGGTCGGCAGCAGACGGCGGGACAGTTCAGCATATACGGGGTCACTAAACACAAAATCAGCCTGCGGCGTGCCTCTGTCACAAGGCCGGAATGTTTACAGAAAAAGTGGCACTTCCCAAACTGAACTCTGATGCAACTTCCATTGCTGGTGTCGCCCACGTGAAGCGCATACTAACTTCATCCTTTCTGTGTTCTTTCTGTTTTAGCTCCTCCGTATCCGCTGCAGAGAAAGAGCGCATAGGTAAAGCTGCCTTGTTTTGTTCTCATTTGTGGACACAGTGTATGATGCAATTAGCGGTAATGTGCATGCTAATTTGTTTTCACCCTCAGGTGAGGACCAAAGACAGAGAAAATATGAAGCTCGCGAACAGTTTGGCGACCGTCACGGGGGCGTGACTGGAGCCCGTTCGTATTTCTACGCCGACGAGGCCAAATGTGACCAGCATATGGAAACCTTTTTGAAATGCATCAAAGCATCCGGTATGTAAACAGAAGTTACGCTAAATCAGTAATACAACTTGACATTATGTTGGTTTTGCACTTTGTAACTCTGTTAGATCATATAATGGTCCTACATATTTCAAATAGTGTCATCCTGAAACCCTCAACATCTCCAGTTCTGTAATCTACTGCTTATTACATGTAGCACACACTTTAGTTTTTTTTTTTTTAGAAATGACTTTCATTTTCACATCTTTGTCTTCACATGTTTTGATTTTTATATGTTATAAAACCTGAACAAAATATGTCTAACTTGTAGGTGGGAGTTCAACAGACGGTTTTTCTGCCATCAAAATGACTGCACTTGGTCGACCTCCGTTTCTGGTAGGCACTAAGGGATGATTAAAAGGTCAGTGTACCAATTTAGCGGACACTCTTGCAGCAGGGGTGTCGTAGACTGAGATCATGCTTTTCTTTTATTATTTGAAAGCTCCAGTTCTCAGAGGTCCTGGTGAAATGGAGTCGATTTTTCACATTCCTGGCATCACAGCAGGGGGAGGATGGCACGGAGGCCTTAGAGCAGAGGCTGGAGCTCACCCAACTGCAGGTAGTGTCTTTTTTTTATTCTTCCACTTTGGTCCTGGTGATGTTTAATTATAGCAGTCTCTACCAAACATTAATGTTACAGCCCATCTGTGCTCTCACATGACATACACAGTATGAGGGCACTGCTACAGAAAGTGCAGTGCAGTACTCTTACTCTCTATGTCTTTATAGGAATTTTTGACCAAACTGGGTGCAAAAGGTGATTTCTATGGCTGGTTTACTGGAAGAAAAGAGGAGTCTTCAGGGTAAGCAAGAGCTATTGACTACTGAAATAGACATGACATCTCTCTGTGCTGCATACAGAGAACATATTTTTGTACATGTGATGCAATCTGGAGAATTTATTTGATACAAATTTATAAGAAAAAAATATAATTTTGTCCAAATATATTGCAATGTTTTTTGCATTGGTAATCCTTAACATAATTATTTAGTCACATTACATCACTAAAGAATGACTATTATTTTTTCAATATGTAAAAGGAAAGACAAATGTTATCATAATACTCTTTATTTATGCATTTTCATAATTTATTTCACACAGCATTGAATAATATTGTGTCGAAAGACAAATTATTTGTTTGTAAACACTGCTTACTGCTTTCACTGCTTTTCCATAAATACAATGAAAACACAGAAGGAATAAAGTCAGCACGTTCCTTAGTTTTAAACATCATCTTTAACAATGTGCTTAGCTGTAGTGACTAAAGTAAAACAACAAAATAACCCACTTACCTCTTATATTTCAGTCATCCCAACAGTCAACCTTTCCCTCCTCTTCCTTGACAGATCCATTGACATGCTTGACTGGAACAGCCTAATAGATGACAGAACAAAGATATCGGATCTGCTTGTTGTCCCAAATGTAGAGGTCAGCAACTCGGAGCACTGAAAGACAGAGAAATTCACTGGAAAGACAATACATGAAATACAATACAGTGAAAATAATATACCGGAATGTGTTTGGATGTAATTTATACTTCAACTCTCTGCAGATAATAATTGACTTACCATTTGCCATTCCAGATTCCAGACTGTCATGTTCCATGTGCGATGCTGTTCTGTTCTGGTCTCTGCATGGCTTCATACCCCACTGGGAGCATTTTAAAAAGTCATTTGTTCTCCCGATTTGGTTGACTTCCTTAATGTTTTTCTTTTTCCTTTATTTTTATGCTTCTTGTTTGGGAAAGCAGGCTACTGCGTTTATTGTTGTTATTTCCCACCGTGTGCTGAAGCCCGCAGACAAAGTTACAGTTTGCTGTGTTTTAGTTTGCATCTAGTTTTTTCGTAGCTGCTTCACACAGAATGCCTGTTCGCAGCAGGAAAACACGTTCTTTTGTCGTACTCGAAAGACCTGGGAGCAGACATTGATAGTGATGAGATGTAAAATCGGGACTCTGCACCGGGTGTTTTATTGTGAAAATTAAGCGGAATCTCCCTGATCTTCCTGTGTCTGACCTCCTGCCCACAGCTTGACGTGGCTTCTGTCAAAAATACACTCAGCGCGTATCTTTAGCTTCTGGGACACCGCTGACATGCGCCACAGCGTGTCTGGTGGAATCACAACCATTGTCTAGAATGCCAGCGATCATCTCCGGTTGCCGTGTTGGAGACGGATTGGGACGCAGCCTGTTCCTTTAATGTTTCCCTCTTATGTGAACAAGCTCGTGATCCATTCATTTGAAAGCCATTTCAGAAGCAACTGCTAGTAACGGAAATAATAAAGTCGAACAAAAGATAAATAAATCTGATTAAATTATAATTCAGTACTAATCGGTTCCTCTCTGTCAGGTTGCCGTAGTCCAAATTAAGGGTTTTGTTCAGTTTTGCCGTAACCACACCTTGAACCTGAGTCAGTGGTGTATCAGTAGCAGGTCTATAAACAGTTCTTTATATATTTTTCTTCAGCTGCCAACCTTTCATGTTGGGATTTGATTTTTTTGGGGTTATAGCAAGTGTGTGGTAAATTTTAAGTGAACTGTCTGTTTTAAAACTAAGAGAACTGGGATTCCAAGTGTGAAATACTCTGCTCCGGGTTAAAAAAAAGCTCGAGGTTAATTGCGTCGCTACAGAATCAGGGCAAGTTGGCGTCTACATATCTCTAGGTATTGAACTCAGGACAGTTGATGGGTCGGGAAAGTACGAAGCACTAATAGGTGTCATGCTGTGTGATATCTGCTTCATTAGCACTTCACAGTGCACTCTCGCCCGGTTTGTTTTCCCAGCTTGGTGAGCTGGAGCCTCTGCTGAAGAAGTTCACTGTCGAGGAGCAGGAACAAATGAAGAGGATGTTACAGCGCATGGACATCTTGGCCAAGGTAATCTCACATCAGATTTCAAGACTGATCACTGCACACAAACATACACACTGACGAAAGGTGAAAGGTCAAACTCTCTTGTTTGTAATGCTTATACAATACACGTACATTTACTAATACAAAAAGATCTTTGTCAGTCAGGACAAATGTGTTGGCAGCTACTGTATTCTACAGCTGCTGCGCCGCCAACCTCTTTAATTATGAGCACGATAACGAATCAAAGGTATTTCTATTTCAAAATAAAAGTCACAATGTCAATAATCACTAATCACATTTGTTTAGTTAAAACAAGTTGCATTGATTAAACTATCAAGACTATTATTAATGAAGCTACAGAATAATAAGTGGGTATGGCGATATTTCACCAAATTAATGAGATCTTTAATGTCCCAGCATGCTCTGCAGAATGGCGTTCGCTTGATGGTGGATGCAGAGCAGACCTACTTGCAGCCGGCTATCAGCAGACTTACGCTGGAGATGCAGAGGATCTATAACAGAGAGAAGCCTGTCATTTTCAACACCTACCAATGCTACCTAAAGGTCAGGGGTCAGGACCCACAGGGGAAAAACTCCAAAGTGATCAGACCTGTAAATGATAAATATTCACAGAGACAACAGTTTTAGTTGTTATGATTTAAAAAAAAAAAACGTCCTGTGACAAGTGTGAATTCCGATGTGTAAATGGATTTCAGTCAGGCGAGTTGAGGATGAAACGGCGTCATGACCAAGAAGAGAAAATAATGTTGGTGGGAAATATTCTTCAAACTCTCTGCTGTGACATCCTTTTTACAACATTACTATTATTATCATGTTCAAAGTATATTGGCTCTAAAACATATATCATCATTCATCCTGTTGGATAAAATATAACTACACAGATTATAGTGTGTCACACGTTGTCACAATTAGTTGATGTATGTAATGATACTTTTCTGCTTTGCTGCTGACATTGCTATTACCACAATCAGGCCAGCTCATAAGAATATGCTGTTTATTCTTCATGAGTGTGGTTTTTTTTTTTTATGCAGAAACAGATTTATAAAATTATATCTGCTAATCCTGGTTGTGGAAGTGACACAGGGACCTACCTACTAATGTTTTTACAGAGTCCCCCCACTCCCACCCCCACCCTCACCACCCCCATAGTCTCTTCAGGTCTGTTTGATTTAGTAAGTAAGAATAGAAATCCAATACTCTGTTCAGTAGCATTTTTAAGCCTTAAGGCTGCCAAGTGTTGAAAACATTTAATCATGATTCATCACAAATTCATTTCACTTTTTAAACTGTTGAAATTGCTCCCCACGAAAACGTTTTAAGTGCAATGAGGTTATTTTAAGAAGAGCGGAAACAATATGCTTCATACAAATCTACTAAACAGGTTTAGGTAACTGGAACAGGAGAAAACTGAGGGAGTTTTATTTACTCACTCATATTTACTCATATGCTGTGTAGTATCAAACATAAAACACAAAACTGATCTACAAGACATGCAGTCTCGGCATCTGTATATTGCTTCATAAATCTCACTCAAAAACTTCTCAGAAGAAGAAATATAATTTTGTAAACTGTAGGTTGGCTTTTTAGAGTACTTTGAATAATCCCCAACACTACCACTGTCATGTGTGGGTAGTTGGTGTCAGTGATAGTGTCAACCTTTCAGTAATTACTTATAGCCTTAGTTTTGCCAAGCGAGCTGTCTGGCAAATTGTTGAAATGGAACCTTGTGATTAGAAGGCCGTTCTCCATCATTCACTGATTCAGAGCGACTTCTAATCTCTTTCATTGGAAGGTTAGAGCGGCATTCAATTTGCAGCTAGAACTGCAGGTCCTTCATGAGGTCAAATAGAACATGCATTAAGAGCACTATATATTTTCAAATGCATCCAAGTGTGATTGTATTAATTCTGTATCATCACTGTAACTTTGACAACCCTAATAACATTGTTGCATGATTGGTATATGAACTTGGGGGACTTGATTTCGAGGAATCGTTGCTCCTCGTCTTTTGTTCTGCAGGAGGCCTATGACAACGTGACTATGGACGTAGAGCTGTCTCGACGTGAGGGTTGGCATTTTGCTGCAAAGCTGGTGCGCGGAGCCTACATGTATCAGGAGCGAGACAGGGCCGAATACATTGGATATGAGGACCCAATTAACCCTGACTATGAGTCAACCAACAGGATGTACCACAGGTAAGAGCTGAGGCGTGTTACTTTGTTTTTTAACAAATCTTGATCTTCACAGAGAAGCTGTCCTCTATTTCTTTTCTGTCGCTTTTTCTAATGAATAGAATTGGTAGAATTACATGTTTTACACTCTAGACACCGCAGGAAAACACATCCTTTGAATCTCAGGGTTACAGAATTGAATTGGCCACCTTGTAGGCACAAATGCGCTGCGATTGGACGGCAACGTGAAGTGGTCTTTATTTGGAGTGTGTTGATTTAACAACTTGTGTCAGCAACCTGTTGAGTTCTCCCTTTGGAAGTTAGAGAATACCAGCCAGCTCCAGGGTTGCTGTGTTGTAAAAATGTTCTGACATTCGTAGATTAAGGCGAGTTCAAAGAAACCAACAGATGGAGATGTTGTTTTGCACAGGGAGAAGAAAGGCCAATCGAAAGTGATCGATATGATTTTCAATACAGGACAAACAAAGCTCAGCTGATTTGACTTGACGTTTGCTGGGTTGTGCATCGTGAATGAATCCGCCAGGGTCAGACTGTCAACACCGAGTCGTATTGCGACGTTCTGAGGCGTCTGAGGGAAAACATTGAGTGTAAATGACCTGAACTGTGGCGCGATGGCACTTTGGGTTCTCCGGCTTGACAATGCTCACTCACAGTGTGACGCAACAGCACCATCTTCACTCCCGACACATTTTCGGGATTTGGCTCGCTGCGATTTGATGTGCACTCCGCTTAAGTTTCCAGTTCATGGTGAAGTTACAAATGTGCTCGTACCGGTGAATGCATGTAACGGAGGTGCTGATGTTGATCAAGCGATATAACTTTAAATACTCACTCGGTGCTCCAGGCACATTACTCTGCTGCCACTCATTCCCGCATTAGAGAACAGTCTGAACTTTTTGATCAAGCCTCTTTATAGTGAAATGTTGAGTAGAAAGCATGTTTTGTAATTCCCTCCTTTAAAGACAAAAGGTCACAGCACTGTTGGGATGATAGCACAGCTAAATTGCCTCCCTTGTGTGTGTTTTTGTGTATCTTTGTGGAAGGTGCTTGGACTACATACTGGATGAGATTGCCCTTCACAGAAACGCCAATGTAATGGTGGCTTCCCATAATGAGGACACGGTGAAACACACCTTGCGGAGGTAAGATTTAACGTTTACCCAAACACACTGTTAAAAAAACAAAACAGTTACAAGTTATCTTTTATACAACTTTGCATCAGTCCTGACTAATTTGATCTTGTATGTCTCTCTCTCTCTCTCTCTCTCTCTCTCATTCAGAATGAATGAGCTCGGTCTCTTTCCCACAGAGAACAAGGTATACTTCGGTCAACTCCTGGGCATGTGTGATCAAATCAGCTTCCCACTCGGTGAGAAACACACACTCACACACACTGTTATACAACCATACAATGACAAGGCACCGATTTTCCGCGCCCTACATAAAGATGATTTGACAGTTGATGTCTGCCTCTGCAGAATCTGTACTCATCGTCCTCCCCTGTAGCTTTGAGTTACACACAGTTACCCCACAGACCATACACGAGCTGCAAGCCGTGCACATGTCGAAGACGGTCTGCAGCCCGTAAAGTGACATATGAACTGAGACACCTCGGTATTGACCAGCTGTCTTAACGAAGCGCCGCTGCTGGCTCTCACCACTTTGTCTGCCAGTCAAAGACAGACGTGGTGGCAGAGAATTGTCTGTCATTGTGAGGCTCAAAGCTGAAATGGCCTTCACCGGTCTTGATGTAAACAGACACACACGTGTGTCTTTGCTGCTCTCTCTCGGGATAGAGCAGTCGATGCCGTGTCTTTAATCTTAAAAACAATACAGAAATTGCTCAATAAGATAAAGCGGACTGGAGCTGAGATCTTTATTATTTGTCTCTCACTTACTGCACCAAATGTGCCATATTTATTTGATATGTTTTGAGATGCTGTTGCTATGGATGTTTTTGTCAGGATGTTGTTTTGTATCATGTTTTGATGTTTTGCTCATAATTGCGGCTCAGTTCAAACAATATGTATTTCAGCGGATTGGAAGAGTAAGCCCTGGCAAAATAGTATCATATGTGATATCTGGTTAGCAGATAACAGCGGCTCTTCAAGTTGAACTGCAGCAAACTGAGGACGTCTGTGCAAATTCTGCCGTCTGGCCCGATTAGAGGGATTGTAGTAATCAGTCCGAGAGGGAAGCCAATTGAGACGTTTGTCCAAAATAACCTGTAAAAACTATGTTCTCCCAAAATAGTAACTGAAAATGCAACATCACCTTTTTTTTTTTTCAATATCTCTGATAATACTAGTACATGAATAATGAAATAGTCTTATTTATGTGTTTTCTTTCATTGTCTCCCATAAACTGCGTGTCCAGGCCAGGCCGGCTTCCCCGTCTATAAGTACGTCCCCTACGGGCCGGTGAATGAGGTGATGCCCTACCTGTCTCGGAGAGCCCAGGAGAACCGAGGCTTCATGAAGGGTGCCCAGAAGGAGAGGGAGCTGCTGTGGAAGGAGCTGAAACGCAGACTTGCCTCCGGGGAGCTTCTCTACAGACCAGTGTACTGAAACCACAGAAGAAGAGACAGAGAACAAAGCATGTTGACGTGTTGAGGTGTATCTTTTTAATCTTCTCCAGTTGATGGCTGTCTGTTCTGCCTCTTGTTTGTTTTGACCATGTCCTGGACTTTTCTTGCGAATGGACTGTTTCGTCTCGTCACTCTCTTCGTCTGATTTTGTTTCTCTATTACTCGCTGCTACCCGCCATCAACCCATCCATGCACTGCCTGTGTTCTCTCTGTTTCTTTCCTCGTCCGCCTCTGCATCCATAAGCATTCCTCATTTTGTCCTCCCGTTGTCCACAGAGTTCTGGTATCCATCAAGTAGGCATCTTTACTGCTCCAAAAGGACTCCCTAAAATGTCAACAGGACTGGGCTGGGCTGGGCGTCCTCTTTTTATTGGCCTATTTATCTTGGAGAGGGACAGCAATAATAAAAATAGCATGGATGATTTAAATGGTAGCAAAGGAAACATTCAATATTTTGTGGGTTTTTTTTTGTCTCTTGTCTTGTCTCGGTTCAGATGTCTGTCCACGACAGGATGGCGTGTCAGTGTCATGTTTTGCCTCGCCTCGGCGTGAAAAGTACATGTGACCGGGGCCAAATGAGGTTGACATGTGACGGAGATCATTTGGCAAAGTACAAAGGACTTTTACCCAAAGCACCAGGGTCCGAGTCTGTGAGAAGATGATGTGGATTTCTTTAAAGAAATCTTCAGTTTTGGTGCCTAACCATGTGTTTTTATTCTAAACCGCATACTTTTTCAGTCTGACTCGGTCTGCTGCGGTCGACTGACATGCTATGGTGTAATATTGTTTTTTTTTTGGAAGTTGTATTTCCAGTTTCAAAACAATGCCTGTTTATGAATCGATGAGAGATTTTAAATGTCTTCCCACAACACATCCCTCCTCTTATCCGAGTGGAAAGCTTTTGTTATTGTTGTTCCCAGAAGAAACTATATTCTTGGTCAGTGAGGTGTTACAAGTGAAAACACAGCGTTCAATACTCAACGAGTGAGTCTGCTTTTAATAGAGAGGCCTGAGAGCCTGCCAGGTTGTTTTTTTGTGACATAGATAATATGCAAGGGAACAACAGGGAATTTAAAGGGTTGCACTCTGCTCTTGTTGTGTTTTGATGGGTTAACATTCTGCAATTGTGGAAGCGGGTGTTTCTATTTGTTTTACATGTCTCACTGTATGCACCTGTGAAATTACTCAATAAACAAATATGCGCTGTATAATCAGCAAAAGCATACAGAATTATTTACACAAGCAGGACTGGACGGTATTGAGAGAAATATTGTAGCTGTGAGTTGTTTGCACAGCTCGGGTTGTTTGGGGTTTTAATTTGGTGACATGTTCTGCCTGGTTATTGATACACAATTAGTATTAGAGTCAGAGGGTAACCAAGCTTCATGATAATTATGGCCTTGTCATTTTGCGAGAGCAGTCAGTGCTCTGTAGACCATCATTTAATTACCCATGATGCTACGCTCAAGACAGATCACAGAAATTGGATGCATTAATCATTACTCAGAAGAAACTTTAGTGGCTGTTAAGTTTTACTGAGGCAAAGCGCCACGGAGCTGTCACTGCTGCTGCTGTATTCTATCGGTTTAATTAAGAATCAAGTCTCCCTGTGATGTAAGAGGTGCCTTTGGGTATACATTTGCCAACGAATCTCGTCTTGCGGGGCGGGGGACTTTCTCTGGTTAGCTTCAGTTGATTTAGAGGACGCATTATAGTGTGAAAAATTCCACACAAGCTCCAAGTCAGTGAAAAACCAGCACGACCTCTGCGTATTATTACCCACACTTCTCCCTACATTAAAGCACACAGGAATGTAATAAAGTTAGCACAGGGTAATTTACTTTACATAATGAGTGTTGACATTGTATTATGCAAGATGTGATGGGGGGGGCATACATAACCGATTTCTTTGGTCTTCTCTGGCATTTGGTTCCACGCGGCCTGGCGTCTTGGATTGTTTGTTTGGCGGTGCCCTTGCCTTTGTTCCTTCAATGGGAGCGCACAGCAGTCCTCTGCTTTTCAAAGCACAGCTACATATGCTGTGACAGACCCTGATTTGAATACTTACAGAGCATTATTTTTTTCAGGAAGAGGACTTTGAAAGGATTTTTTTTTCTTTTTTTCTGCTGCACAATGGATGCGTCGGCTCGCTGCTGCTTTCCAGCCATCACTTAAGCTGTGATCAGGGTTTGTGTGCCAATAGATGAACTGACAGGAAGGAGAATTATGTATTTTTTATCTTTTCACAGCAAACGAGAGATTACTGGCTCACAGTGCACAAAACTGAAAACTGGGACCATGCACATTCAGTTCAACATTTGTGATCACATCCTCAGTGAGGAGATGGTGGTCAAAGTTTCAGTCTAGGAGAACTGAAGCTCGTGTTCAGGGATACTCTTTGATGGAGTAATATTTTAGTGGTTATTATCTGGGTGTTTAGGGGCTTTGTTGTCATATTAGCATTTCCCATCATGCCTTAGTTATTTCTTCCTTTTGAGAATAAAGCAACCAAATTAAATCTAAGTGATGGGAATAAATTATATTTACTTTTGTTAAAACATGCTGTTTTGGAACATGTCAATGAATACCTACAGTATATACCTATCACAGTTACACTTAGTCATTATTTAGATTAAAACTTGTAACACAAGCTAAGTATTCATGCAGTGTTTTTGATGCACACGCTGCATAAAATGACGTTGCATATATTTGTTAAATTTAGATGTGACAAACGTTATTTTGTAGTCATTTCTATCTAAACCTTTTACAGTGTAATGCAATTTTAACTCCATAAGTGTCAAATAATACACACTTTCAAGTGTTGACTGTTAACACTGGAAGAGAAAACAACTCCAGGTAAAAGTTGTATTTTACTCTCCATGGGACCAGCGTTTAACTCCCAATTGAGTGCAGGTTAACTCCTGAGAAGGGTTAAAAGATCAACTCCAAGAAAAGAGTTACTTATACGCTACTTAAGAGTGTATTCGTTGGTGTCACATGTACACTCAAATAAAGTTTATTTGAACTCAGAGCATTTATTCCAAAGACTAGAATTTGCTGTGATGGAATTATTTAGTCAAATACAGTAGAGGGCTGATTTATAAAACCATCTGCTTTTAAACATTTAAACAGATAACCAGTGTCAGATCAATGTACTCACTTCTGACTGTGGTAGCAGCAGCAGCAGCACTCCTTCACAAGCTGCCTGCTGACTGACCTTTGGCTGCTGTTCCACTCTCACCACAACAGGGAAATCCAGTTTGCTGTTTCTGCAGTTACCGTTAGTTATGAGGAGTATTGAAGGGGGAGCTCGGAGTTTCAACAGTAGACAGTATTTCCTGACATTGCACTATAATCACAGGATCATTTCTACATGGACAGTCACAATGACAAGCACAGGACAACTCAGCATCGGTGAAAATGCTGCATGACATCTTGTCAATATTTTACTACAACATCTGTGGCTAACTTGGCTCAAATGTCTAAGAAGGAGGAAGGTTTATTAACTTTCTGCAAGACGCTGACATTTCCCAGTAAAATAATTGGCAACACGTAACAAGAAGGTGAACAGAAAAGTGATTACGGAAGAACAACTCATGACAAACCAAAAACTTGAATTAACAAACAGTCCTTCAATAAGAGGTAACACTAAATAGTAAATATTCAATAGTCAACATACAGTTAGAAATAGTTTTGGAAAATATGCATATTTATTTTGTTGGCGAAAGTTAGATGAGGCAGTTGATACCACTCTCATGTCTGTATGATAAATATGAAGCTATAAAACGTCCATAACCACAATGAAAACAAAAATAAACCAAACAAATAAGAAAGGCAATATTTTTACTTTCCAGTCACTGACCTGAAGTAAGCCAACCCGCTGCTGGTAAAATCTTGATATAAAACCTTTGAAAATATTTCTTTGGTGACGTTTTATATGAAATCAGACCACTGGAAAATAACAAAAGATTTTTGATTAACAAAAAAAAACAAAAACATGTATTGATTAAATGTAAAGTAGGGTCACTCAATGAATGGAACTACATTGCAGACCAGGCAGGACCATTCAGTCACTCCATCCAGCCCAGTATCATAGCAAAGTACACCCGCCAGTCCACTAGAGGGTAGTGTGTTTGTGTGACGCTTAACGTCACTGAAGACAGGTGCTGTGTTCAAAATGTACCACTATTTGAGAATGGCACGTTGGACACTTCACACCCTTAGAACAATTATGGCTACGCAGAGGAAAGTGAAGGGCAACTAACCAAGCGGCAGCCAACCGTGACGCCACCCACTGGTTTGTTAACTGCTGTTCTGAAACTCAAGTTTGGTATTTTGGCAGCTGCCATCATCTGCAGCTTTCTCAGGCAACGCAATTTGAACATTTTTTAGGTCAGTGGTCACTCCCTTTCCTCTGTGTAGTCAGGATGGCGACCGTTGAGTGTGGAAGGTGTCCAGCGTTTCATATTCAACTTTTGGACCATTTTAAGAACGCCATCCGGTTGCTGAACTGCTTGTTTCCATACTTGTCACAGTGAACGCATGTATGCACTTAAAATAGTGAGTGTTAGTACGTAAGTATGCCATTTGGAACACAGCATATGGTTTTGATGGCTCACCATGCAAAGCCGTGGCACACTGCCCTCTAGCACACTGGCTTATGTATTGCATGCTTTGGTATGCGCTATGATACTGGGTTCCATTTCCTGCATTACTTTCTCCCCCTGTTTGCTTGCAAAATTGTTAGTCTTTGTAGCTTCTAGCCACCATCCACATTGCCATTGCCTAGCAACTTGCATTTTTACGACTTAACCACTTGAATGCCAAGCATGCGGTGCACACAACTTCCAGGGAACCACAAGCTCACGTGTGCTATTTCACGGCTGCACAAGTTATTTGTTGCACATATTCTTGGGGTGTTAAATACATATATGTATATCTTTAACATTATTTGTTCATGAATAGTGTTTTCAATCTCTTGTTTGTCAGCGTTTCTCATACACATGAAGAATGGTGCCACTGAGTAGAGATGAGCTTTTCTTTACGAATGGTACTTCAGGCTTTATAACTTGTAAGTGATTGATATGTGAAGATGATGTCATATAACAAAATATTTAACAAAGCTCCTGTGATCCAGAATTACTATGAGTGGGTATGGAAAAAATGGTGCAGGGATGGATTGGCTGATCACGAGCCAGTGGAAATCAGCTTAGACGAAGAGCTACTTTCCAGCCTGGCATACATTTAAACATCATGGTGGACAACATTGGGTTTCAGCAGGGTTTTATTTGACTGTGAACATGTCCAGCTGCGTCTGTACTGCTCATCTACATAATGTAATACTATGGCAGGCTCGCCTCACATCACCACCTGGAAGTCAAGCCATGTTCATGTTCGCAGCTATTTCCCAGTGGACAGCAACCACATACAAACTGTTTGCTTTGTCAGTCTGTGTCAGGTAAATTAGCAATTGTTAGTTCTGCTTAAAACATGGAGCCACGGGTGGTGAAATAGTTGGTTCAGCTGACCCAACTGCTGAATTGTGCATTTTATCTGGAGCTTGTCCTTTTGCTTTTGGCTTTATTGTGGCATTTTTCCATTACTTTGCCTTTTATTATGGTGAAAAATGAAAAGAATGTGTGCTGATCATCTCAGCCACTTAGGGACAAATGTGATGAATCATTGAGCTAAGTTGACCTCAGCGCCCAGACCCAGTTCTGTGCTGAACGAATCCCCCTGGCTACAGCAAGCTCGGATGTGAACCATTGAGTAAACAAATGAGTCGTAAACACAACAGATGGGTATGACTAATCTCATCGGCCCATAGAGTGGCAGCATGGAGCGCAAATGATCAAAAGAGCAGGAAAGAAGGGAGAGATGGAAAGTTTGTGTTTTCTGTCCTGCGCGCTGTCACGTTTGCGTGACAGAAAACACTTTTATTTCACACACCAAAGCGTCACGCCGTGCCACCGCTATCGGTGCCATCACTGTGCTGTCAAACAGAAATCACTGAAATCGTCTGCCAAATCTCCTGAGTGGATTGTTGTGCTGCGGCACGTTTTGGCATTTATCACAGTTTTTGTGACAAGGAGGGCTGAAAAGATGCAAATAACATATCACACGCCTCAACCCTCCCTGAAATTATTATTTTTTTTCTTTCACTCAGTCTGTCATCGCTGACTGGTTTGTGTTTCTCGTAATCTCATTCGGAGGCGAGTAAAACTGTCCAGGAAGAATTAAAAACACAAATGCCGTGACAGCAGCCTCACAATTCTCTACCTTAATGTCGCCAATTAAGGGGGATGACTTCTTAGAGTCTTCTGTTTCTCCTTTACGCCTCCACCTAAACCTTTTGTTCTGTGCCAATGAATGGCGCCCATATATTATAGATCATTAAACCACTTTCGTCTCCTCTCTTTGAGATGCCTGCTGCTTTCCCTTTGAAAGTGACTAGAATAGTTGGAACGCAAATGAGCCACGATTGAATAAAAAAAACAAAACAAGATGGGAGGCTTCCCTGTGTGTGCGTTGAACAGGGAAACTGCTTAGAAAATACCACCTGTGCCCAAAAGGAGCAGAGCAAGTGATCCGTCACTGCCGCTGGCCACGCAGCCTCACCCCAAGACCCCAAAGGCCGCGATTTCTCACCTTGTCCTGCTTTTAACACAAACAGATGGATGCATAACCACATGCAAACATACAGAAAACAGTGTGGTACCAAACACACACTCATACAATTAGTGTACTGCCGGGGTAGACTCACACAAGCACACCTGCAGCCACACACTCTTCCTCCCATCAGTTCCCATATCTATCAGTGAGGGGTGAGAGATGATTTGGAGCGGCTCAATGTTTTGATCATTAGTTTGGACTCATGGAGTGCAGCAGCAGTGAAAAATGAGACTGCTATCTCATGGCCACCTGTTCTTTTAATAAGAAAAAGAACAATACCAAATCACAGGATGGATTGGACCTGACGCCTGAGGGGAGGGACATGTTGTTTGTGTGTTTGTGTTGTGTGTGTGTGTGTGTGTGTGTGTGTGTGTGTGTGTGTGTGTGTGTGTGTGTGTGCGCCTGTGCCCCTGGTTGAGAGTTTATTTGTGCGTGCACGCATCTGAATTCAATCCTGCATATATGTGATGACCACAGTGAAGGTGGGAAAACGCAACCAGATAAATCTTTATGGACTAAACACTGATCACACAGGTGATACTGTATGTTAGCAGTGTGGAAGTTTCTATTTCCTCCCCAGATCTTTCCTTGTGGTGACAATTGTTTTGATAATTAAATTGTGTTCTAACATCCTTTCTTGGCGTTCTTACTATCTTCCATATCAATGATACTGAAAATTCAAATATTATTTCTCTATATGCCAGTTATGTATTACTTGATGCAACCTGTTGTGTTGCAAGAGCTGCAAGCTATGCTCTCGGAGAAATGACTGTGTAAGCACTATCATTAAAACAAATAGGTTTTGAATGTCGTCAGCAGAAAACACAATGTGAGTTTGTTCAAATACTTAAAATGACATTTTCTTGGCAGGTGAAGTGTGATGTTTATTTATTCTCTAAATTGCTCAGCCTTAATACATCAAATAGAGAGATGACAGGAATTTAATTTCCTGTATCAAATTGTGTTAAAGCTCTTTCTTTAAATTACATTAGAATAAAACTGGCACTTCATTCTAAAACCAACACACTGTATGCATACATGCGTGAGCATTTGTCCATTTGCCTGCATGTACGCCTGTGGCTTTTTGTTCGCTTCTTTGCATGTGTGTTACTGCAGGGTAGAAAGCAGCACGTTAGGCGAACACAGCATGATGCTTCTTGGTATGGGGATCCAATTGTCATGCCAGAACAGTAGGAGGAACATTTACGCGACCAGTGATGCTCAGATAAAAGCAGAGAGAGAGAGAGGAGCCGCTGTGCAGGTTTTCTTGCTGCGCTGCAGTGAGCAGACAAGCAGCGATCGACCTGATTGGTGTTTGGATTTGTTGGCGATAATATTGAGGTGCTTTTGTAAGGGCAGCAGAGTTAAACCAAAGTAAGCCGTGTTTAACTGAACCGGATGGGTCTGACAGGTTTCCAAAATGTGCCTATATGTACAACGTACTTCCTTTATATAGTTATTTTTTTTTATCTCTACAAATGCTTTCTTCAGACATACTAAGAGAATATATTTTCTCATCAGTTTCCTTGTGTTTTTTAAGACATGATGGCAGAAATTTTACATATGACAGGTGACTTAACACTTGAAAAATCTGCATGACACCACCAGAAAAAGAAGAGACAATATTCATTCATTTGGGTAAAATTACTCTTTAATATGGTGGTTCTTCACCTTTATACCCTTAAAGGGAATAAAGCCATATCAGCTCTTTCAGTTCAGACAGACAACTCACGTTTGTAATGTTTACTACAGCTGAGAACAGAGTTTGGCATCTCATCGCTCCCCGCAGATGTGACTGTGTAGCGACATTGGAGTCTGGTGAGCCGACAGGTGTATGTTGGGGTGGTGGACGGGCTACAGTACTGATACAGGGCAGCAGTGTAACTGACAGGCAAAAGGGTGAGATGGGAAAGTTCCGCAGCTTAAATAGGCCACCAAACTGGGAAGTGAGGAAGAAAAGTTATGCAGTATGAGACATTTCAAATGTTGGATGTTGCAGAGCGGAGCAGCTCCAGTGGACTGCCTGAACTGGCTCACATAGCTTCGCTTTATTCAATGACTCCTCCAATTTATTTGGCATTCTTATCAACTATATCACTACAAAAGGATCCTAATCTCTTCTGTATCTGACATTTTCAGCTTTGCAGGGAAATACTAGTGGAACTACATGTGCACTCACTGGGTGAGCCCCAACAATGAACCACAGGTTTGTTTTCGACACGTAGCTTCAGCTCTGAAAAAGAACCCTATATTAGAAAAACATCAAAGTTAATGTCTGGACAAGTGATTAAGAACTCTCTTCTGGTCAAAGCTCCAGTTTAGTCAGAGGGTGGTCAGTGATTTTTATCCTGAATTTCTGCATTCTCATCATTAGTCCAGAAATGCAATCCGTTTTTCACATCAGATATTTTTTCAGGTAGAGTGGAGGATGTTTTCCCCCGAAGAAAGAGTCTTACTTCCTCTTGTAAAGCTTGAAAAGCCAACTGAGAACTTGTCCACTGAGAAGCCACTGGCCTTTGCTATGATACAGCAGCTGGTGTTGGTCGTGGGTCACATCATCCAAGGTCAGAGTGACGCTATACTGCAGCTACTTTGTCATATTTCCTGCCTTTCCCCCCCACTGATTATTAGTCTGCTACAGGTGGTGCCATTAGGAAATTATCTTTCAATAGAAAAAAAAAAAGAAAAAAAAGAAATATTTTTGTGCTCTCATTTCATATTAGTGTGATTTAACATCCTTCCTGTGACCACCCATATTGCCTAAACATTTCATGCACTTAACTATATAACTATATAAACAAAAGCAAATCCACAATCTGAATATCTAACTCAAGATTCAGATTTATTTGCCGCCTGGTGTCGTTAGAAACAAGCTGTGAACACAAAACTAACATTAATCACCTTTTAAGTTGACATGGTCGTACGTGCTGCAACCTGGCATGTAAAACACACACCCGTCCAAAACACCAAATGATCATATAATTAATTACACACAATTGCACTGAAATTAGATTTTTTTTTTCATCTATATTCATGCATTCTGCCTCCACTACTGTATCTGCTTCAGGCTTAATTGGACAGACATGCTAAATAAAGGTTACAAAATTGGATTGCTTAAGTGAATTCAATTGGATAGAGCTGTTCTCTTCAGAACACAATGAAGAAATGAATGAATTAAAATGGTTTCTTGAATGAATCAAACTGTTTTGACACAGGATGTTTTAAATCACAAGTCCAATTTCTCAGTTTGAATAGATTTAGCAAAAAAGAGATGTGCTATAGATAGTATGCAGTAAATACATTACGTAAAGTTGAAAAGGCGAAGCAATTGGAGATGAGCTCAGAACCATGTCAGCAGTATTAACTTATTCATATCCTGTTTGGAGAGGGACCAAGTAATTGCTTGTTTTATTTCAGGATGATGAGTCAGCGATTGCCTCTATTCTTATACAACCTCTGGCTGAACGTGACGTGGCAGCCTATAAGAGCTCTGATTTTGTGGATAAAAAAGCCACGTCTGGCACGTCTTCATTGATTTCTCCTTCTCGCTTGTGTTTGTGTAAGCTCCACTACAGAAAGAGGGCATGTGAAGGGGGGTGGAATGGACATCTCATCTGTTCTCGTTCAGTGTTTGACACCCACAACATCACTGAAGTTGCGATCATGATGCCCATATGAGGAGACTGAGCCCACATGCTTTAGCCTCTCCAAATACTCAGTAGAGGTGAGCCATTGCATGTAAACCCAAAGCTAAAAAAACCCCAAAAAACACACACTATTTAAATGGCAAACACCAGGGGGCACTAGTAGTCTTCAAGGCCCTTATATGAACCTCGACCCAGCTGTGTGTGTGTGAGAGAAAGAGATCCTCAGCAACATCTTCTCCTCCACAATCCTCAGTCCTAAAAAGCCCTTTTAAAAGGCTGTATGAAAATTCATCGTGCTTTCAAACTGACCTATTTTGGGAGATTGGTTGCATGGCTTCTCTGAATTTTTCTCTCTTTTTTCTCTCCCCATATTCTCTGTTATCGTGATGAGGATTTTGAGAAGACAGAAGAAATATTGGCAAGTTGCTGGTGCAGATTTAAATACATGGAAGCACTAGCAATGGCTTGAGACCGCCTGTGCTAAAAATAGAGCAGTAAAACCCAAAATGTCTCTTATTTTCCATAAAAACCTAAAGAACATATGGCAGCTATACACCCACACACAGCCAGCACACACAGCCAGCACACACACACACACACACACACACACACACACACACACACACACACACACACACACACACACACACACACACACACACACAGAAACACAACCCTTTCTTCCCCTTTCTTTTTTCTCTTTCATGCCATTTCATAATGCTTTTTGGAAGTCCAAACATGCCACCGTCACTGGGTGAGAGCACTCCATTTCTGCAGACTGTAGTAAACAGAGTAATCCACTCCTCCATGTTTTGAGGATTAATATCATCTTTATTCATAAGCAGAGCAGGAAGACTGCTGTCGTGGTTGCGAGGGGACACTTAGGCTCCACACGCACACACGGAAGGACATGCGCAAATAACCATTAAGTGTCATGCGTGCCAGCTCAAATACACGTGTCCTTGTCTTGTTTCCGTCATGACATGATCTGTGGGTGGCAGATTGATTTGGTCCAGCGAGAGAGAGGGAAACAATCAGATCAAAGAGGGACGAGGAAGAGGGAGAATGAGCGAGGGGGAAGAGGCGGGGGGAGGCTCTTTCACTTTGACTTGATGGATTTAACTCACATTCAAAGAGACAGACTTATGACACACGAGAAAAAGATTTGCTTTTACTTCCTTTTATCTGCAGACATACTACAGTGTCTCTTCTACACTAGCATCACACACACACACACAAACAGAAGACATGTTTTTTAAAAACACCTCCAACTCCACCATCCTTTCTCTCGGCTCTCTACACAAACACACAGACCTCCAGCACTCAACCCCCCACCCCCTTTTTCTTTTCTTTCAAAGATGACTCCAACTAACAAGCCTGTGGGCTCCTGGGTTGCATTAGCGAGGTCCACGGTCGCCATCACCGAGCAGGAGGAAGAGGTTTCAGAACACCGCTATCTATCTGATTGCCTGTGTGATAAAAAAGAATAAAACCGTTCGGGGAGGAAGAAGAGGAGGAGGAGAAAAGGGAAGTATCATCATAACAGCCTTTGGGATGCCATAGCTTTGGCTCCCGGGGGCAAGAATGTGAGCCTCTGATTTCCCTGCATGCTTACTACCCAGACTGATAAGACCCAGGCACAGCGCGGGGGAGCTTCCAGATATGTGTTTGTGAGGTATCTTGGTGGCATTTTGTTCCCGACTGTGTGCGTGTGTTTGTTAGTTTGTGTGTTTTCGCTCGTGGTCCCAGGCGAGGATTACCTTAGCACTCATTATCACACACGGTGAGGTGAAGATCATCATTACAGCCGTGCTCGCCCCGCACGGCTCCCCTACCTCCCTGCCGTAACTCACCACTAATACTCAGCTCTGAGACACACTGTTGGCTGCAGTGAGCGGCAAAGGCCACATATTGTACACAAAATGAGGCTGTTTAGCAGGGATGCTTCTCCCCTCCGTCTGGGAAAATGCAAGATAACGGCAAATATTAGTTGTAAGTTGAACACATTCATCCGTTGAAAGCACACGTCTCGAAAGCCAGTTGCCGTTGCTATTGTCGGTATTGTTTCATCTGAGTGAAAGCTGCTTACAAGCTGCTCCAGTGGTTTACAAATCTGTCTGTGGAAAACAATTTCACTTTCACAGACCTCCCTCGCACCCATTGTTCTCCATCTTCTGTGTCCCATGTGGGCATTCCAGCCAGCTCACCCCTTGATCTCACTCTCTGCATCAAATTCTTTGTTCTTTGATTGGAGCTGCAGAGAAAATGTACTGCTTTGTGGTGCAAATCCTGTATGTGCTGAATCTACAGCATGTGTATAGTTATACTGGGACATTAACTGTGTTGTTGTTGTTTTGTCACGTAAAGCAGTGGGTATAATAAAAACATTCCAACAGTGATTCAAAGGTTTTAAGGCAAAAGGTCAGATGGGAGCGTTTTGTGTGTGGGGCTCACAGCACCACAAACAAATTAAACAAATGATTCATAATTGCCTTATTGCCAGTGCAAAGATCTTCCCATGATGAGTATGACTCTCCTCTTTCTCATTATTTATTCCTTCTTTTCCTTTCTGTACATTTGAAGATGTGTCACTTCCTTTTTCAAGCACACTAATGGGGATCTACCCTCCCACTCAACTCATTAGTACAAAACAATAAAGTTGTGAAAGTTACTGCTGACAATGACACCGATGAAGACCTGTGTGGGCCTCAACCAAGCAGCAACCAACAGTCATGTCACCCATTGGTTTGTGAATAGCCGTTATGAAGCCTTGAGTTCGAAGTTTGGCCCAAGTGGGGCGAGTCCCAAGTGGTTTGGAGCCAGTAACTAATAAGAAGGAGCGACGTTAGCTAGCAAAATCGAGATAACTCGTAGAGAAATGTTATTGACTTTATGAGATTAGTTGAATGGGAGTCAAAGGAGCCTGAGGCTTTTTGGAGCCACCCTCTAGTGGCACGCGGCTATATTGCAGCTTAAGACACTTCCGTACTGGCCTCAAGCTACGTCCACTTTTATATACAGTCCATGGCCTCGACCTGTTGGTCATTTTAAATACATATTGCCATGTAAAATATAGGCAATTTATTTTTTAACGACCCTACAGTGTGCCTTGGATTGTTTTGAAGGAGACTTGCACTTTACATTCTGGATTGAGACCATATTCCACATTATGTAATGAGCCCTTCACAAGATGGTTCCTGTCTTTATTTGGACCACTCAAGCATTTTGCTCAGTTCTATATCAGCACACCTCAGAATATGATGACACCTTTGTCCCCTCTGTCCACCTAACATGTCTTACTGTACCTGTCATGTGTGTCTTATTTGATTTGTCTATTATGGTCTTTACACAGAGTGGGTGTTTATTTATATTCTTTTCAAACTGTTGTTTTTGTCCTGAGTACTTAGACATCCTGAGTTTCCACAGTGGAGAATATTCCTTCAGATGCTGCACTAGAAGCACACATGGAGACCCCCATCAACTTTCATGGAGCAGACAGACGGAGCACAGAGCTTCGTCTGTGTCAGTCGGCTCACCTGTAACATCTGAACCCAACATATTCCCAAACACAACTCTTATCTCATCGTTCTCAGCTCGGCTGCCTGCCTGTTTGTCTCACCGATGTATCATGGCCGACTGTTGTTCACTACAATACATCACGTTAAAGAATCTTAGTGTCAGCTTCTTAGAAAAAGGAGCATATGTTTACAACAGTATTGAAGTATTCCACCTACGGCAGCATACCCGAATACCAACCGTGCTGATTTGAAAAATATATTTTTTTCATTTTGAATTCATAATTTTTTCTGTAGAATGAGAATCTTTTTGAATCCAGTCCAAAAAAAAAATCCCAATACTGCTGGTATGAAGACTTTTGAAGATAAGTATTCATCGGCAAGTATTTTGAATATTAGTGTAATTTATTCATAAAGACTTTTAATCTGTATTTCTTACTTCACTGGAGTGAAATTAGCTCACACATCCAGAACCAGAATTTTTTGTGCTGCTTTTAGTTTAGGCACACACCTGTCTATATAAGGTCCCACAGTTGACAGTGCATGTCAGAGCACAAACCAAGCCATGAAGTCCAAGGAATTGTCTGTAGACCTCCGTCTCGGACAGGATTGTATCGGGGCACAGATCTGGGGAAGGGTACAGAAAAATGTCTGCAGCATTGAAGGTCCCAATGAGCACAGTGGCCTCCATCATCCATAAATGGAAGAAGTTTGGAACCACCAGGACTCTTCCTAGAGTCGACCGCCCGGCCAAACTGAGCGATGGGGGGAGAAGGGCCTTAGTCAGGGAGGTGACCAAGAACCCAATGGTCACTCTGACAGAGCTCCAACGTTGCTCTGTGAAGAGAGGAGAACCTTCCAGAAGGACAACCATCTCTGCAGCACTCCACCAAGCAGGTCTGTATGGTAGAGTGGCCAGATGGAAGCCACTCCTCAGTAAAAGGAACATGACAGCCCACCTGGAGTTTACCAAAAGGCCCCTGAAGGACTGTCAGACCATGAGAAACTAAATTCTCTGGTCTGATGAAACAAAGATTGAACTCTTTGGCCCGAATGTCAAGCGTCATGTCTGAAGGAAACCAGGCACCGCTCATCACCTGGCCAATACCATCTCTACAGTGAAGCATGGTGGTGGCAGCATCATGCTGTGGGGACATCTTTCAGTGTCAGGAACTGGAGACTAGTCATGATGGAGGGAAAGATGAATGCAGCAATGTACAGAGACATCCTTGATGAAAACCTTCTCCAGAGCGCTCTGGACCTCAGACTGGGGCGAAGGTTCATCTTCCAACAGGACAACGACCCGAAGCACACAGCCAAAATAACAAAGGAGTGGCTTCGGGACAACTCTGTGAATGTCTTTGAGAGGCCCAGGCAGAGCCCAGACTTGAACCCGATTGAACATCTCTGGAGAGATCTGAAAATGACTGCACCGATGCTCCCCATCCAACCTGATGGAGCTTGAGAGGTCCTGCAAAGAAGAATGGGAGAAACTACCCAAAAATAGGTGCTAAGTTTGTAGCATCATACTCAAAAAGACTTGAGGCTGTAATTGCTACCAAAGGTGCTTCAACAAAGTATTAAGCAAAGGCTGTGAATACTTATGTACGTGTTATATTTCCGTTCTTTATTTTTAATAGATTTGCAAAAATTTTAAACAAACTTTTTTCACTTTGAAACTGATGGGGTATTGTGTGTAGAATTGTGAGGAAAAAAAAGAATTTAATCCATTTTGGAATAAGGCTGTAACATAACAAAATGTGGAAAAAGTGAAGCCCTGTGAATACTTTCCGGATACACTGTTTGGTCAAGCTGTGCTTATTTTCTCATGTACGGATTGCAGTAATTTTCTCCCTCTCTTAGTGAGTTTGATGAAGAATGTCCGAGCCAATATTATTTCATTGTCCTGGTCTCTGCATTTCATGGCCAACGGAAGTGGAGAATTTTTCTTCCATGTCATGAGTGCATCTAAATTTGTTGGTCAACCGTATGAAATCTTCCCCTTGTCCGCTTGACATTTTACCTTAATTTTTGTTTAAAAATGTCATCGGTTCAATCGGCCCTTGGGTGCTTATAGAATTAGTTCTGTTATATGTGGCTGTGTACTTGCTTATTCTAAACGTTCAACCAATTCAGACAGAGACAAATTTGGAGTCCAAAACCTAGATCTGTCTTTATTAGACAAAATCCAGAAAAAGTAGTGGGAGAAGTTCACAGATCCTTTAGATGTAAAAAAAACAACATTCTTGTTAAAGTTTCGTAGCCATAGATTATCATCCACTGAAACGGTATTTCACAAAGTGGCAAATGAGAACCTAATGCATGGACCAGAGTATGCTACTGAGTTGCTTCTCTGATAGCACCATTTCAGTTGCTGTTATTAACCAAACCTTCTCATCTCATCTCATCTGTGTGGTATACCACAAGGTTCTCCTGTGGGTCCTGGCTATGATTCCTCTTAGGCGCATAACAGGACGTTTTTAGGGCATGTTGCTATGCAGATGATATTCCATTATACATTTCTTCTTAAATATGACAACATTATTTTACATGGCTGAATAAATGCAATTAAAAATGAGATTATCAAGGTCAGTGCACACTGCTCGCTTTAAAAAGCCACTGAAGACCCAACTGTTTAGACGTGACTTTGAGTAGTATTCTTTTCATTTACTTTATCTCTATCTCGTTCATTATGTTTTACCTTGCCTTTATTTGCCGTATATGTCTTTAACCTTTGATTGTGATTCATGTGTTATGTCTGATCCCGTGCCTGAAAACACGGAAAGGAAATGACTACTATGAAATCATGAATTATATGTCACACTGTAGCAAAACAAGGCTTTTGTCAAGTCAACAAAGTGAACCATTTCACCCCCCTTTTCACTATTTGTCAAAAAGTAATCTTAAAAACCTGAAGGCTGTCATCGAGTTCTTATTACAAGTTGAAATATAATCTTTAAAAGAAAAACGGTATTATTATTCATGAGTGACATCAAATCGCATTTCACCTAAATTGTAATGTTAACTGAGGAAAAGTGGTGGGTTGTGAATAATGTCATCTCACAAAGTTCTGATTATCTTGCTGCACGCCCAGTGAATAATAACACTCACTAGCTCACATAACCAAGACAGTGAAATACTACTAATGATTTCCATGTGCTTTCAACATGGTTTAGTGAGATCTTTAGATGTTTTTATAGCTTGGCTTGTAGCCAATAAAACTTTTGAATCTCCTTGTGCTATAATGCAGGGAATCTGATGGATGAACTTCAATCACTCATTCAACAACATCAGCATCGAAGCACACACCTCAGGGAATACTTTCTTGGAGCTGATCCGACTTCCTTTCTAAATGCAGAACAGCAAATAGAAGAAAAAAAAGCCTTCTTGGGTCTTTAAATGCTGATTTTCTCTGTTATGTTGCACATAAGAATAGATTGGAAACCAACAGGCAGAGAGAAGGCAGCAATATTGGTTATTATCTCAGTTCATTTGACAATGACACAGAGAGAGAATCCTAGATGGAATGGGTTTAAACATTTTCTGGTTGTTTTCCTCCCTTCTGTAGGAGTCCTTGACAAAGAAGCAGTGCTGGAAATTTCTCCTGATGCTGGCGTGGCTCCAGTGGAAAGGAGCAATGATGTGTGGCTGAGGTGTGCGAGACTATTTCTAAATGTAAACAGTTGCAGTCACGACCACTGAGTCGCATCTGTCTCTGTCTGCGCCTCTGCCCTGCTGTTTTCTTTCCCACCCGAAGCCCCAGAATATTCACCATCACGCACGCTCACATATAAATTTATGTTGCTCTCTATCCCATCATCCCAATTCACACTCCCTTTCAGTTGTTTAATCACTGCAGAGGATTGTGGGACACAGTGCTGATAGAAGAAATAAATCCAAAACAAAGCGGAGCAGATATTGGTTGGGCGGAGGTCGATGCAGATTCCAGTCTCAACACTTCTGACCTCAGCTGACCTTGAAATGGTGTTGGAGGGAGATATAGGAAGCTATTTGTTTGTCTGGCTAACCAAGGGACACTCTCCCTTAAACACACACACACACACACACACACACACACACACACACACACACACACACACACACACACACACACACACACACACGTTCCCTCACCTTTTCCCTCTCTTAACTCGTTCTCATAAAAAGAATATCGTGTTTTCTCTAATCCGTTCACCTCTTACGCTGTCTCTCCCTTTCTCTCTCCTTCTGTCACACACACTCACACACACACACCAAACTAATCTCATCAATTGAAGCAGCGGAAATGAGTCCCTCTCTGCCATTACCAGCTGCCACATATACCAGAATCTACTACACATATACAGTACAGTCCTTGATCATAGATGAGTATTTCTTTTGCATCTCTCTATTTCCAGTTTATATGACATAAATGTGTTTCATTCCAAGGCAAGTTCATGGAGAGAGGTTTGATTTTCTGCTCTGTACACCTGCGGCTGCTGTTAAGAAGCAGATCTATTGACTTTTCTGGTCATCTTTTGGGGGGAAAACCCGAAACTGTGATTCATAAAAATGTTTTGCAGTTATTCTCTAGAACATTTATTCACATAACTCAATAAACACTGCTTCTCAAAACAGGCCGTGGCAGGTCTCAATGTATTATGAGAACTAAATACTGGACTCTTAAGATGGATCCGATTCATTCCAATAAAAAAAAGGTAACCTTGATGCATATGTATATGATCAGAGGGGTTCTAAGAGTCTAAGCCATTTGTTGCACATATGATGTTCTCCTGTCTTATTTGTTGGTGCAACATTTTTATTTGCTGCTCTTTTTACCCGGTCTCTCGTCTCCAGAAATGTTAAGACTGTGAGATGTGAGACTTTCACCTGATTAAATTCAGAGAATAATAATAAAAAAAACTTACATACTCTGAAATTGTCAAGCAATTATTAAATTAATTACTTTAAAATGTCATAACACAAAGAAGTAAGTTTCCTTGTTAGTCTTTCAAAAATTTAGAAAATTGTCTTATCTACTATGATAAACAGGGAGTATGCCTGATTCACTGCAGTGTATTAATTCATCTTTATGGGGACCAGTGTCAGTTGTATACATCAAAGTCAGTTTATATACGTGAAACAGTTGCATAAAGCCTTTTGTGGGAGCTGTGCAAATTCTGAATAATTGCCTCGCAATTTAAAGTGAGAAAACTACTCAGCCGAGTTGCATTGTGGGTGATATAGGTACCAGGTTTTGACAAGGGAGTAGAAGTTTGGGAATAAAAAAGGATGGATATCTCTGGCTCTGTTTCATCGATTTTGATGTTTTTTGGAGAGACACTGTTATCATTTGATATCATTATAATGTTGTCATACAACCCTCATTCAGTCAACTATTCTTTTAATATGAGTGTCGCAGGTTTGTTCCAAAAGCAAGCATACAGATAAATGCAAAACTTCTGAAATTGAATGCTGCTTCCATGATTCACAGGTGTAACCAGTATCTGTTTGTTGCTACTTGTGAGTGTTGACATTTTCTTTCATGAATTACAGTTTGAGCTTTGTTTCATTTCTAATTACAAGTAGGGATTCCAAGATATCATGCAAACAATGTGTTTTCAAATCACAGATTTGTACTTCTAATATCTTAGGTTTAGTAGAGTACGTTGCAATCAATTACATTGATTTCCCAATTAAGTTTGCAACACCTACATTAATGAATCCATTATCTATACCCACTTTATTCTGAACAGGTTCACTGGGGTGCTGGTGCTTAGCCTTCCTGACTTTGTGTCAATTAACCTTGCATGAAATCTGGAGTATCCAAAGAAACACATGCACAAGAAGAACATGCACAGAAAGGCTCCAGCCGATGTTAGAACACAGAAGTTTCTCGCTGTGAGGTGTCAGTGCTAACCACGGCACCACCATACCGCCTGCAACTAGTACATACTATATATATTCCAATTACCATAACACCTGTTCTTGTGTTTTGATCTTTTCAGCTTCTTGCCGAGAGATTTTTGATCCAGGCTGTTCTGCCTTGGTATAACACATGCTAATAATATGTATAAAAGCAGTGACCACTATTGCTAGCAAAGGAAAATAGGGAGAATCACTTTATTTTCCTATTACTGCTGGGTTTGTTGAGATTTTAATACCCAAAACACAAAGTTTACACCATCTAATGATGCAGCTCACTAATTAAAAAACAGTTCTTGTAAAGACAAAATAAAATTGCCCGGAGCAGTCATGAAATCCAGCATTGCTTAAATGTTAAACATAGGTCTAAAATGGATAACTAAAAATTATACGGATTAAAAGGTCATCTGTTGCCTCATGAGGTGAAGTAAAAGCTGCCGAACAGTCTGAAGCAGAGCGAGAGAAGGGATTAACCGTCCCCTCCAGGACAGCAGGCTACTGTACGGGTCTGCTTCCACAAGTGTGTGCGTGTGTGCGTGCGTGTGTGTGTGTGTGTGTGTGTGTGTGTGTGTGTGTGTGTGTGTGTGTGTGTGTGTGTGTGTGTGTGTGTGTGTGTGTTTAGGGACAGCATATCTGTATTCCTCTCACTTCCTCTGTGCATGTGGGATGCAGCCAGTAGGTGGAAGGTGGTCTGGCATTTAAGTGTTTGACAGTATCAGCGGTGTGCGAGTGTCACAAGTGTGTGGGTGTGCGAGCGTGGGTGAGGGGAGGAGGATGAGGTGGGGTGGAGTGGGCGGGGGAAGAGGGTGTGTCTGTGTGTGTGTGTGTGTGTGTGTGTGTGTGTGTGTGTGTGTGTGTGTGTGTGTGTGTGTGTGTGTGTGTGTGTGTGTGTGTGTGTGTGTGTGTGTGAGCGGGCTGCTGAAGGTGGGAGGGATTTCCACAGAGCTACAAAGCAGATGGTGCAGATGTGAGTGGGTGTTCTCAGTCTCAGCAAGGCCAGGTTTATCCACCAGCCCTGTTGAAGCCCAGGCATTCATCTCCGTCTCGGCTCTCCATTGAGGATTCCACTGCTTACTAGCCCATCTCCAGCCTCGGGCTTTTAGCTATGAATATTTGTCTGTATACAGCCCAACTAGTACGACGCTAGGCCACATATTGTGGCTAGGTTTAGCTCTGTATAAGTGCAAGGCTGTGAATTCTGCGAGGTGTCAGAGCAATGTATCACCATCAACTTGCATTGCTCATCACACAGTGGAGGAGACGGGTTAGGTGTAGGATGAAAAAAAAAAGAAAAAAGGTCTATTTCTAAAAGAGGTACTGCATGTCAAGAAGGGATGCTGCTGACTACATAAACCTCGCTTTTATTTAATTTCTTCAGCCACGATCGCACATACAGTACTGTACAGTGGAGCTATCGCAATATTATCCCTTTATGACTGAGCTTCACAAACACTTTCCTCATGTAATTTTGGTTAACATCCTTGACTCCTTGGTGGTAGAAACGAACCATATGACCAATTATTTCACAAATCAATCATTCAATTTCCCCATGAATTAAGCATCCAAGCAATCAGCCACATGAGAGTCAGTCAATCACTGTTGATCTAACCAGAGCGTCCATCTCCTTCCTCTTGACACCATTCTGCCCTTCTTCCATCCCAACAGATAATCGTGATGGGGGGGAGGGGAGGATATACACTGCTCAAAAAAAAATTATGCAGATTGGATTCAGGTCTGGGGAACGGGCAGGCCGGTCCGTTGCATCGATGCCTTCATCATGCAGGAACTGCTGACACACTCCAGCCACATGAGGCCCAGCATTGTCATGCATCAGAAGGAACCCAGGGCCCACTGCACCAGCATATGGTCTTCCAATGGGTCTGAGGATCTCATCCTGGTACCTAATGGCAGTCAGGGTACCTCTGGCTAGCACATGGAGGGCTGTGCGGCCCTCCAAAGAAATGCCTCCCCAGACCATCGCTGACCCACCGCCAAACCGGATGTTGCAGGCAGCAGAACGTTCTCCACGGTGTCTCCGGACTCTGTCACGTCTGTCACATGTGCTCAGTGTGAACCTGCTCTCATCCGTGAAGAGCACAGGGCGCCAATGGCGAAGCTGCCAATCTTGGTGTTCTCTGGGAAATGCCAATCGCCCTGCTCGGTGTTGGGCTGTAAGCACAGGCCCCACTTGTGGACGTCGGGCCCTCGTACCACCCTCATGGAGTCTGTTTCTGACAGTTTGAGCAGAAACATGCACATTAGTGGCCTGCTGGAGGTCATTTTGTAGGGCTCTGGTAGCGCTTCTCCTGTTCCTCCTTGCACAAAGGAGCAGATAGCGGTCCCGCTGCTGGGTTGTTGTCCTCCTAAGGTCTCCTCCACGTCTCCTGGTGGACCGGCCTGTCTCCTGGTATCTCCTCCGTCCTCTTGGCACTGTGCTGACAGACACAGCAAACCTTCTTGCCACAGCGTGCATTGATGTGCCATCCTGGATGAGCTGCACTACCTGAGCAACTTCTGTGGGTTGTAGACACCTCATGCTACCCCTAGTGGTGAGGACACTGGCAAAATGCAAAAGTGACCAAAAATCAGCCAGAAAGGACGAGGACAGAGAAATGGTCTGTGGTCACCACCTGCAGAACCGTTTCTTCATAGGGGTTGTCTTGCTAATTGCCTCATTTCCACCTGTCTGTTCCATTTGCACAACAGCAGGTAAAATTGATTCACAATCAGTGTTGCTTCCGAACTGGACAGGTTGATTTCCCAGAAGTGCGATTGACTTGGAGCTACATTGTGTTGTTTAAGTGTTCCCTTTATTTTTTTGAGCAGTGTAATATGTGACGTCCGATGTTGCTGCCTGTAGGCTAGCCCGGGGCCAATTTCCATCATTACTTCCATGTTCTAAAAAGTATTCTTCTGTGGCCCATTCTTGACACATTGGTGGCATTTTCAGTATCAAGTATGTGCCTGTAATTAACTTTAACAGTCAGGATTATTGTAGCATCAAGAGATTTTGTCTTTGCACAGGAGTCGGTCGTCGCTCACCTGGCGGGAGCACAGATCAAACCGTAACTGGCTGACTGTGAATTTTAGGCCCCAAACATTGGGGTTATTTGAGGTGGTATTGAGCAGTGTGTGACAGTTAACCTTTATTGACTGGCAAGAATAACAGGAGCAACTGTAGAAGCTTTTTTTGTTATGAAGTGTGGAGTGTCTGGCCACCAGAAAAACACTTCCAATTGGTTCAAAAATAGAGAAATAAATGATCAATTGATAGAGTGAAAGGATCCCCATTTTATACAATACTGCTGTTGCTTTTACTCTACTGATAAACCAGCCCAGTGATACTCGACAGAATTTGATACAGCTGTCAGTTGTGTAGAACATACTGTCACTTCTTTGTTTTGCCTTGGCCTTGGCAAGTCCACGCAAATGAACAGGGTGAAAGGAGGAGGTCACATGACCGAAGGACAAAGAGTAATAAAGGGTGCATATGGAGATCGGGTTTGGTTGGATAGTACAATGTTTTTCATGCTTGCACATGACAGACCGGGTTGGATGAACACTTGGTGGCAGTACCCATTTTCCAGAAACATGACATACCCCCAGAAATGTATGAATAAGGCGACTTCTTGCTATATAAATGTAAACAATGCAGGTTTAAAATTAGCAGAAAAGTTTGCCTTGCAGATGTTTCGAGACAATAATTGTTTTTATACCTTTGAGTAAAGAATAAATCAGAATGTAATCATCAACAACCATTGTACACAAGACAACTTTTAAGTGTACCTTTTGAATAAGCAAATAGTAAAGAAGGATTTTTTTTTTTGTACTTAATTCAACACTGTCTCTTTAATTGACCCAGTAAAATGTGATCATATCTATCTACAATATATTACAGCCACATGACAACATAATAACCAAACTGATTGACCCACTAAATTGTATTTTACAACCATCTGATATGCATCAGTTGTACATGTGGCCACTGTTGCAATTGTCCCTACTCTATCGAAACTTCCCCCTGTGGTCATTCCTCGCTTTCCTTCCTTTCATCATGTTGGTCTCATTATAATTATCATCCTCCTTCCTCCATTTCTTTTTCTGTATTTTTCATGTCTCTCTTCTTTATACCTCCCCTTCCTCCCCCTGAAACCCTCAGCGTATAACTCCATGTCCTTCCCCTCCTCCTCTCCGTTCTCGAACAAACTCCCACAATCACTCTCCTCTCTGTCTAATGAAATCAGTATTACCAAGCACAAGGGCTATCCCCCTGTGGTCCGGGGGACAGTGGTAGAGGCCTGTTCATTTCAGACTGATTAACACACAGTGTCCCGCCGCCCCACACACACCACCAGTGGCCAGCCAATCAAATATTTGACTGACAAATGAAATGGTAATCGAGAAAAATAAGCTGCACACGCGAGGACTTAGTGGATGTCGATCCAACTGCTCACCCTCCCGTGTGTGCTGCTGACAGGCCAGAGGCGCTGATGTTTAGCAGATGTGTTCGACATTTCAAACTAGGTTGGAACAGACTTGTCTTTAACCTGTTTACTTATTTTTACATATTTGGCCTTTGTTGCTGTTATCTTATAACTCTGCAAAGTATGCTTCTTCATGCACTTATATGCTGCTCATTTGCTTGTTTACATTTTGATGTAAACCAGCCCATTAAGTGACAACCTGACACTGCACAGGTCCACTGTTCAATATTGTTAAATTTACAGCAGGTCAGATGATGTGAAGGGTATCACTTGTAATGACAAACCCAATGTGAGTCATTACCTTGCAGATTCCTTCAGCTCTGCAATCCATTTTGGAATATTTCAGCTTATTGTTTTTTTTATTTTCTGCCACCAACTTTAGTAGTCTGATCTACCCTCACCACTCACCAGCGCTAAATTGTTGACAGACAAACCTAGGGACTGTAGTCGGTGAATATAGCATTGCAATATATTCTAGTTATTGGATATGAGATTAGATTTTTCATTCAGGAGTTGGTGGAGACAAAAAGTTCTAAGAAGTAGTGAATATTAGACTTATTCATATTCTAGTCTAAATGAAAAGGAGTTGAGAAAAATATTTGACTGTAACCTATTGGGGGAAGGGGGGGGGCGTACAAAAATTGTGTACGTTTTAAGTCTATTGGTGTCAAATTTCACATGGAAATCAAAACAATAACATATAATGCATTTAAAAACCTCCAGGGCAATAAACTCCATCTACGGCTATTTGATCATAATGCGCAGCGTAAGTCTTGTGCTCCCATTTTTCCATATTTATGCTGTACTCATTGGCTTGTTAATCAAATTTCTGTATCGCTTGCCAACAAAGAGTATCCACAGAAAATTCAGTACGAGTGCACCCTTGTTTAGAGGACATAATTAAGATGATAAGTCTTCAAAAAGCAATGCATTCTTTTATATATTTTTTCTCCAGCCAGCCAAGTTCAAGTGAGCGCCTCAATCCGTTGTTTCATTCTGACCTTTGTATCTCTGAGACACTGTCCTGAACATATTGGAAAGTATTTTCATTGTCACTGAGCAAAAGGTTGGTTCACTTTGTTTAAAGCGGCTGAGACTGCTCCAGGTTGAAGTTGCTATGGCAACTGTAAAGTACACAAAACAAGCAATCATGTAATGTGACACACTTTCTGATTTTTGGAGGCATATTATGGGCCCAAAGCTGTGAGGCAATAACAGCTGCGAACATCTGGTTGTGTTACGAGACATATAACCTGGCTGTCTCTCAACTGAACTGAGTACATGCTTCATAACTGTGATCATCCACTCAAATTCTGCTTCTTCAACTTCTTAGATGTCATGACCACATCTGATTAACTGGTTGTAGAAGCAGTTTCCTTGTTGGCATTGACAACAGGGTGACAACTAGATATAAACTAAATGCATTAAAACAACAAGCAAATGGTCTCTTTGGGGTGGACGAGAAGAAAAAAGTTTAACGAGCACGCCTTTGAAAGATAAAGATGGTTATTTCTGCTCAAAGTGATGAAGGAGCATCAAAGAAGAAAAATCCTGTGATAATTTCCTCCGTTCAGTGCACCCTTTGGCAACTTTGAATGGCAATGTAATGAAAAGGTAAATGTGCAATCACCTTTTTATTGTCTGTTGTAAACTGCAAGTTGACTGTGTCTCTTGTGGCTGTCACATCTCCTGGGTTCAGCATTTCCTCCAACCTTTAAAATTGCAACAAAATGGCATTTTGAGAGTTGTTATTTTTATTTGACATTCATGCAAAGAGAGATTATTGCACGTTGTAAACCAGTGGGAGCACTAAGACGGGAAAGGAAGTTATATGTAAAGGGATGCGTGTAGGGGAACAATTGGGCAAACATTTGTGGTCGTTTTATTGGTTGCGCATTACATTTAGACCCTCTGGTAGAAAAATATGGCACCGATAAGTGTTTGTTGATTTCCAGGAGGTAACGGTAAATGTATTTTAGCATTTATTTAGCAGTAATTAATGTCATAAGTTGATTTTCATGGTATTGTGGCTGTAAATTCCATGATTGCACAAGCATACATAGAACCATAATAAAACATCATAAAAATAGTCACACGTAATGTCTGTGTCAAATAAGCGAGTATAGAGAAACTCTTCATGGTTGGTGACGTCTGCAGCACACCCAATTGCAGCAATACTGAATTTAATGCTCTTGTGACTAAACCTGTCAACTATTGCAGGAGCTCATTTAGCAATTTAATGTTTACTTCTGGAAGAGGGATAAAAAAAATCTATGACTCACAAATTTCACACTTTTTTTTTTTTTTCGCTTTTAAAAAGGCAAAAGTCCTTTCACATACCAAACACACAACTCTGGATTATTACCTACTAACTGCAACTGATTAGCACATCTGCCTAAATTGATTATACTTCCAGGCGACTTTATTAAGATAACAAACTGTCATTTTAACTAAATTGATGCTCATCTGCAATAAAGCATGATGACACATTTGCAGGTGGTTTGGATTATGCTCACAGGCTCATCACATCTCTGTCACTACTTAAGTTGGTGGCTTCTCAGCTTGAAATGAGCTTTCAGTGCATAGCCGGAAGCTACAGTACACATTAGTCCTGTGCAGTCAGGCTAGCCTCTTATAAATGCACCCACAGGGGAGCTATGACATGCTAACATGCATAATCTGCCAATACTGCACTGTACGTAGAACATCATCACACGTATGATTACCCTGGATGCACGAGTGGAGTGTATAACAAGGAATGCATGGGCACCAAACACGCCAAGAGAAGGGATGAGATTAACAACAAGGATGAAAGGGTCCATCTGCTGAATGCATAAGTAGGAACTTTAATTGTCAAGCTGAAAAAAAAAATTCAGATTTCCTTTTCAGTTTTGCCACCACGATGTTCATTAACTACATTGAGAGATTGATCGCCAGATCTACTCCTGTGTTAACACTTAACATTTAATATTCACATCATATATCCTAAGCGATACACATGAGGTTTTGGATGCTAGGATGGCTGACCACCAGTTTTAGCAGCTGAGTTGAGTCAATCAGTGCAGAAATGTATTCCCCTCATTGTGATTTGCTCACATTCATGACGTGTTGTCAGGGAGCTTATATGGACAGATAAGTGTGAGTGTGGCTGTGTGCCAGTGTCAAATGTGTGTCCACACATGTGTGATGAGCAGAGCGATGATTAATGGCGTTCCTATTATTCCAGGCTGCCAAATTGTACCCACTAGTTCCTAAGCAGACAGAGGTTAGTACAATTTAACCTCTGCTCATTCACTTACCCTCCAGACCACATCCAGCCTCTGTGAGACTGATTACACTGAGAAACAGGCATAAATCATGTTTTGTCAATTGTTGGGCCAATTCATTATTTTGCACCCCATTTGGCTTCACAATTACATTGATTCACAAAGGCAAGTACAATGCACAATGGTTCTGTTTACCCTCTATGTCGTCCGAGCAGGTGCCAATTACTGTACCTGTTAGCCTTAATACTTTCTATGGTGAGTGTTTGTGTGTGTGTGTCTTTGCAATTACCAGTGCTTACATATATGCATCATATAGGATCGCTGCTCTGTGAATGTCTTTATGCTTGTATTTGTGTTGTTCCGGCCAAAAACACAACTTTGCACCATAACATCACACTAATGTCACAACACACCTCCGCACTCTCCTCCTCCACATACCCCCCCTCATCTGAAGAGGACCAACGAGAGCTGAGATTCCACATCGAGCCAATTAAGCTGATGGGTAGCTGCTGCGCTGGCACGAGCATATGTTTACGATCTCATTATAAACACACTTGCTTGTCCTGATAGGGACCGCCTCATCATTATTCTGTGCCGAGAGTAATTCCCAGGTCCTTAATTTGGCAAGGCAGTGAAAAGAGGCAGCCCACCGGCAGAGGAAAGGTATCCTGAGACCGTCGGTACCGGTGACTCAGAGGTGGTGGTACCAGGCCGTGCAGCTGGTAAGGTGTGGAAAGGAGGTGGATAGTGAAATTACGGCAAATCGTAGGAGATGCTTGTTGACCAGCCATCGCTAATTAAAGATGCTTGACGTTGTGAAATATTGGGATCCCTTGAAGCAATGAAAGCCATAGCAGCGGGGAAGGATACTAAGGTGGAAACTACATATCCAAACACCCCTATGGAAACTAAATATTAACTGACTGAACTTAATACTTGTTTGCAATATACTAAGTGCATTAATAGACATAAAAGAAGTGGATTAACGCTACACTACAGTAAACAACATCATCAAAATGACCACTGTTCTTCGTGTGGATGGAAAATACAAAATATCATATTTCAAGGCTTCAGGTGAAGGAATGAGAGCAGATACATCCTCGCTGAAGGGGCTGAGTATCTTTGAGCAACTGTGATAATGAATTTGTCTCAAGAGTTTCATATAATTTGTGAAAATGTCTCTCCATGCAGGGGATAAAGTTGGTTTTGGGTTCATAAAGTCTTATTTTATTTTTGTGAAACAGTTTTAGTGGAGCTAAAGTTAGCGTGCTGCTCCCAGCACTAGTTGGGTAGCATTTGACTTTCGAAGCTCTGCTGTGTCAACGTCTGACTCTGTTCGAGTTCTCTTTTTGCCCTTTTAGAGTCAGCTCAACATTTATGGAAGGTTAATGTGACATTACTTAAAATAGCTGCCTACAGGTGAGAACGGAAACAGGTGAGCGTCACATATTATTTAGGGCCATTATCAATGTCCAAGATAACTGCTTGCTGGTGAATACCAGCTCACATTGAGTATTTAATTAGGGATGAGAATAAAATTTATATCAGGATAATCCCAAACCCCACAGTTCATATAAAAACACAAAAAAATACAATGTTAAGTGAATTAATAACACTTAAAACACCAAAAAGAAAATTGAAAAATGTATGGAAGCACAAGTGCTTCAAATTAAATAATAATAATTAAAAAAAAAAATCTAAATTTGTCTAGTTTCTTTTTGAAAATACCAAGTGCTGCATTGTTTTAGCATCAAGATGAAGAGTATTTCACATTTCTGTTACATTCACATTCAATTTGAACTTTTTCCTTTTTACCTCATATTTTGACAAATGAAATACCAATAGTTCTGACTCTATCCTTTTTCTGGCCAACCATAGCAGTAGGTTGAATAAAAATGATGCCCTCCATCTCACAAATTTAACATGCTGTCTCCAGTTTGAAGTTTATGTAGTGCGGAGTGACGTGTGCATGCAACATGCACCAATGTATAGAACTTTGCATGCAGAAAGCCGACACGGCGTTTCCAGCCTGAAGTCATGTCCACCTGCCAGAGTGGGCCTCTCACCTGTATAGACAACTCACAGTGGGGATGTTCCTGTGAATGACGCATGACTAGAACTGGTACATGCGTTCATGCTCAGTGAACACACAGGCCTGCACACACACACCATGCTGATGGCAACAACTGCGGTGGCGTCGGTCATCACAGTGAACACACCACCGGTTAACACAACGTGTCATACAGTCAAACATAAATTTGGTGCACAAATTGCGTGATGGTAGCAAATTTTAGAGCACTGTAAATACAGCTGAAAGGGTTACTAGAGATCATATATATAATGGGTCATGAATATACATGAGTATGCAGCACAGTGGAATCCTGTGAAGCATAAACATAACAACACAAGCAGAAGAGCATATTATTGTAAATACATCCACATGATTTATGCACAATTTCTTTGTGGAGATTGTCTCTCTTATTGCCCCAAGGAAAAGCCAAATTAAAATAATTGGAGTTTCCCCACACAATAGAAATGCTGTAAAATTAGCCTAAAAATGAACCATGTCTGCTGCTCTGACAGCCGGGTCACCTCTGTGTGGTTGAGTGCCAATATGACAGCGTTTAATCTTACCACTTCACTTCAGTGCGGGGTGAATACAAGTGTGGTAGAACTAGACAAAATTTCAACCGAGACTCCACAAAGTTTTCCGTGGCACCCAACAGGAGGCATTCATACTGTCACCTTGATTGGCTCAATAGGCCGTGAAAAGCAGCCAATGGCGATTCAAATGCAATCCTCCTCTTCCGAGCATCAGCAGTCAGCCAGGCATCCGGTTGTTAAGTGAAAGTGAATCTCCATCAATAATGATTAGTCCGTGCCGAGAACTCTGTCTCACCCTCTATCTGCAGCTGTATGGATATAGATGGTTGTTTCTTTTCCACCAATATACAACATAATTACTTCTTGTGACCAGTCAAGTAGGAAAAATAAAGTTTAACGTTAGCCTACTTCACTGCAGCCTTGGGTTCCGGTTAATGCAAGGAACGGGATCATGTATCGAGAGTGTGTGTTTTCTGGAAGGAAAGAGATAGCAGCTAATTAGCTGTAACTGCATTTTCTATTACCCTCTGCCCTGTGTGTAAAATGCAGCTTTTATTTTCCATCGTGTTTTCGGCACGCGCGCTGGCCAAATTTCACAGAACTCCTGAGAGTACAACTGTTCCTGCTAGTCTTTTGTCAGAATTAAAGCTCACCTTTGCCAGCCTCCGAGTCATGCAATTCCCCAAAGAGTTGCTGGCAACTGAGCAGATATCAGCCTGTGTGAGCTCAGCTCATTGCCCATTCGAAGCTGAGCAGGCTGTGCGTACATGGTTCACAGCGTGGGAGCAGCAAATAACATGGTATGCTGAGCCCATTCACTGTGATTGTCAAGGTGAACGGACAGGAGAAAATTTGGTTTTCCCCACCCACTGAGCTAGTTATATACCTCCCATTACACATGCAGCAAGTCCATACATTGAAACAACAAACAAACATTGCTTGGCTTCAAAAGAGACATCTATTAATTAAGCTGGGGAAAGGCAGCAGGGACATTTTTAAACAAATAGTCTCATCCTACAGGCATCTGATTGATGCTCCCAGTTTTTTTTTTACCATATCTGTTGCTTAATAAGAATACTTTTTTCACCCTTTTAATTTTACACAAATCTTATTAATGTTTTGCCATGTTACACATATAAATACACAGTCTATGATTCAGCAGGAAAGGGAAACCAACCTCCCTCCTGCTCCGTACCTAAAGCGTGTGTAGAAAACAGAAAAGGGATTGCATTATTGTGCAGTGCAAACTGTGTGGCAGAACAGATATTGAATCATTCCTGTGGTCCCCTATAAGCACAGAGGACAAAAATGAAAGCAGTCAAGTAGTAAGTATAATCACACCCATGAGAGCTACCTCAAAAGCCCACATCTGTAAACCCCACCCGAGCCCCATGACACGATGCAGCGGTCAGTGGTGGGGAATGAGATGTAATGATCATTCCAAAGATCAGTGATGGATAGTTTTTTCCTTTCAGCAAGTTCAGCTCTGTCTAACTACTTCTGAGTGTGTGTTTACTGAGTGAATTTTCTGATATAGGCCCCTTCTGGCGATGCGGAGGCCAGAGGTCCCTGGAGAGAGTGCATCCTTTAATTCCGCTAAACAAATAGATAGCAGGTTAGCCAAAGCGCCTCTGTGGTGGCACAAGACCAACAACACACAGCTGCCTGGCTGGCTGCGGCCAATCTGCCTCCGAGACACGCTCAGGAGGAGAGATCAGAGGGAGAAAAAGAAAGAGACAGACAGATAGAATTTGTGTGAGAGTACACAGTGAGTGCTGAAAAGGGAGATGCTGGGAGGATGTATGAGAGAGAGGAGTCGTAGCAGAGCTGTATACAGAGAAGCAAGCAAACCTGAAGGACGTACGGAAAATGATGCAGGGTGGGAACACGGTGTGTTTGACAGAAACAGAAATTCAGCAGATATGTGCCTATACCTGCTTCTAAAATTGAAAGTCAACCGGGGCTGGAGACAAGATCCATCATATTAATATCCCTGATCGTTTCAAACAGATTTAGATAAATAACCCTACTTTTCATCATAAAAAGTCCAACACTTAGTAGCACCTTTCATAATCATGACCATATTTATTATAATGCATATTTTCTTCTCATGCATCAGTCCATTGTCCTTGTAATTTTCAATCCAGTTTCCTTTAGCAATTATATATAAAGTACTTTTATTCAAGCACTGTACATAAGTCCAGTTTTTAATAGTAAAGTAAAAAGGTACTATTCTTAATCACTCGGCCTTTACAGTGAATTTATAAAAATGTATGACCATGAGGGTTGACCAGCTGAAAGGTAGGGACACATAGCTTACATATCATGCTGTGTATTGTGACTGAATTATTTTTATAATTTTGAAAATGGCAAATGTCTAAGTTACCAATGGACAATTTGCATGTTCTTAATCACAAAACTTTTCATCACACTAGTGGTTCCAAAGTCATTGACAGCATTAATAGTGGAAGTATTCAAATTCAAGACTCAAGGAAAAATACGCCAAATATGAAAGTGATATAAAAACTCCCATTGACTGCATATTTTTCTGTTTAATATAATTGTATTAATACTACTGCATCAGTGTATAACTTGTATTGTGAAAGCTGTTGATGGTGGAGCTACTGTAGTTTTAACTATTATGAGTTTGACCTCAGCCAAAGTGTCACAAGATACTTTTGGGAGTCATGAGATGATTCATGTGTATGTATATGTATTTGCTAGACTGCCACAGACGGGACACCCCTGCAAAAACATGAATGTCTCAGGTGGACATTAAAAGGACTTCACTCTGCAGCTCCGGAGTGTAAAGTTCAAGTAATGTCCGGTTGAGCCAATGTGTGAAAAGATGACTGGAGAAGGAGGAGCGAGTGGATGTTCAGTGTTGCCGTTTACTTTCAATCAATGTTGTTGACATCATGGGCATATTTGTGATGTCATCATGTCATATTTTTATTCTGCCTATATTGTCAGGTGGTGTCATCCCTTTACATCTAGTTGCTTCTCTCCCTCTCTCTGTGCTCACTTTAGCTTAAGACAGGTGCATTCCAAATAAAGCTGTAGTCTTCATATTGCAGTTGTCAGACAATAGGACAAGTATGAAGTAGTGACTGAAATGTGACCAATTAAAATTAGAGGCCATTTTCTAGCTGCTACAATTTACATTTTATAATTACGATGTTGTCTAACAAAATCACCATATACATTATATAAAGATAGGCTGTGCTATGATTTCAGGTATATTTATATCTGCATAAAATGGTCATTCAGAGAAAGTTAAAAGAAACACATTTTTCTCATTGTGTTTTTGCCAAGAGCCTCCATGCCCATCTCACGAAACAAAGTAGATGCAGAGAGGTTGTTGACATTGCTATCATGACTCCTACACACTTTGCCCAGCCGCCACCTGTTCCCTAAACAAGAGTATTTCCAGTAGGTGAGACTGTGACACAGATATTATCTGCTGTGTTCAACATGTGAGAAAGGGCAACTCTGGACAATGTCTGGACCTGACTATTTAGGCATTGTCAGGAGGTAATGTGAGAAAACAACAGCAGTCACCATTGCTGAAGACTCTATGGACTCCTTCCATCGCCTCACAGGTTGCACTGTGACAGAGAGGCAAAGCCCAAAGCAACTGACATGCTGAGACAACAGGTATGATGCGTTACGCCACACCGCTGGAAACATTTAATGCAATTCAGAGGAGAAAAACAGCCTCACACACATTTTGTTGCTTGCAAGCGCAATCCTCATGTATGTTACTAGAGTTTCCTATACAATGTTTTCAGGGGAACTTTAACCACAGTGTAAAGTACTTTCAATCAGATTAGATATTCCATGGCGCCTGCACCATCCCTGCTTCAGCAGGTTGTCTCCTCTAGTTAGCATTTGTAATTTGTGCCTTGTGTTTATACTTCAATACTATTGGCTGCATCGTAACTACTTTTTTTTTTAATGTAACAACCCCTGCAATACTTTAAAAAGAAGTCGTCGGTTGCCCTTGCTCGTATATTGTTTGAAGCCATCCTCTGCCAACAGTGTACTCCCAGTTGCCTTCATTATCTTGTTTTTTAATTGGTGTTGTAAACCTATTCGTAGCGTAATTATAACAAAATTCAAGGACTAATAATTTAACTAGATTATCCCTTTTATTCTGTTAATCAAATTATTAATTAAAATTCCCAATAGCATGGTTAATCATTTATGAGACTGTTATTAAGACTTTATGAGACTGATCCTTCTACCCCGGCTGCACCTATAACTGGTTTCACGATGAACATTTTATTAAAGTAACAACATATATTTTCATTATAGAATCTGTCACATCTCATCCCGATTTTTAACTCTTTTTTTCTTTTCAGTCATTCATGATTCATTTCCTGTTTTATTTCAATCACTCACCTCTTCTAGGCCGCTTCACTTCCAGTTCTCGTGTCCTCCCACTGATTGTTTCCACCTGTGTCCAATTGTCTCTGTGACAAGTATAAATATTGATGGTCTGTAATCATTTTAAAAAGAGTCCGTTTATATTCATAAATAGGTTGAAATATCAAGTGATTTATTCATTGTTTATTTAATCTATTTTTGTGTTCAAAATTAATTCATTATTGTTTTATCAATCATCCGCTAAGTTCAGGCGATCAGCTATCCTGAGGTCGATTGCTTTTGTCTTCGCCTGTAAACTCGGGGAATTCGCGGTGTTCTCCTCAATCCAGTAAATGCGTTCATTGAGGAAACATCACCACATCACTCTTGTGATTATTTCTCACTGTTTTCAGGGGCGTGACATCTCCCCGCCCTCATGTGTCTATAGTCTGCATGCTCCTTACCTCCAGTACCAGTTCGCTGTTGTATTCTAGTCATTGGACCAGCGTTGCTTTGTGATCAGTGAGTCTCTCGTGCATTGACCTGACCTTTGGTCCCCTGAATTCTGCCTTCTCGCCTGTTCCTCGCACTTCTTCATCAATTGTATTCCTGGCTTCCTGACTACCGACTGACCTGACACAGATTGTGGATCTTGAAACTTTACCTGGTGTTTTGAGTCGTTCTGTTGAGTCCCGTATCCAGACTGTTATCTTTATCTGAAAAGTAACTTCTGAAATGTAATGAAAAAATGTAGCGTAGCATAGAAAATAAATCTATATCATAATATGCATAAGTATAGAGCAACTAATTCAGCCATTGTACTTCACTTACTTTGTTTCATCAATGGAAAACTATTGCGTGCATCAATGTTCATCATATCATTTACGTTAATATATACCAGAAACAGCCAGACTGCTTTATAATTCAAGACTTGTTGCTCGTGTCACGCTGGTCACACTACACATGCTGAGCTGCAGGATGTAAAACTGTTGCCAAAAGACAATCCAGCCTGTATTTACTACGCCGATGCTTTAAACCGAGTCGCTGACGGTGCTGTGCAGCTTTATCATTGCTTAAGCAGATGGAGGCGGCATCTCTTTGCATCTTGCTGGGTGGGTCACCGAGCTCACCGAAACAGTTTTAATTAACCCAGATCTCTGTAGGCTGGAGTTTCTCCTAATCCTTATGCGCTCGCCGCTGGACACAACCACCCGCTAGTATTACACAACTCCTCCTGCCAGCCAAGGCACATTACGCAAACACACACACACACACACACACACACACACACACACACACACACACACACACACACACACACACACACACACACACACACCCTCCCCTCAGGTTATTTAAAAGGAACAATCTGCTGTGAAACATTTTAACATTGGGAAGATACAGCTGTTGGCAGTGTAGCTTAAATTTCTCTGTCTATTTTGTTATCTGGTGGTGTGCTTTTTGTGTGTGTTTTTTTTTTTTTTTACTTTACTGCACTGGGGATAACCAATTATAAAGTAATGTAATGTCAAAAACATGTCAGTGCATCTCCAGTAGACTTTATTGGAAAAATAACATCAACAGTAAATGTCAGGCTTTGGTGTCATACCACCAGTATCAAAGAGCAACGTCTTTTTTTTTCAAGTGACACAATATTGCATTGATGTTCAACTGTCACACAGGAAGACAACCACAACAGAAGCTGCCGAGAGCAGAACTTCTTCAATGACAGTTCAGTCTCAAAAGCCCAAAATGCAATGCAGAAAATGTCCTTTCCGTAAAACACACTGTCACTTTTCCTTTTAGTCTTATGTAGCTACAGTGATATCACCATCACCATCTAAGGCTAAAGCACAAAAAATAATACATGTTCTCCTTGGGTCATTGTATTCCAGCGGTTAGATAGTAAGGCAGATAAAGAAGAAAGTGGCTATATACAAGGTTATCGCCTCCATAATACTGGATAGATTGTGAGACTGGGTTCCTGTTCTTACAACGGCAGTGCAATTATATTTATCACACAAACTTTTTCTTTAAACTTTGATAAATCATGTCTTTACAAATATGCCAACAAATACTACAAGATTGTGGTGTAAACCATAGACTGAATATAAAAGTGGACATTGTTTGAAAAGTGAGGCCAGTGTGAAGGTGCATTAAACTGCAATACCAACGAGGGCCGCTAGGGGTTGAGTCCGAAAAGCCTCTGTATTTTATGAGGTTGAATGGGAGTCTATGGAGCCAAAGTTAATAATTTATTCCAGAAGTTATAATTATTTGTTAAATTAACTCTCTCTGATCTGTGTCCTGGTGGTCCATCTTAAATTTTTTTTTTCCAAAATTAGACAGATATTAGGGCTTAAATAGTGGTATAGTTGGGGGTGTTTGGTTTGATTGACAGGCCTGGGCAGAGCGAAGTGTCCTCGGGTTCTTGATTGAATCAGATTCTCTGCTAATCCTCGACCAAATATGGCCACTTTGACATTTTGTCTGTCGCCATCTTGGTTTTGTGGAGCCGAACTCGACTCCTAAAATCAGCAGTTTACGAATCAGTGGGAGACTTCATGGTGGGTTGCTGCTTGTTGTAAACTGATTATTTATTTTTAGTTTATTTTATGGACTTCAAAGATGCAGTTAATGCAACATAACTGGAAATTAAGCTAATCATGTGCTAAAAAGCTTAACTACCAAGTAACGACTTGATAACAACCTCAGATCGGACACTTTTTGAACATCTGCTCTTCATTATCATTTTTTGCATAACTAGTTCCATAATTAAACAAATTGTCTCCTATTATCTGTGCACAAAAATGGCCACAAATAATTTTCAAGTTGCCAACGCAGGTTGTTTAAACCCATCTTGCCAGTCATAGACCTGTGTGGTCATGTTGTTGTCATCGAGGACAGGGTTACTGTTTGTAGCTACGGGTCAGACAGGCGTGAAAGCTACTTGTAGTCTGGAAAGTTCTTAAAGTGAATCTACTGTCTTCACATTAGTGGAATAAATCTCACGATTTCAGTTTCATTCATTCTGCATATATTTTGACATGTCATAGCAGGAAAAGCACAAAGAACAATATTATTGATGTCGTATTTCCATGTAGCCATTTTTAATAGTTATGCATTAGTTCCATCTGCGTTCGAGTATTCAAACTCACTGCTGTGAGATCTAATTTAGGATTCTAATTGGAATTCAAAATTGATTGAATTTGAGACATCTGTCCAGACTAATCACTATTCCTGTGGGATGCCTCGAAAGAATAAAAACTAGACACCTTGAAATCATTGAGCAGCACTGATCAGAGTGGCACATGGTTTTTATTAATGCCAATTATAAGAAGATCATTGTCAGTGAGGTGTGTGTGGCTTTCTGAAACGTACCATGTGGCAGGTTGGAGCGATCGCATGAAGTCTGTCACATGTTGTGACCTTTTATGTGCTGCATTTACTGCAGGCTATGGTCTAAGTGATGGTTCAGGACTCACAGAAAACAGGATTGAAGGGGAACATGACAGCTGGTTAAAAAAAAAAAAAAAAGCAGCAGCAGCTCTGTCTGATGGTATCAATGAGGAGACAAGGCAGGTGGAGCAACTTCAAAGCAGCTTAGATAGATGGCAGATATCTTCTTGTGAAAGGTGGCATGGTTTGATATGAATCAGTGCAGTGATATTGATAAAGTGATGGACAAATTCTCAGCTGTAGATAATCCTATATTACCAGCGCATGGACTCAGATCCCTTGCAACTAAACTGTGACACATGCAGTCCTCTAATTCTACATGAAAAGGACATCTTTTTTCTTCTTGTGGGCAAACTGAGAAAATGCATCCTGAGTGTTTAAGTGTCACTTTATTTAAGCAATGTTTTACATTCCAAGGGTTTTGGTTTGCCGTTTTATTTTGCTAGCACATTTAAATGGTGATTTTCCCAACTTGGCTCAGAATCAGTGCTCATTCACATGCACAGAGGACTGTGTCGCGGCACAGAGACACCCTGTAAATGACACAGCGGCTTAATTCAGTCAAGTTTGTGAGCCATATTCAATATGTCTCGCCGTGTTTATGCACAATGGGAAGTGATTTGCAAACCCCCTGCCCCCGAAAAGTGTTCAACACTGACAGCCACTGGAAACACTTTATGGGCTTAGGAAAAGCAGCAAACAAACTACAGCGTTCCTCATGTCACACCCTCAAGGAAGCCATTTTAGTTAATCCCAGCTCCATAGACCTTGGTAGAGGTGATCCAAAAATTAATTTAACCACTTTAAAGCCTTCTATTGCTCCAAACTCTGGTTAAATTTTTCACCAGAAAGCATTCATCTTTGTTTCATATGTACGATGAAAACACAGGAAGCTTGAAACATATGACTGTCTCCCTTCAGAAAGAGAAGCCGTCACATTTTGTTCAGTAGGCATCAGCTGCAGAGAGGATAGCAGTCTTTTAATCTGGTAGTTTGGTACTTTAATCTGCCTCACATATGGTCTTCTCGATAAATCAAGCTCCCCTCTGCTCCGAGCAGCACTGCCCCTCTGGAGTTATCAACATTTCCCTCAGCAGTAATAGCTATAGCTGCAATAATCTCTAATCAACTGCTGTTAATTTCTGTCTGACACCCTTATACCAAGACACTTTGTCACCTCCTTTTTCAGAAAGAGGGAAAGTGTGTGCACAAAACCCAGTTTTCACTTCACTTGAATTAGTTATGTCTGTAAATTAGAGTGGATCTCTTTGTGTCTGGTGAAAAATACATTTCGATAGGTACGATATCTGCTCTTCATGCTCTACACCATCAGAATTATTCACAGCTTTTAGTTTGCTTCTTTTGGGTTCCATGTTGATTCTTTTGCTGAGCCCTTAACCATCTAAACCACGTCTTTTAATAGTTACACGTGGCATAAAGAATTCAAACCCTGTCCTGTGCTTTGCACGGCCAGTCATGAACTCCAACATCCTCCCTGAGTTATCTGCACTAAATTAACATCGCATTTCCCGGAACTGAAAACACTGTTAGAGGTGAATTTAATCCACCTTACATTCCATTTATTCTCAAAATAAAATTTGATTAACTTTGTGAAAATCAGGAAGAATTTAATTTCTAATAGCCATCCTGTGGATACTAGAAATATGCATTTTAATCAAATTGGAACTATTAGATTGTTAATTGTGCAGTTTGCACCGCACCTCATCTTCACTTATGTTGTAAAGAAAAGGCTTTTTGACCACTCTAGTTGTCTTTGTGTGTTTCTGCTGTTCGCACCATGGCATCTAATCTCACCATGAGTAGCAACATTCTTCTTCTCCTTATGTTGTTTCATGGTAACAGCTATTAGGTGCATTACTGCCACTCTCTGACGGGAGTAACACATTACAACCAGGCGCTGGTAATAACAGGAAATTAATAAGAGCAATTGTCACATATTCTAATTGATTTGTTTATATTTCAATGACTACTTGCATTTTCAAAATCATGTCCCATTCCTAGTGGATACCAGTTTGAATAACTGCCATGCTTTATTTTTTCTAAAAGACAGATGAAAGAAATCCTTTGAGAGGTTACCTAGATTTCAGAAGGTAGTAGAGGAGAAGGTAGCCTAGGCATGGTACCTGAATTAGCTTACACTACTTGCTGCTGAAAACGTCTTAACCATCCTGTGATTGAAACGTTGTCGTCCTGCTACGGTCTTGTGTTCATGCTGTTTACATGTGTCTAGGGAGAGATTTGTTCTCCTTGCAGATTCCTTGTTGCTGCTTGACTTCTTCAATCGCTTTCTCAACGTGCAGGGCTTTACAACTGTATAACCATTTACAATAAATTGTCCATTCTGTGGTGTATGTCTGAAGCTCAGTTCAAGAACCTATTAGATTTGTGTAATTTGCTGTAATGTGCTGTGGAAAAGGGAAAAATGTACCTTGTCACGGGATCACGTGTAACGGTGCAGCGTATGCAACTGTGAAACTTCATCTAAGCGGTGTTGCTTCGGCTCACGTAAATCTTGGCACGGTTGACTCCGTACGCCACCAGCCAGTACCATTAATTCAAATATTTCCCCAAAAGATGTCTTCATTTCCCTTGATACTGCAAGGAAAACACATCATCAATTATGCGGTCCTGTAGATCTCTTCTGGTTTGACTCGCCTTGTTGTTGGTTGGCACTCTAATTTAAAAGCTCCCCTGTAAGATGATTATAGCTCTGTCTCGACTGGTGTCCTCAGCAATTTGTAAACTTGGAGATGCAATTTATTTAGACTTCTAAATGCCATCATAATTATTCTAAAAACACTCTTAATATAAACCTTAAAATAGGAAGTAGTTGTTATGCTAACTTGTCACAATAGTCCAGTTATGAGGTTGTTAAAGGAGGAAGGATCAGCAAATCAATGGCCAACTATTCAACCTAGTTCATGGTAAATGTGGAATATTTCCTATATATCTGACAATCAGTCAAAATGACAGTTTATTTAAAACGGTTTTGCACTCACTGCAATAACTGGAAAGTGATGAGTTATTTTGACACAAAGGCTGAGGCCTCTAACTGGATGTCATTAGGATTAAACGGCAGAATGAGGGCTCGCAGTTAAAAGGTGGGCTGGATATCTTCGCCGTGTTGGCACATATTTTCAGACATGATAGATGCAGTGGGTTCACTGAGGGAGAGCGCCATCGAGAATTTGTTTTTTTCCCTTTAAAAGCAGGGATTAACCTCCATTGGTTGTAATTAGATGGAGCAGGCACTTCCACTACAATGGATTTGTGTACCGGTGGCTCTAACATGCCGGTGTTCCATTTTCTCTATGATTCATTTGTCTGTGTTAAGAGCTCGCCTTGGACAAAGACCTCAAGGAGGTAAATGAGCTGTGTGCAGGGAGTTTAAGATTTCGCATGGACCTGCCATTAGACCACAACTCACCAGAAGACAAACCACAAATACACAAACACACTTTTATGCTTTTAACTTCATATTGTGACACAATTCTGCATCACTGAACATTTTACATTGAACATTTTAATTATGTTCTATCATTAAAATCGTCATTACAGATTGAATTACAGTAGGAACAGAAGTGTTGATCTAAACAAGCTCTACATGTTCTTATTATTCCCTTTTGATTTCAGTGTCTAGTCACTTGCTGTGGTGCTGATGTTGGAGTAGTAACCACCAACCCACAAAGCCTCTGTTTCTACGATTTGAGTTGTTTCCCTGAACATGAAAGAGGAATATCTCTTCACAAGAGCAACACCAGACCTATTTATTCAGCAAAATTTGCAATGTGGGTGGTAATACAGACATCTGGAACCGGCTATGATAGATAAGACTAGCCTGCAGCAGGATGACCAGTGTGTGCAACACTTTTAGATTACCATGGTTAACTTTCCTGCCATCGTCTGCTTCCCAGTTTTTCCTCAGAACCCTCTGTTCACTGAGAATCAAATATTCATAGATACCAGGGGTCTTCAATGTTTTTCAGGCCAAGGACCCCCAAACTGATAGAGAGATGGAGCAGGGGCCCCCTACTATATATATATTGTATAAAATTGTGTTTTATATTAAACTGGAGGAGTGCAGGAGGCTTTACGGACAGGTCCAGGCTAGTGTCGCGCTGTGAGTGAACCGGTGTCCAGCTTGAGAGAGCTCCTGTGTGTCGCTGAATGTGGGCATTTCTGACTGAAAGAGAACATCTTCTGCCTCCATTTATCCATTCGCTACAATATGTTGGATTCATGTTAATGTGTATTTAAGACATTTAAATTTGTGGAATTTCTTTTTTTTTTTTTAAATGTGAAAAAAAAGAAAAGAAAAATTGTGACTCAACCACAAATTTCACGTACCCCCTGCAGTACCTGGGTCGCGGACCCCCTGTTGAAGACCTCTGATATATACCATATACAGTGTCAGTACACAGTCTGCTCTATATGGATACTGATGTCAGAAAACCTGCCTTAGAATCTATTCTAATATTTTATCCCAGCTTGTATTTAACTTTTATTATTATTGTTTACTTTTTGTTATTACAGCTTTTATCTCTGATGCATTTTATTGTCTTTGTTTTTATTCTTTTTTTTAATATTCTTATTTTCTTAATGTGTATATAATTTCACGCTATTTTCCTACATGTACTGTTATTTTAGATTTTAAATCTATACTCTCCATTTTTATCATCTCTATATTGCGTGAACTGGTCTCAATTTTGTATTTTTTTATTTTTACTTTTCTATTTTGTTTATAAATTGTTCAGAAATTATTATAATTTTCTGTTCTACAACTGTCAGTCTTATCATTGGTCTGTCAATCATCTGTTAAGCACTTAAACTCTAGAAAGAAAACTGATGGCCGTTGTGTCTTTGGTTACCCATCTTATCATTGGACATAGATCACGCTGACAATACCAATTCCGTCTGAAATGATGTGACTTCCATGTAAAAAGTAATTTGGATAATTAGGAAATTTACTGAACTTTGCTCTTTTTTTTTTTCTAATTGAAATTTTGAAGAAGTTATCAACTCAATGTCCGTTCAGCCTTTGTATTTCCTGTCCTGTGTGCGCCTCATCTACATGGCACAGTATAAGCAAGAGTATATAAATGTTTTTTCAGGAGTCTGGTGCAGAGACAGCTACTGGATGTACTGTAAATCCAGGGACTACCTCCTCCAGCTCCACGAATAAGACTTGTCTCTGCTTTTTTTTTTTACTTTTTACATCTAGCTGTAATTAAAATACAGTTGTCACCCGGTTTATTTACCAACAGCTTTGACATGCTCGTGTTCCATTTCCTCTGGGATTCATTTGTCATTTGTCTGGATTAAGTGCTCAGTTTTGGACAAAGAGCTCGAGTAGGTAAATGGATTCTGTGCTGATGACTTTAGGATTTGGCAGCCATGTGTCATTGGACCCCTGCTCCCCAGTGTGCGCACTCATTCACGCAGATACGTTCATGCTGCCTTGGAAAGCTGGCAAAAAATTATGCAGATGACACAATCCTTCATGACAGAGTCAGAACAGCACAACTAATTTTCTTATGAACCATTATGCAGATGATTCAGTCCTACACCGTGGAAGAGCACATCGTCAGGTCCAATTCTCTCATAAATTACAGTGTAATTACTTGATCAATAAATATGTTAATCGTTGTAGATAGGATCAGGAGGATGTCATTATACATTGAAAAGGTGGACATGGGCTCCACGAAGCTGCTACACTCGAGAACAATGGGGTGAGGAGGTTTGATTAACTCCTCTCGGAGATCTGAAAAAACGCTCTTTGTATGACAAGCAGCGGAGTCAGAACAGATAATCTGTCAGCTTCAACGAAAATGCAGACAAGGCCAAGAGCTGAACACCATTCACCATGCCAGCCATATTTACCGGCCAGAAAATCAAAGCAGCCACTTAATGAATCAGCCCATCTCCACACCGTCAGCCGTTTCAGTCAGAGACAATACTAAACAGCTTCAAAATCCATAGTTCCATCGGAGATAAAACCCAACGTGGAGGATTATCCGTTCAGCAAATTAGGCCAAAGAAAAACAGCTAATGTGTTAAAATGGGAGAGAAAAGGGAGGAAGAAAAATCTTTATGGGTGTAACAAGATACAAACAGGCCAATAATCCACTTTTAACAAGATGAGTGATCATGGCCTTTTGTCAGTGCGTTGAAGCTGCACAATCAATGGTGGTGATTTAGCTCCTCGTGAGCTCCGGGGCCCCCTCTGTAGCAGAAGTCTGGATCTTCATTTATCAGGTGCACATCTTGCACAAGACCGTGTCCCCGCCTGCGGGGTGGCTGATCTGGAGTAATGACAGAGGGGTGGAGAGGAGTTTAGGGGGAGGCAGGAGAGGATGAAGGTGGGGGCAATTGGTGCAGGTAGAAAAAGGGAAAAGACAAAGAGGACAAGAAGGAGGAGGGAAACACAAGGGACAGAGACTTGATAGACATAGGGAAAGAGACTCTACTCGTTCACAACCCTGCTGTCAGGTAAATGCCACCTGAGTGTTTTACAGATGAGACTGCAGCTGTTGGCATTTTGAATGCACCTCCTACACTTTGTCCTTCTCTGCTCGCTCACTTGTTCTGTGTCGTCTCCTCTGGCACAGCGTCTGCAGAGAATGGCCCAACATTTGACATGATATAAAATCAGGTTTATTATGTAATACCAAAAAGTAATATTCATGCTGGAGATGTGAGCCGCTAAAGAATGGAAGATGGAGAAAATCACACTTGGAGGTGTTGCTCAATGAAATCATCGATGACACTTGAACCTCAGCAATGTTGTTTGTTGTTTATTTTACCCAGTGAATCTCCGAGCATTTTGTTTGTGTCAATCATACAGCACAAATCTTCATTGTGGACTGTCATAATGAAACACCATGGTGGAGGAAATGTGTTAACTACTGCTCCTCTATGGTATTTTTATCTGGAGTTTGTCAACTGAGATTCTGCAAATGGTCCTTCAGATGCTTTTAGCTGCACTTTCACTGAGATTATTTTATTTCTTGCAAATAGTCGTACACTTTTAGATCTGAACCATCACTACACTGTACTGACTCTATAAGCTATCATTCATATTTTGTTCTTCATGTGCAATTTAAGTTTTACCCAGAGGCTTCCGAAATATTTTAAACATTTGTGTCCTACTAAAATGAACGCTACCTCCAGTAGTTTTCTCTGAAGGCCATGGAGCTCATGAAAAATTGATTTTGAAAGCCTTGAAATACTTTTTACCCTCCCCCCAAAAATCCCTGCTCGTAGAATAGCAAAAATAACAATAGCTGTATTAGTGAGACAGGAAATGCCTGACAAAAATCATCCTCCGCCTCCAGTAATATGAATGACTTTCCCAGGAGATTTGGAGGAACTGTGAACGTACCCACAACCGCGCCGTCCTGATAAAATTGTCCTGCTTGCTCTTAATTCCACAATATTCTCTCTGCTGTTATTGTCGGTCTCTGAGAATGTAGGTCAGAGGGAGTTTGTTGATGTTGTGTTGAAAGGTAGATTTACACTACCGCTCAGGCTGACACAGCTCCTGACTCACTGCCTGGACATCCAGTTTACACCCATCCCCAGAGGTAAACCCGTTTTTGTTCTACCTTCTGTTCACCCTGCAAGAACCAACGCACCTTACCTTCAGCTGCAGCTATTATTATTATGACACTATAATGGAGCACATTTACACCTCCGCTCTGCGAACGACAGAGCTGTCGCTGTCTATCTTTTGAATGTCTACCTGATACAACAGATAATCTACCTCTTGGTTCTACTTTCTCCCCTATTTCATGCAGAATTTTGTTTAGTAGCATGATGAAAACACCTGCACAGTAGTATCATTTAGAAAGCACAGAGGACTCCAGATGCTGCTTTTGTGCTGCTTTAGCTGCACAGCTGCTTGTAGACAAGGCTTGAGCTTCAGAGTAACCATGATTAGCCTACTTTGACTTGAAAAAAAACCCTCTCTTACATGCTAATGACAAACGCTGTATTTTCGACACCATCTCAAATCTCTCAAATCCTCTTGAAGCTTTGTCTCCATTTCTCTCAGACGAACTGACACAACTTATTGTTCTTCCTTTTGTTTTCTTTGCCCTTTAACGGCTGCGACACAAAGGAAAACAAGGAATAAACCATAAAAGTCAAATAACACCTTTCTTCTTTGCTATCGGAGAAAGAGAGCTTAACACTTGTGCTGCGTGCCTTGGTATCAACTGTTTTACAGGAAAATATAATGCAGATTGTGGGTCAGAAAGGATGATGAAAACCGGTCATCAACTGATTAGCTCAAAAGATCCCATGATGCCTGTGATACAATGCAGATGTAACAGTGGGGTTACTTATTGACCAGAAAATGATTTGAATTTATTGAAAAATGAACATCTTAACCACCAGCCCGGGTCCTGGACTTCTGAATGGCTGCCCACATCTAAAATTTTCTCTAGTGATTCAATAAAATGGCCATTCAGTCTGAATATCAGCCCACTGTTCCATTACTACAGCAGCCCAAATGTCAATGGCTAATTATTAATGCTTGCCTTACTGTGGTTTCTAAGGTCTCGGCTAATTGGCTATTTAGACTCAGGGAAATGGCACTGCCTCAAGGCCAGCCACCCCTGAATACCTGGGAATGAACAACCCGACTCTCCTGAGCGGGAGACAGAGGAGGATTAATCAGTCAAATGCGAGTAGACAACGAGGTAATGGGTTTGAAGACACAATACGACATATCTTTCGAGGTTAGAGCACAAACCTAATGACCTGTGTAAAACAGTCTAAAGGGTTAATGGAGACTGGTCTCGTGAAATGTAGCAAACTTAGCACGATACGTTTAAAAGCTAATAAACAGTGCATGCATGTAATTTGAGCGGAGTGCATTGCCTAATCACAAATTTAGATGGGAGCGCAAGCAGGCTGTAGTTTGATAATGAAACACAGCACAGGGAAGTAAAGTGGTTGAAACCAGAGGGGAGAGATAAATAAATACACTTGCAGCAAACCAGCTTTATCTCCCAGTTACTGCAATGTTACATATTCATTTTAATCCAAATTCAGTGTCTGCAACTAATAACAGGATATAAAACCTTATTTTAGTCTTTCAGTATAATTTTCACTGAAATTACATTGTTGGCTAAACCTTTTTTTTTGGTATTATTTGTTGGACAATAGTACGAGCCTTTCAAGAGGAACACACATCAGGTTTGACAGCAAGTGATACAATAATTTCCTGCTCTGTGGTGAGGATTACGAGTCCGGCATGTACTGAAGCACTGGGAGGCAGATTGCAGAATCCGTGATGAAAGGAACAGAACACAGTTCTTAAATTCTGAGTCGAGCTTCATTGTCCATATTTTCTTTTGCTATGTTAAGACCGTTTGTTAAATGCTCTCATTTGAGTGTAAGTTTATTCTTTCTGGAGGAAATGTTTGACTTTGTGAATACAAGGAGCTACTTTGAAACTTTTGATGACTGATGACTCGGAGTTGGAATTATGTCCTATCATTCCAAATGTAATTGTGACAAAAAGAGTTTGTGGCAAATTTTTGTGTAAATATCCAAATAAGTACAAATGACTTGAACTGAAACTTTTGTGCATACTTTATAACAGATCTGGAACAGATCCTAAATAACCGCGTCCTGAGAAATAATTCAACCCAAACCTTCCAAATATACCACTCAGTGAGAATGTGACTTATTTGTGTCATTGCAGAAACCCTCAGACATCTATACATAGTTTGGGTTTACTCGGTTCTGAGTTTTATGAGACTGTCTGTGTCCGTAGAGTTTATATAAAAGTGGACATATGCTTCGGGATCTGAAATATGAGTATCTTTAAACTGCAATATCACCGAATGCCGCTAGAAGTTGGCTCCAAAAAGCCTCCGCCTCCATAGACTCCCATTCAACTTCTCATAAAATTTGCAGTCAATACTATTTTTTCACAAGTTATTTCAGCTTTGCTAGCAAAAGTCACTCCTTCTGATTAGTTTTCTGGCAATCCATCTGAAAATAATCCCATTATTAATTAGAAAATCAGCATCAACACATTTTTTTTTTTTTTTTTTTAATTATGGGGAGGGGGAGGGCGGGGGATCTGTTTGATCAACAGGCCTGTGGTGCAGTCAGGTTATGGCTATCAGTGGGCAGGACGTAGTATCAGCGGGATTCCATTCAGATCGAGTCAGACACCCCCCCCCCCCCAGCTCGTCCAAATATGGTCACTTCTGGCTCCAAATCAATCTGAACTAGCAAGACAGCGTTGGCCAATGTCCGTACTCCAGGCTTCATCATGGCCGAACCAATGGGTGACATTTTCACTGTTGGTTGCTGCTTGTCTGTGTCATGGAAGTCATTTGAATTGTGGAAGTGTATTTCTTGTCCAAAATCATACTTCAAAAATCTGCAGATTATTTATGAAAATTCTTATATTTGGTGAAACAAAATGTTTGTTGATTGTTTGTGTTGTCAAAATGATTGTATAAGGAACCAATTAAAACTATAATATAAAATCCCAACAGACATTTTCCTTCACTCCACTGTCAATATTGATACTACAGAACTTTAAATGATATAAAATGGCATAAGCCAGTATACACAGAAGAGATGATCTTTACATAATGAATGAATGAAATACAAGCAGAGGCTGTTGAAGAAAAAAACTATTTCTGTGCTTTTCATCTCCTTGTTTGAAGGGAAGGTGGTGGTATCACACATGATCTTTCCAGCACTTTGATTCCTTCACACTCAAAGTGTTCACTGGGAGTTACTCAGTAAAACCAGAGCTGTACACATTAATACCTTAAAACAGATCAGAAGGTATAGCAGTGATACAGACTTATTTTGTGCCTAATTTAAGCCTCAAGAGTGCCTCAACAGTTAAATTGCCAACTGACATATTGAGCAGTCAACCATGTGTGATTATCAGTGTGCCTCTGTAGGCTGTGTAACACAAAACAGCTTAATTTAAGGTAGGTCAGCTTAAATAGGACAGTCACTGACTGTTGGTATGAATTATGAATTATCTAATAGCTGCTGCAGCTCACATGACTAAGCATCTAAAGTATCAGCAACCCAAAGGCTAATAGAGCTCTGTCCTGCCGTGTTTGAATTCTTTCTGAATGTTTAAATTTAATGTCAAGAACATTTAATATATTTAAACAAGGATCCTACTCCTAATTCTGCGAGATGCCTTAATTCGGTTTAAATAAACCAGACCGAATAATATAATTATTAATTATTCCTTATTCCGTCCCCTAACCCCAAATATCGGAGGTATTCTTTTTTTTTTTTTTTTCATACAGTGGCATTAAAAAAAGAAAAGGTAGCAGTCAGCACTATAGGCTCTTACACCGATGGCACCGAGCACAGACAGTTCTATTTCCAGCCACATCCACTCAGCACTCTCCTGAGATGTAGACTAAGTTTTATCCTGGTAGCAACAGAATGTCAGCAAAAAAATACAAAAAAATAAAAAGGATGCATCCCTCTTCGTGTGAGTGCAAAGCAGAGGAAGTGGCTGAAACAGACGTACAGATATATTGTATTTGTTTACAATTGGAACAATGACGCTCATCTGCCCAATTCAGCCTCGCAAGACAAGAGAGTATACTCCTGAATGGTTAGTCAGATTGTTGAATAAATTAATGCGCCTGTGTATATATATATATATATATATATATATATATATATATATATATATATGTGTGTGTGTGTGTGTGTGTGTCTGTGTGTGTCATGTATTCTTGGTTTCAGTACAATGGGGTTTAACACAAACCCCCAAACTATTTGCAGTCTGTACAAAGATGACAAATATTGGAGGCGAATTGAACCAAGGAGAGGTCAGACTGCCGACAAAAGCAATTTCCTCTTTAGAAATGTGCACGTCGCACGAACGCACACACGAAGGAATGCACGCCTGGTGCTTTAATGATGCAACATGTATTATTAGTGTGTTTGTGTTGTCCGTAACATCATAAAATATTCAATAATACCATACAAATTCCATCATGTCCCAGTCGTGTCTGTTTTTACAGGCTTTGCATTTAAATTTCAGGTCTCACTGCAGCTCCACTACATCAGGTGATGATGACACACTCAATTTATTAGGATTTTAAAAGTGATTTTCTTTCAAATTGATCCTGGAACTGAAAGCTGATTATTTTTGAAGGATTAGACTTCTCAGTCTAATTTAGAATCCACACACATACACACAGAAACCATTTGAAATGCTTCAATATGACCAAACTTTGCAACATCAGTCAAAAGCGTTCCAGTGGTCAGTCTCTTTTATCCCTCCTCCCACCACTGATGAGCGAATTAGTTGCACCTGCAGTGAAACGTTAGCGTTAAGTGAAACCTCCCTGTGGGTTAAATGATCAACAACAACTCCTGGAGGCGATGAGACAAGCAAAGGGACGCCAGTGGAGGGAAAACAGCAGATATGAGGTTGTGTTTGAAGTCAGGGGTGGAAATTTGTCATTAGTTGGATATACTCAAGAATTCCATATGGCTTCTCTTTATGTGGTTAAAATAAATACAAACACAAGACTAAAAGCAGTACCAGAAAATAGCAGCAATAGTAACATAAATTAAATTGACATGTTTACTCATCTGCATTTAACAATGTTAAATCTTTGTATTGACAAATTATGTAAACACAAAGATTTAAAATCTATTTATTCATTAATACTTGTGTAATATATCATGAGCTCACACCTGGTCCTCCAAAGACGTTATCAATATCGCATTTTACGTGTCCTAATTTTTTTGTTGAGCATTTAGGCAACCCTCATCAGCTATCCATGTCGATATATAATGTGATCAAGTTGTAATTATCAGGTATTTGTGGTCACATGTAACTGATTAATTGAAGGAGGGCTAAAAATAATTTGCTCAACATGGTCAAAGTTCAAGCTCTTCAAATAATGACATTGAATTAAATTGAGCATTGCAGGGTGTCAGTATGGGAAATAGTACGTGTTAATTGCCTGAACTAATCAGACAAATGTTGGCTTGACTCGACTCTACTTACTTCTTTTATTGTTCCTCTGAGCAGAAATTGTTGATAGTCCCTGGTACCTGGTAGGCCACTATGTATGGTATCACCTCCATCGAGGTTCCAAGCCAGCTGAACCAATGCTAAAAGGTGATGTGAAAACACTGCAGACCACAGAGTCACAGATACTTTTACACTATTGCATGCGCGTCATCACTATAACAACTCAAATCAGCGATCGGTGGTCAAGTGCGATGATGTTGAAATCAAGCGGGTTTTTTTCTAAATGTAGTTGCCTCGGTGGTTGAGTTCTGGCCATTTTCAGCACATACCAACTGGGTAAAGCTGCACCAAATACTTTCAAAATTAACCCAAGGTCTACACCCAGTATGCAATGACTGCAAATGATTCCCTATGGAGTCTACCCAGATCTATATATTCATGCATTGAATTTGTCTGGTTACACCAAGCTAGGTCCTCTCTGCATTGGAAAACAAAATCCAGAAAACCAGAGAGTTTTGACCTCATGAGTTAATATTTCCGTCAGGTGCCAAGACACACCTGTGTGATTTCCATCTAATTTGAGGAGGAAGCAGAGGCTCAGCTGGCCTTCAGGTCCTCTGGACTGAGTTGAAAACGGAGTCCTTGAAAGGATCCCTGAAGTGGGACCCAACTGAACCACCTGGATTTTCCTTCCAAAGTTAAATGATGATCAGTTTGGTGAATTCACAATTTCATTACTTTTTTGAACATTCAATTTAATTTGATCTTGATGTAAAATAACAAAAGGGAAATACAAATATATAGAAAAAATGGAAACCCCATTGAAATTATTGTAGTGGACAGACACTTTGGATGTAACAAGAGAACTGAGACAAAACATAACTTTGTGACTTACAAAAAAACACAAATATAGGAATATGGGTCAATTATATTATGTAAAGTAGAATGTATTTGCAAATGTTTGCAGCTCTAAGTAGTCACAAAATATGCCTTCTTTTGATTACATTACCAGCACTTGTAGACATAAACACAACAACCTTTAAAGAGCTTCATTTGAGATTATAATGATCCAGTTTAAGGACGTTCTGCAACATTTTCGACCGCTTTCCAGTTAGAGTGAAGATACTTGAATTGACAAATAGCACTAAACACATTGCCCACATTTGTCTGTTTATTTCAGCTCAGGAATAGCTTGTATAGTCCAACATCCAATCATTAATGTTACTACAGAAGGCCTGTAAGCACTAGATTATGCATGCAACACCTGCCCTTTTCCTTATTTTAAGAAGCAGCTGAATCTTTGGTCAAGTCTTAAGCCTCACTTGAGGATTTAGCTGCTATGATACATTTTTCTGAATTATGTTGTGAATTCTGTGCAGTTGACTCAATTCAGTTTGGATTCATAGCATCTGCACTCAAACTCCACGGAAAAGAGACCTATCTTTCTGGACTCAACCACACACTTGGCTTTAAAATGAAGGTTTGTTGTGGCCTAGTCCTTCAATAGATGTTATCAAAAGAATCAGTCAGCAGAGGAGGAATGTAATAAGGTACACTGGGTTAGAGCTCAAACATCAGCATTTATATTTGCCAGAACTTTAATCATCTCTAATAAAACACACAAATGAATTATGTTTATTGAAATTCCTTTAGACCACTGGATCTACTCACTGTGGTCGCCAGAGGTTGTGTTTCATTTCTGCATAATGCTATTGCTCCCTGATGGATGACTGGCAAATATGGATTGTATGGAGTGAAATGGTGTGATACAGTATGGAAATCTATACTGCCTTAGCACTCAGTTAAGTTAAGTACTAACTAGACCTCAGTCCGATTGTGCGTCCCACATGGATCTGCCATCCTATGCTACACCGACACACAGCATGGCGCCAGGGCAAATACCACACCCGAGCCGAGGAGGCAATGAAACAGAAGAGCTCAGCATTTTAACCGGCTGAGCAGAACCTGAGCCCTGGAATCTAGTGGAGCCTTGCACTGGGAAGAGTGACAACGGATCAATACCTGTGATTAATTAACTTCTAATGAGTTCATCTGAGCGTTGAGAAACCCAGAAAGTTGGACATGTCCTCTCTTCTCTTTCTCTCTGACCTATCCTACCCCCACTCCCCTCCACCCCCTCCTATTTTATTGATCTGGTTTGAAGTCAAATGAAGATCATCTTTTGTTTTCATTTGTGATGTCACTCCTTTGTCTTTCAGGATGATATTTTATTGAACACCTAAATAACAACATTTGAAATTGTAAGCAGTGCAAGAACCTGAAATGGATTATTGGTTTCCAATTTTAGGTCGATAACTATTTTGGGTCACGGCACAAAGCCGGTTCCTCATTGTTAACCATTCCTGTTATTGTGCATCAATAACACGCAGCGCAGTGGGGATCGAACACTATTGAGCTGACCTGATTTCCTGTAGCGACTCAAGTTAGAGCTGCAAAAGTTGTGGTGAAGTCAGTCCCGCGATGGCAGACACACGTTCCCACATGTGATTACCCCAGCAGTCGTTATGATGCTTCGGAGAGTGAGAGTGAAAGCTTGGAGTGCAGAAACAATGGAGATGAATGGTCGTGTGAATAGGGAAGTGAATTGGGGAGCGGAGGCTCCCCGTGTAGCTTGGTCTGCCATTTTCTCTCTCTATTTCTCACCTCTGAGGGCCGAGCGCAGAGTTATTTGTCTCGCAGTGAAATTAGTAATCGCGCCGCCATCCATCATTGGCTGACCTGCTATTGATCGCTAGTGCACCCTCTCTTTTCAACTAAATTATATTACGAAAAAAGAATAACAAATGTCTGCACGATCCACCATTTTGCCTACCTCAGCAGAAGACATTGAAAAAAAAAGAAGCTTTTTGGTGTAGCGTTAGCGAGACATGTCAAGCAATTCAATTCAAAGAGCTCTGCGCTGCTGTTTTCAAGGTGACAGGAGCAGTACAGCTTTAAACCAACATGGATTGTGAAGTGGGGGGAATTTCAGTTGGCACTGCCTGTTATACAGCAGTGACACCTCTGTGACAAATGCTGTGTGCTGTTCCCTTGTCCTAAACAATATACAGAGCAGAGCATGCTGATACAAGCACCGGCTTGTTAATATTTCAGAGGTGAGGTACATGCCCTCCCTTCTAAAAAGATTTTTGCACAACATTCTGTATCTAAATATAAATTTCTAATTTCAAAATGTACTGCAGTGCACCAAAATGAGGTCAAGAGCAGCTTTTTTTGTCTAGACTTTTTTCCATTACACAGTCAATAACACAGACAGGCACTGCACTGCGATTATCCTGCTATTGATCACTTATTCTCCGTGACTACCCAAACACTGTACACAGAGGTCACTTGTCAGCATATACTCAGTGGTGTCCCTTAGAGTGGCATGACTACAATAGGATTTGCTGCAGTGAGTTAGATTATGAGCTTAGTAACTTGAAGTCAGTGCACAAATACTGACATGACACAGAGAGACCGGTAGAGGCTGGCATTTGCAGAATACAGGGACAAGGGAATGTCAACGTGACAGAAAAGCACATTAAAGCAGTATCAATTACAGCTTTCTAATTGCAGAAAGAGAAAGGGATTGTGGGAACATATCGTTTATAGCTGGTTGCAGCTTGCAGTACCTGTGAAGAGGCAGATTAGAGTCCCTCGCATTCGTGTTGCAGAAAAGTATCAGGAAAGGCGTTAAAACCTAGAGGGGCATGACACACCCTCTGCATTAAGTCTGTGTGTGTTTGTGCATATATTGATGTTGGTGTGTGAAAAGCAACGGGATAGGATAAGGTTCATATATTAAATCCCCTTAGGATCAGATCAACACATGGGCGAAGCGCTGAGGTACACGGCCCTCTACACATAGCCCACTGTTTCGCATCTGACCAACCGGCTTGAGTCACATTTTCCCATTTACAAATCCCTAATCCCTAACCCTAGAACTGGGACACTTTAGCAGAACTCTCCACAATATAATCACAGTACAGCCAACTGTAATCCCACAGGCCCCATGTTCTCTCAAGTGTACTGTACATGTTGTGTAAAAAGATGTTTATCACATAACACAACTCATAAACCCTATCCTCTTGGCCTCTTTTTTTTTTTTCCAGCCCTCCCTCCCTCTGACTGTCTGTTCTCTGACAGAACTTTCTCCCCATGCTTATCTCCTTCTCTATCCTTATCTCAATCCTTCCATTCCTCCTCAGCGTTCCAACCCCATGTCCCCACGGATTCTCCCACACCATTGCGTGGCCTCTCAATCATCTCAGCGCTGTGTCTTCTTCAAATGTCTTTGCGCTGTGGACTTTGAACTGCGGACGCCCCGGGCGCCCAGCAGAGACCTGAGAGGGCCTGCAGTTTAGCCTCCAATCTATCATATCTCGCCTGCAGCCATGAAGAGACAGACTCCCTCCATCCAGCACAATGTTACATTCGCTGCACACTAACACATATCACGGGTATTGATCCCGTCATGAGGCCATTGAAGCTCAGTGCTTCTCGGACTGCCGTCGGATTGAGTTTATGTGTGGAAAAGAGATAATATGCCACCACTTCAAAAAGTAGGGCTTGGCCTCACGGTAAATCTGGGGTGGCATTTATCAACACAGGAACCTGAGAAAGATATAGCTGGAAGTTAAAAGAGAAGTTTTCGGAGTTCCCTGAATCATAATCACACCATTGAAATTGCTGGATATATATATTTTTCAAACCTAACTAATTAGAAAAAAAAAATATTAAAACTGCAAGCAGATATATGCAGGTCCTCGCATGCTGCACTTCGGGGAACCAGTGGGTCGGGGGTGGACGTGGCCGCGGAGTTTACCATGCCTGATGCATGTGCAAAGTTTTGTGTGGTTTGAAGCTTTCTTTGACCTTAAAAATCAACTTCCTGTGTCATGGCAAAACATCAAACGTTGGCGCACAACACAAAAAGCCCGTGCACAAAAAAGCACGGGCTTCTCAATATATCATCATCAATGTCTGAAGACTGTTCTGACCCGATTTGATGTCAATGTGATTAACCAGCTCGATGAAGCATGTATGAAATATGTCATTTCCTTTTTCCAGCAGGGGGCGCTAGGTGTCTTCAGGGCAGGACTTTTATCGAAGATGTAAGGTTTGAGGAAGATTGGAATATGTACATAAAAGTTACAGCTACTTGTAGTTTCATGGTGAGACGCTCAAAATGGCGGCCCCGCCATTGGCACGCCGTTCAACAAAAAACAATTCTTTTGATAACTTTTCATCTCCCGGGTGTTAAGATATGACTGAAAAAATATCAGGTCGGTCCATCAAAGTCTGTCGGAGGAGTTCGTTAAAATACAACATGTAAGAATCGCCGAAAATGGAGACTAAATTCAAAATGACTGGCAAATTCTAAATTCCTGTTAAGTTAAGGTCATGGTGCCAAGATACTTTTTTGTACATCTCGGTGTGATACACGTCCAACAAATTTGGTGCATGTAGCTGATATGTGTATCGTCTCACCACGCCGGGTGTATGTCACGTTTTGTGAGATTTCAAAAATCCTTTGACCTTAAACATCAACTTCCTGTCATGGTGAAACATCAAACTTTGCGACATCGTCATGGTGACGCCCTTCGACGAAAATGCACAACTGTTCGAGTTTCTGTTCTTTCTTTTGCAGATGTCCCTTTATGGAGCTGCATGTCTCTGCTCTGTGATTGTCGTCTCCACCAACAGTTCATGTCTTGTATCTCTATGCTGTCCTTTTCTGTCTCTGCTCTGCCCTCACCCCAACTGGTCGAGGCAGATGGCCACCCACCTCTGAGCCTGGTTCTGTCAGAGGTTTCTTTCTGTTCAGAGGGAGTTTTTTCTTCCCTCTTTTGGAGGTTTTTCTCCCTTAAAGAGGAGTTTATCCTTCCTAGCTTATGTGGGAATTGTTGGGTTTCTCAGTGTAATGTTGTAAAGTTCTGCTGTAAGGACTTTAATGTGTCAAGTGCCATGAAATAACCTGTGTTGTGATTTACTGTATAACTAAAATTAAATTGAATTGAATCTAGTTGTGTTTGCTGTAAATCAGTGTGGAATATTTGTATTGTTTTTCTCTGAATTAAGAGAACTGAGTGTAACAACTGGTGTGAAAGTGACCGTGAAACATCGGTGAAAGAAGTAAACTATTTTAACTGAAACTAACAACACAGATCGATCGATATAAAGATGGGATAACTTATTAATGCTTTGGCTGAAGGTCATGAATATTTTTTTTAAATGTAATTTGTTGTAAAAGCAAATATTTTAAATATAATATCCCACTGCTTCCAACTGCCCTGCTCCCTTCCTGCACTGCCTGACAAGGGAGGACCTCTTCAAGATCGAATAATTCCTTTTTTGAAAACGTAGCTTTTGGCAGGAACCCAACTCTGCCCGAGCGATGTCTAATTGACTTCTTTGCTCTCAATTGTAGTAAAATGTCTTTTTCGGGTCTTGAAATAGGTCCGCCTGAGCCAAGACCATCCTTCCCCCACCCCTCCCCTGACAAAGGAGGGCATATAAATAGTCCATTAACATCTGCACGTGTGATTCATTGAGCCTTAGGTGACTTCCGCTGGGGTTTAATGTAACAACTGGACAGACTGTATTTAGCTGCAATACTGTATAATGGATAGCACAGAAAACAGAGAGATGACACAGGAAAGCCAGAGATTTAAATACAAAAGAAGATGGTGCTCTCCAGGGGAAATAGCTCTTTTATGACATGTTGTGTATTATTGAGATCTTTTTTTCATTCCTTGCCAATAGTTGATATTGTTATATTGTCATTTGAACAATGTTTTTGGTATAAAAGTGTCACCTTGACATTTTGTGCCCCAATAATTAACATAATGCACCATATTTACACCTCTGTGAAGGTTGGCCTGCCCTCCCTCGCAAACTTCCACAACTCTGCACCAATCGTCCAATCATCCATTCTCGAGGCGGTGCTAGGCGTTTGAGCATCAACTGCCTGTAAACCTTCCTGACAGGAGAATGAAGACATATTTCCCTCGCCTGTCCATGCATCCCCGGTGATTGTCTGGGAGGATGAGAACATCATCAATAACGTAACGTTAGAAAGTGGGGGGATGTCAGGCGCAACGGTTACACAAAGCTCACACAGACACCTCAACGGGATGCGGTGAAATTTTATCGAATCAAAAGGAAACACTTCGCCCCTGATGCCAGTGCACTCACAAACACACTCAAAGATGTAATATTTTTATATTTATACACACAAAACCAGAGTCCAGGGAAGCTCCATCTGCTCCTTTCACTGTCCGGTTGTGGGTTGCAAAAAAAAAAAGCACCTTTTAAAATTTCTGAATTCACCAACACACGACGAGCGTCCGTCTGTTTCCGGCTTCCTTACATGGCCCAGTGTACGTTTACCTTTTGAGAAACATGCACCAAGTCAATGCTGGCAAATTACAAAGAAAGGGAGAGCCAGGAATTGAAGGCTCAAACCATTAATTTCCCTGGAGAAAGTGTGCAGTCTGCTTGGAGGGCCAGAGTGACCTTTTGCTGACAAGACTGGAGCAGCAAGCAGAGACAGCAGCAGTGGACAAATGAGATATTACAATACACTAGCAAGAAAGGATGGAGGAGAATACAGACAGCTGGGGATGGATAATCACTAGAAGCAAGTCTTTTGACTCGTATGTGTCGAGAAACAGAATATGCAGTAATGGCATAATTCTTTGTTGTTTTTTGTTTATTGATTTTATCAACACTATTTTTATATTGACTTTTTGTCACATCAAATGTAGCCCTGCTGTGTTTTGGTCGATGTTATTGAGAAGGCTGGCCATTCACTCAACAAAATGTCTCTACAAAAATAACACGTTCGAACATATTGTATGTCAATCACGAAACCACTGCGACTGATTTACTGCTTTGAACGGTACAATTTAAAATAATGTGCGCTCTTGCATTTCTTTCATTCACTACTTTTTTTTTGTGCTGAGAACAAAGTTTTGTGAGAACTCACTTAAAAATGGACTGACAGCCTCTCACTGAACGATGCAGATGAAGTTGTGCTTGAGTTGAGAGCCCAGCTGTTACTTATCTCAATTAAAAATGATGTATCTGCAACTCTCTGTACCTCTATTTAAATGTTTTTTTTTTTTTTTTTTTTCACTATTAATTGTAGGTAGGACTAAACCAGCACTAATTAGATGTGTTTTAGATATAGTATTTTCTTCAAAAAAGCTTTTGTTTTCAAAATGAAGGAATGTATTTCCCAAGTTCCAGGCTTACTCCCCTTTAAAAGGGAGACACAGACTGAAATGACTGTCTACTGCTCCCCAAAAAATCCTGACTGTTTTGTCACAGTCTTGGTCAACTTTAGCTCCAACTCTGGCTCGCTGCAAAGCTCTCCAGTATTTTGAGAATTGGGCTTTTATTTAAGTGCACATCAGGGGAAAACGAAAGATAAAACGGAAAGAAAGCAATATATTATGCAGGAGAGATAAAAAAAATAAAAAAATATTATAAAACTCTTCACCTCAAACAAAACAAAGACACGCACAAGTAAAACAAGCATGATGATCAATAAAAAATATGTGCCAAGTTGGATTTCAACCCCTATATAAATCTACAGTGCGTCTTGGTCAACTCCTTCACAATAACAGCTTGATTCTGACCAGTACATTGTTAGTTGTATCATGATGGGGATGCTAAGCTATTTGATGCATGCCATGCTTAAACACATTGTAGAAACACACCTCGCTTCTTTTATTTATATTGCTCTGTTATGAATTTGAATCTTCTTTGCTGATGGCAGTCAAAGGATAAAATATCTTATGCAACAACCTCAGCCCCGACAGTGTCCAGCAGTCCACTGCTTTGCTTCTAAGACATAAAATCCTAAAAATACTGCCAGTCTCATCAGACAAAGAACAAGCAATGTAAAACACCTTGTTCAAGGGTACATTAGAGAGTTTTCACGGACTAAAACCCAGCAAGCTTTCAGCCAACCTGCAGCCCTGTATTAATTATAACTCTAAGGATGTGAGGATCAGTGCAGTAATCTCATAATATACAACCCCTACCCACACAAAGAGAAAATCAACAGCAGCCCCAGCAGTGACTAATGACTAACACCTACTTGCTTGGTCTGAAGAACACAGTAGCCACTTCAATTCAGTGGATATGGTGCACTAATGCACATTGCGTTTGTTGTACACTGAAAAAATATGACAGACATGGGCACTGGGACATATCTGAGAGGGTACGTAGGCCAGAAATCATCAGCTTTATGATAGAGAAATCAATTGGAAAGCAAGAAAGTAACAGTTTCATAGCAAGAGTAGGAAATTGTGTTTTTTGGTCAAACAGGCTCAGTAGCTGACGATCACCTCAGACCTACCAGCTACAGTTTTTACCATCCATCCATTATCTATACCGCTTTATCCTGAACAGGGTCACAGGTGAGCTGGAGCCTATGCCATCTGACATTTGGGTGATGGCGGGGTACACCCTGGACAGGACACCAGTCCCTCACAGGGCCAACACACAGACATACAGAAACAGACATGCACGCTCGCATTCACACCTACGGGCCATTTAGAATCACCAATTAACCTGGCGTGGATGGTTTTTGGATGGAAGGAGGACGCCCGAGTTTCCGGAGAGAACCCACGCATGCATGGGGAGAATGCAAACTCCACACACAGAGGCCCTTGCACTAGTTAAGGTTCGAACCAGGCCCCAGCTGAGGTTCGAACCCTGAACCTTCTTGCTGAGACAACAGTGAGGGGACAGTGCTAACTACTGCACTTCCATGCTGCTACTGTTTTTATCATCACTGTACATTTGAATTTTTAATATTGATTGAGGGGATCACAGGTTGATGAAGCTCAACAACACGAGGGACAGAGGAACCAGGTATTGAACCATCAGCCCTGTTAAATAACAGGATTTGATCTGGTGACTTGCATCTCCTTTTATTAAGATCATCCTGAGTAAATACAGGTTTAAAAAGCCACCTTTACAAAAGGTCCAGAAAACTCTCTTTACAGACTCCATTAGATTCAATATTTGTAAAACAATGTTCTAAAAACATCTTTTTTAATAACTACACTGGGACATGAACAAAAATAAATAGAGGCTTACGAGTCCTAAAAAACTGGAGCTCTGCTTTAAAAAACGTATTCTCCTAACCTCAAAAATCTTTATTAGAAATTCTAGTTAGCAAAAATGTTTTTTTGCTGTGTAGCTTATAAATAAAAATGTTTTAACAGCTAACTCTCTATTCTGGAATGCCAGAGCTTAAAAGACGATGTGATGCACCAGACAAGGAGAACGTCTTGTTTTGTTTTATTCTCTATAAATATTGTGGGTGTTATTTCATCATTCATATTTATAGATTTTTTTTTTTTTTAAATTTAATTAACAATCTATATTGATGAATGTCGATTTTTTTTTTTAAATGAAAGACTAAATTAAGTTACATTGTTCCTGTAAAGGAGAACAGTTATTGTAAATCAGTCTATGTTTTCAGATCGCTTACATGGTTAATATATTTCAAGTGAATGTTTGAAGACACATGTTTGCACTTACATACATACATACAACATGTCATATTAAATGTCTCTAAATTACCAATGATATTTCAGTGCCTGTGTTCAGGAAGGAGCCTTTAATTGGGTCTGAGTGTATTGAGCACTGGCTGCATTATGGGTGGTCGATACACCGGGGGTCGCGGTCAAAGGGGAGCGAGTCGCCCTCCTGCCTACATCCTCAGTTTCATGTTTCTGCCCTCAGGTCACGCATTAGTTTGTCCATCAAGAGCAAATGCAGGAGACGGGGTAGTTTACTTCCCAGTGTTTTGGTGTGTTTGTGAGCAGGTTGAATTTGACAGACACGTATTTCGCCTCAGTCCCTATGAGCGGTTCGGCGTTTAGCCATTCTAGAGACTCAATTTAAGACAAAGGTCAAAAGACAGATACACTTCGTCATCTAACAGCCTACTACAATCTGGTTTCCAAAGAAGTCGGGATGCAGTGTAAAATGAAATCATGTAAATTAACACTTAATTGAAAATAGAACAAAGAATACATATCAAATGTTGAAACTGAGGAATTGTATAGTTTTTTTTTTATTCAAATATATGTTCATTTTGAATTTGATTGCAGCAACATATCTCAAAAAAGTTGGGACAGTTGCATGTTTACCACTGTGTTGCATCACCTCTTTTTTGTTTTTTACAAAACTCATTTGCAGTAGTTTTGAAAGTGAATTGTTGTATAAGCCCAACGTCGCCTTATAATGATCACTGAATCCAATTATGTGTTGAAAACAGTTTCAACTAGTTCAATAATATTTCACCCAAAACTTTGCTTTAGCATTTCAAAAACTACACTTTGTTAAAAAAAATAAGTAACACACAATCCAACAATGGCATTGTCATCCTTAGAAAAGTTCCCAAAGAGTACTAATTCATGAATTTGCATTCATTAATTGCAATGAATTAATTACAATATAAGATGCTGTACTTAGAGTACAAATTCTGACTAAATAAGCTTCTCCATTATGTTTTGCAAATTAAATTTCATCAGAGGAATATCACTCGCAATGAATATCATTCTCTGTAACACCGTGTGTACAGATATGTAAGATGTTGCTGACATACCTGTGAAAAATATCTGCATGTGTTAACATACTTCTTTCTTTGATGTCACGTAAATAGATCACAAAAGCTGGGACGGCTGCTTACTTGCTTTAACAATTAGATGGAAATGTGCCTTTTTTTTATATTTTCAAAGGGGAATTGCCATTTTGCGTAGTATCAAAATGTTTCCATGAATATAAAGCGAAAGACATTATTTTACATACAAATAGAATGTATGTTTGTTGGGACTCTGCAAAACATTGCTCACGTGGAAAAGTAATAATCCTGTATGTGTTCTGGTGCAAAACATAAATGCCCCTAAAAGTTCAAAGTGTTGTGTCATTATATACATATATGTGCACATTTAGGCTGCACATTACTCCGTTCAGCTGGTGTGAATCCCTCCAGAAATAACCTGTTCCATTATCACAGTGTAATTGCAGTTAGCAATATAGCATGATTAATCAAAGTGTTTTTCCGAACTGGCTGGAATTGCCTCTTTCTCATTTAGAAGAGCACATCCAATCATGACATCACAGGCACATCACAACAAATTAGACGGGGCGGTTTCCATCTAATGATGTTTATTGCTTGATGTGTAGATGTAGGGACTTAATCACATTTCCTTCACTTGGTGTGAAACTAAGTGTTTATCCTTGAGCCGGGCTAACACGTTTGTGTTTAGTGATGCCGTAAGTGCATTATGACTGGAAACTTATCTACAGAGGACGTTCAATTACATCCTGACAAGGAGGGAGGTTTCTCAAACTCCACGCAAATGCGTTTCTCCTTTAAGCCAATTAAGGGATTTGACGAAAACACTTCTTTCATTATTCATCGTAAAGCGTGTCAGCCTTGTCAAGTAGGACTGCTCTCACCCTGATCTGAGTGTTGTTAAACACAACACCACTGTGAATGGTGAAATGCATCAGAGACACAGACACTGGCTCCGGATACTGCCGGTCTGTTACCGCTGGCTACTGCAAAGGATTTAGGCTTGTGAAGATGGCCTGCAGAGCTGACGGTAATTAAACTCCACATTTCCATTGATCTCCTTCATCTCTTCCTACATTCTCCCTACTCATTCCAATTCTCATCCTAAGGAGGGATCCTGAATAAGTAATGCTGGTTTCCGAGTGCGGGTGTGTTAATTGGCCTGTCTTTATGAGTGCCGAGTGTTCCTGCTGACCTTTTGCAGAGATAGCCAGTAGCCCGTGGCCAGATGCCTGCAAAGAGACAAAGTGAGAACTGTTAGCCACGGGATCGTGTGGAGGCCGCCATCTTGTAGCTCTCCAATCTATCGGTATGAAGTCAAGCTCAGCAAATATCAACCAACCGATACGAATTCACAACAGCAAGGCTTAATCAATCAATGTCCAGTATTCCATGTAGAAATAAAGCATACCCATAATCAATGGTTGTGTTTTGAATAAATGCAACAAATGAACAAAAACATCATTTCAAGTGTTTTTTTTAAGTGCAGAAATGAAGTGTCTTTAAAAGCTGATGCACATTAATTTTGCACATCCTGAAGTTGTGTTCCTACAAAATAAAATAATGCTACTGATGAATAATAGCAATTCTCTCTACACGAAATGACCCACAGAGTCACAGAAATGCTGATAAATGGTGTATCTCTGTGTGGCGCCCGGCTGTGCAGATGGCAGGTTCGTCAGTGACTGCAGGGCATGTGACGGGTGTCACGTGTTGACATGTGAGTCATCAATCACTTCTGAATGCTTTGAGAAATGACACACAGGCAGTAATAGAATACAAGTCAACACCAGGAAAGTTGGACCACTTTCAGTGTATTTTTGTCTTAAAGTGGCACAATTAATCAGTGTTTTCCATATATACTCCCTGGGGCATATAATGAGTAATGTAATAGATTTCAATTTCATTAATTTTTACACTAAGCATGAAGCTTATAAGTGCTTTGTGTGATGATAGAATAGTGTTCTACTTCAGTGAACATGCTACTTGGTGTAGGAGTTATGATTCCACGTATAATGTTGTGAACTGGTTTTAATGTAAATATTGGCAGCCATAACTTAAAAAAAAACAACCAAAAAAACAACATTAGTTCTGCCTGTTGTGAAATGCAAACTAGCCCTACTTGAAACCAAAACAAAAGATCTTGGATTCACCATCATCCTGTTTCTTGGATCTCCAAATAGATTCCTCAGGCTAAACTCCTCATGACTTTCAATCAATTTCGTAGGCAAAGCTGTGCAAAGTACATTTAAGTGGATGCATCCTTCCATGCTCAGGGCTACCCAGCTTCCTCTTTCATTTCCTACTTAGGGCTACTTTGAAGCCCTTTGTACATGTGCAAGTTCCTTCAAATGGAATGGACTGCCTCATCTGAAATTCATTTGGGCAGAGTACCTGTGAAATGGGTAAGGTTTACACAGTGTTTCTGCGGGTGAGATGCATATTTATATGTTCTGCTAAGATGCTTTTAGTTTAGCAGAAAGAACGTGAACAGTTCTGACTGGACTGGCAGATTACTGACAATCTGAGCAATATAGCATGTTTTTTTTGTGGTTAATAATTGTGCGAGGGCCATTCTTTCAGTAGCTACGGGGCTGCAGTCTTGATGCTTAGGTCTTACCATCTAAGCATCAAGCTTTAAGCTGTAAGCTTTAAGAAAAACAAAGATTTAGATTTTTTTGCAAGATTGATTCTACGCTTTCGCAGACTCTCGATATCTCACAGGAAACCATAGTATTCAGAAATATTTAACAGCTGACAACATTTGAATTAGACCGTGGATATGCCATCAGACTTTATCAATCCAAGTCTATCGCTGTGCAATACATGTATGCCACACATTATTGATGTCACAGTATGATACCATCTGTATACGTAAGGAGTAAAAATATCTAATTATATGATTTTACATCATAAACTCAGTAGTATTTGAATTTTGAAACTGGACTGAGATGGATTGAATGATCTTCAGCCGGTAAAGCTCTCTGAAATGACTTTGTGCTGTATCGTGCTAACATTTTCTGAAAAGGAATGACTTTAGACGGTAATTGTCTTGAGGAATACAACAAATCTGATTGTGCTGGGAAAAAGCACTGCATCATTGCACACTCCTTGTGATGCTTTCCCCCAGACTAATACAATGAGAGAACAGAAAAAAAAAACTGACTAAGCTCATAATCCAATCTGTTTCTGAACTACAATGAGATCTCAGCTTGTACAACAGAAGCCCCGAAACAGCCTGGAATTCAGTGACAAATCTGAGACTCCCCTAATAATGTGATAGGTGGTGTAGAGTTTAACTGTCGTGTTTTAACCACTTCCTTTGTTCCAGTTTTGGAATATAGTTTCTGTGTCTCAATGACTAGATTTTGGACAGTTTTTCAGTTTCTAGATTTGAAAAGATCAAATCAAATGAGGGAGCAGCTGAAGTGAAGTTGGCGGTAGAGATTACGCTGAGTGAGGTGAGGCAATTTACTAAATTCCATTGAGACGTGTGTAATCGACTTAATCTACCATAGAGATGGTATTAGACTCCTAAATAATCTTAGATGAGAAGGATTTACAAAGTAAGGATCTAAGAGAGTGGTGCCTCAGCTGGTGCTTGTCAGTTAACCTTGTTTTTATCTGACCTGTAGCAACTTGGGATCCAAGGGCGAGCAATATGGCTTAATTATGTAGGACTCCATTGTTCTGAGTTGTTTCTGTGTTCAGGACTAATTGTCCTGCCTTGACCTGTGTCCGTTTCACAGTAACACTGCACAGACTACATAAAAGACAAGTGTTTGATCTCAAGAGTGGTTGAGGAGCTCGTTATTAAAATGCTATGACCACACAAGAATATATCCTTGTTCTTCATAACAAATCAAGCTTAAGTTAAATAAACTCGAGACCGGGTTCACAGTGAATGGAAGACTACGATAATGTGTTTAAAATAGAATATTTAGGAGGTTTTCACATGACTTGAACAGAACACTGCTTTGATTCATTACTAAATACATTAAGGACGCCCACCTCAGCTGTGCTGTCACACTAATTAGCAAATGTGAGCATGCTAACATGCTAAATTAAGAAGGTTGATGTGATAATCAGTGTACCTGCAGAACATCAGCATGCTCGCACTGCCAGCGTGTAGTTGACTTGCTATCACTAGCCTTTATGACTTGATTCTTATGGCATGTCCCAAATGCACACTACATTCTACAAATAATACAATATTACATACTAGTTCTTATAGTACACAAAAAAATGAATGTATTTTATACGGACAGGAAATGATAAGAGCACAAATTTCAACGTTAATCAAACTATAACTTTGGAATGCCACTGATGAGTAAACAGAAACATCTTCCCAGGCTGTCTTTTTTTGTAGCTGTCGGCAGCTTCTCCATTGTTCATTTGTTGCAGAATTGTACCCATTGACAGCATATTCAAAACTCAACTGTATGTGGTTCAGACAATAGACTGTACATAGAAGTGAATGTAGCTTTACTACCGAGGGCCTCTACGGGTTGGTTCCAAAAAGGCTCTGCTTCCATAGACTCCCATTCAACTTCTCTCATGAAATACAAAGTCAATATATTTTTTTCCACAAGTTATAATGGTGTCATTCATAAAGCCATTCCTTATTAGTTTTCTGTCAGTCCATATGAAAATAATCCCATAGTTATTTAAATATTAGGCATCAAAAAGTGGTATTTTTTAGGGCGTGTCTGTTTGGTTGACAGGCTTGCACTCAGGTTTCTGCAGTAGGTGAGCAGGTGTTATGTCCTCTGAGATCGAGTCAGATCCACCTCAGCTTATCCAAATATGGCAAGATGGCTGGAGGCTTCAGAGTGGCAGTTTAAAAACCAATGGTTGACGTCACGATTGGTTACCGCTTGGTACAGTCACTGCATGGTTTAAATGTCCTTTATTTTGTCCCGTTTTATGTATGAACACAACATCCTGACAATCTGCTTAATATCAGTATATAGAATGGATTGGGAACGTGACTCCAGTCTTGGTCATTTTCACTGTTATCTTGAAAATTATTATCTTGTAATGACAATCCAAATAACTGAGTCCATTTATGGTCTTAAGGAAATAAACTCTTGTGTTTTTAACAACCCTATGTCCTCTGCTCTGTAAGGTAAGAATGACACAATTATGCAGGTGTTGTTCTAACCTTTTAATATTTCTGCATAAGGCATCAATATAATGTATCCTTTGGAAACTCTCGACCTGAAGCCTTTTTTTTTAACTAATGAAAATATGAGTTTGTGTATTTGCCAACAGATTCTTGAAAGTTTGAGTTTGTTTTTTTTACAGACACATTGGTGACCCAATCAAAATCGACCCACAACCTAATTTTGGGTTGCAAACCCACCAGTTGAGAACCAGTGCACTGGATAATACTGCATTAGTGTCAAATTTGACCTCCCATAAGAGTGAAAAACAGGATGTCTTAGGTTTAGTTGAATTTGTTACTTAATGTAAGTGACGTACTTATCTTGCTACGATGGTTTTTGTGTTTTCACAGACTTAAATATCAGTTGTCTTGGTGAAAGTCCCATGTTTGTTCCATCCACCCACCCCTAAACTATTGGACATCATGAATCTTTGTACTTTGTCACATGATCCTTCCTCTTGACCCTGAATTTACATGCATGTCCTTTTCACGCCAAGGTGATGAAAAACGTGACAATGACACGTTATCCTCTTGTGAACTGACAGATGTATTTCACAGTTCGAAGTTCAGGATCTGATCTAGAGCTGTGCTAATCTCATTAAATGCTCCCAAAGGCTTAATTTGTACACCAATCTGTAGCTCTTGGAGATTTCTTGCTAGCAGGTAGACAAGCACATCTATATGTAAAGTCATGATCTTTTTGCTCCAGGTAATAAGATGTCCTCAACTGCAAATGCATATTTTCTCACCAAATCTATGTGGTCTTATTCTCATGTTGGGGAATTTCACCTTACAAAATTTTCAGAAATTATTTTTTTTCCTATTTCCTGAAGAGATTATGTACAGTCACAATGTTTTGTACCAAAAAAGGCAGTAGGAAGAAGTCATGGCTGACATCTGCTATCTGTGCTCATATCACCCAGTAGACAAGATCAAATCCACATGAGACAGATGCACAAAGCCTGTGTTCAGCCAAACATCACTCTTTATTTCTCTCTCTATCGTTCTTATTTTCCTTTTTTTTCCCCCTCCTTTCCGGATCTCACTTGAAAAGGAAGAGAGAGAAAATCAAGGTCGGGCAACTGAGCATGTGAAGTTGCAGGAGAATAAATTTCCACATACTTGTCCTTTCCGACCCACTGACAGTCTCAAGGAATGAAGCCTTGCCAAGCCAGGTAATATATGACTAGTGTAGACGCATGGCATGTTTGCATGGGGGCCCTCCTTCACTGTCCACCTTCCTTTTCCTCTCTCCTTTCTCTCCTCACTCACACGTGACACTCACATCTATGTAGGAAGTGATGGGTAGGTGGGTGCTTCATTTATCAGTCAAAAACAAATTCACATGGTCAATGTTTGAGTAGAGGGGAATCTTATTAAAATGGCAAATGGAAAGAGAGGAGAGGGAGTGAGTGAGAGAAGCAGAAAGAGTGAATCAGCATAATTACAGCTTAATGCAAACAACTCCATATTGTCTTTATTCCAATGAGTTAATGAGGTTACAGACTGGAGAAAAAAAACAATTTCATCACTGCTATTGTCTTCTGCAGGCCTCCAAGGAAAATGAGCTGTCACCCGATCTTAATGGCAACAGAGTTTTCAGCCAGGCCAGAATTAATATCTGACTCCCAGGCCTAATGATCAGGAGCTGGGAGAGCAGAATGGACTCTTTGTTGTGCAAGTTTGGAGAAGAAAAGTGGAGAAAAGCACACAAAAAAATATATAAAAATAAGAAATGGCTGGCGCAGAGAGTAATGGCACTTGTGAAGGAATACGATGTTGTGATTGGATTCTGCTCCTCAAGGGCCATTTTAATTCAAAGATGCACCATCAGCGTGACGATCTGAAAATTAACAATATTCTCAATGTGTTTCACTTTACACTGAAAAACTATATAGAAAGGCATAATTAGTCAGTTGTGGTGATAAAGTTGATTACAGCTAATGTCTCTGTTGATGTCCACCATGAGCACCTTATATAATACACATCATAAAGAACTGTTTAGTTATTCAGCATATGCATAAATATCCATAAACCAAGTACAATGTGTTCTTTATCTGTAAAAATGGTCAAACACTGCAAGAGCAAGTATGTGCACACACATACAGCATACAGTGTATATGTGCACATGGTTTTGGAGTGGTATCACCAAACAGCTGTTTTCTCTGAGCTGCTGGAGCAGCTGAGGATGTAATCTACATATCTTTGGGGTTAGTATTTCCATTACCACAGTCACATTACAGATACGTATCGCCTTAACTTTATTCACACAACTTTTATCTTATTTCAATTAATTTTGCTAAATACATTTCTCTGACATTACAGATATATTACAGTAGACAGCAGGCTAAAATACTGCTTGTTTTTGTGTCCTTATCCAAAATGTCTTATTCAAGTCAGAGAAGGTGGAACCTTCTTTAACAGCTTAAAACACACTTTACATAGTTCTTTCTTCTGAGTACTCGATGATTTTTTCCTAATGTTATGATAATTGCTTCTAAACATACTGTAGAAACTCATCTTTCAGAGGATGGCTGCATAAAATGACACGTTGCATCTGTTTGGGGTCTCAGGCCACAGCTGTAAAACATGGTTAAATTAAATGGATTTTCACCTGTTTTATACTTTTGGTTGGTTTTGACAGTTATTTTTATGCAGTACTGCCTCCAAAAAAGTCTGCAGGACTCCTCTTATTGCAGGTTTAGAAGAAGGTGGAACAGGAAATTAGCGCTTTCTGATACTGACTCCCAAAAATAGGAAATTAATATGCTGGATAACTGACAATGTCACACATTCTTTATCTACAGCTGTGTATCTTCATTTACTATAGATCACATCACTCTGTATGTGTATGTGTGTATGACTGTTGTTTGTTTAATGTGGCCAACAGGAAAAATCAACACATTTCTTAAGAAATATGCACAGAATTACAAGACCATGAAAATAACCCTTATTCAAACAATTAGTGTTAAAAATCAAATAAAAACAACATAGCATTGCCTTGTCCTGCTTTTACCTATCATATTTCATAAACACATACTGTGAAACTCAGCCAGCAGGGATTCCCTCCCTGAGGAGGATTTACATTTTCTTTCTTTGTGCAGACGTTTTGATTTTTTTTTTGGTCCTTTTATTAAATTCAAGCATTTTCATCCTAGCTGCCCCATGCTGTTGGTTTGTCGGGGAAGCTGAAAAAAAGTGGTATTGCCTAAAGTGCAAAAATGTACTAATCCAGTTTAGTTACGGACTAACGATGGCTAAATGCATCAGAGAATGTGTTATGAAGGCAAACAACTGCCTCTCTGGTACCATTCATAAATATGTACATAGAGTGAAGAGGACATAAGGAATGTTCAGTCTGACTTTTGACATACCAGTAACAGGAACCACCAATGTTGTGTTCTACCTGTTCAGTTTGTAATCTAAATTGAGTTAAACCCTCGAGTTTAGTTTTCATTCATACACTGTGATTAACACTGACTCTACTGTAGTTCCTATGGCAGTGGGACACAACTAACTTTCACATTACCAAAGGAAGTCATTTATGCCCCTGTTCTCCTTTTGATCTGTCAGACTTGTGATGAAAAGAATAGTAGAGCCTCAGCCTAGGGATCCGCTGCCTTTGAGACTCGACAGCTTGACTCATTTCATTACTGTCATGAATTAAAGATCCCCAATCTCCTTTTTTCCATTCGCATGGCAATGATCTGCCCTTAGTTAATTTACAGTCGCTCGTTGTGCAAAGCCTCCAGCCTCAAAGCTCCCATGACAATTTACCTGTGTCCTTTTTACTTGCTGGCGCATATCATTGTGATATACTATAATAGAATGAGTGGGGGACTCAGCAGTGAGTGGGCATGTTGTATAATGAGCAGGGGGAAGCATAGTAATCAGCTGCAGTGCAACCCTCACTTCCTGGCATATGGAGACATCTTAACCACTGAGCCAAATGAGTATTTTTTTTTTTTATTTTGCCAGGGATATATTTAGGAATGGTTATACTCTGGGAATGTCTTGTTGTGGCAATTTTTTTTTATCATGTCAACATTGTATAATGTGTCTTAATTAAGACCCTTTTTTATATGCAACTCATGTTCTAATCTGTTTAATGATGTTTCTGTTAAGAGTTATTTACCCTAAAACAAAAAATATGTTTTTCAACAGAAGTATGTAAACATGTCTCTAGAACTGGGTCACTCTGGAATGCAGTTTCTATAGTCCATAATTCTGTGCAGTAAATAAAATGTTGCGCTCAGAAATGCACACATTTAAGGGCTTTCTGTTGCCTTCCACTCGGATTAATTGTTATGATAACTGTTCATCATTATCATATTTCTCTCATGTGAAAGTCCTTATACAACACATCAAAGAGGCTACCTGTTACCGTGCACACCGGGACACAAAAAGGCATACAAAAGCGTGGCATGATTACACACATGCATGTGTTTGGCCACACGGATGCATCGGGATAAAGCAGGGAGAGACAGAGACAACTGTGAAAGGTGACAGCATTTCCTTTCTCGCGGGGTGACCTCGTTCTCAGTGGGTTGCCTGTGCCGGCTTTGGACTGTGTCTCCACTGGCCATCTGTCCCTGCCGGTCTCCACTGTGAGCAAACACCGGGGCGAGTACAGCTCTCACTGACATATTCTGATGGTGTGATTCAATATTGGTGGTAGTTGTAAGCTTGGGATTAGCTGACTGCATCCCCCATTTCACTCGACTAAACCACCCACCTGGCTGTGGTTTCCATTCACCTGCTCCCTGTGGTAATCTCTTGTATTTTTTCCTGTCTCAATATACAATTTATACTGCAATTAATGCAAGCATTTGATCTTGTTCCAGTGTAGTGTCTGTATGTGTTTCCATTCAGCAACTAAACTGCTATTCCAAGTGCAAGACTGAGCAGTGTGAGTGCAATTTGGAATTTCCCCCAAATCTATAATACATGTATCTACACTCCAGATTCTCTATATAGGATATGAAATATATAATCAACATAATATCCAAAGTAAATTCAATAACCTGTCTGCTGGAGCATACAAACACATCCACAGTGTGATTCCTTGTTGTCTTTTAAGCGAGGAGGGAATCATCATCCAGAGAGCAACTTCTCTGTCTGGTGCTGGAAGTCTTATTTTTATGTCTGCCGGTAGGGGGCGTGTGGTACCTATAGATAATAGCCCGGCGCTGTGACTCCAATCCTCCCGGGGTTTCAGCAAAAAAACTCTGCATAGGTACAGACCGGAGCGACAGTGAATTTGTTTTCGGTCCAATTAGCATTGACACTGTGCGTTTTCGCTGTCCAATAGTCTAATCACGTTGTTAAAGCAAACATCTAATGCATCTAAAAGGAATGTATAATGTTGAACTCTATGGACAGTTTCATAAGAGGTTATGAGAAATCAATTTAAATGGGGGAAATAAAGGGATTTGCAGTGTTTTAAAGTAAAAGAAACAAACAAAAAAACTATTATGAAAATAATTGTATTATTCTTTCCGTCCAGCATTCCAGTCTTGGATCTCAGTTTTTTTTTTTTTTTTTTTTTTTTTTTTTTTTAACAACTCCGCCGTCAGAACAGCCAAACTGTCCCACCAGCAGACCCTCTGCCTCTCCGCCCTCTTTTGGGGATGTTTTCGTATTCATGTGCGTGCCTGGCCGTGTCCGATCCAAAAGGATTCGCCTCACGTCACCTCCCCACCCACCCACCAACATCTCCTCCTCCACCACCACCACCAACCCACCACCCTGCACATAAAACATTCATTACAGCGCAGCGCTGCAAGAAATGTCTGTCTGAATAAGTCATCAAGTCTCACATTCATTCTCATAATCTTGATATTCCACCAGTTATGTGACATTCTAAGTTTATCCATTTATGTTTTGTTTATTTCAGAGATTTATAATGCATATTTGGTAACGATAAACATGGCAAAGATAGGTATCCTTTTCTTTGTCATGATTGATGTGAAAATGATACTTTGAGAATTCATATTTTTTGCAGCGTGATACAGTCCCATAAAACATTAATCTTCAAATTCTCTCCCTCTTTCTGTCTCTTTCCGCCAAACGCACCTCGCCGCCCCGCCCTCCCTCCCTTCCCACCTCTCCACGGTGAACGCACACTGACGCGCACCAGTGCGGCCGACATCCGTGCTCACACACCACACACTTTTCTCCGTGTACTTGGGAAATATACCACGGGGTAAGTGATCGGACTGGATATGTGCTGCGATTTCAAAAGATGGATTCAATACTGTTTTTTCGCCTGTGTCGCTGATTCTTCGCTTCTGCCTTTAACACTTTGAGCTCTTCTCCGGAGCTGTTTGCGCGTCCTATATTTTGGGGAGGTGTCGACTGGTGTGTCGAGTCTACTGATCCCAATTTGGATGTTTATTGTTGACTGTTTTTTTGAATCCCTTGTCCACATGACTGAGCCAGGGTGCAGCCGGAGACGTCGCTCTCCACTCGGGAAGACCTACGGCTAAAGTTTGAGGGGTGCAGGGGTGCTTCAGTCTGTCTCCTGGATTTGCAATCAGCCATTAATTGCAATAAACAGCGGATATCCGACCTATCTCTACACACGTTGGGATTCATTCGACTTGGATTTATTCAGCTTCTGGATTTCAGCCCCATCCAAACCATGAAGACCGTCATTATTGATGGTGAGTACACATTAGACAGCAGGACATCTTTGTAAAGTTTTCACATTACGCAGACATGAGGATCCCGCTGCTTTACTGCGCATTGATAAAATCCACAACGGTGCGGTGACACCGCTCTGTGGAGAATAGACACAACCAAATATAAATCAGGTGTCCTAATTGGAGTTTACTCCTCTGGCACCCCCGCTGTTTGGTTAAACTAATGCAGGACTGACGAAAGACACAAAAAAAACACACCTTTTAATTTGCGCTGTAAGGATTTATCATTTTAATTTTGTATCGGAGTAACAAGAAGCGCAAATGGATATTGCGGCTACAAACGACCTTGACTCATTGGGTCCTAATTGAGTCGTAATTCAGAGCAGATTTTGTGCGCGCGCCTCACTTTCTCTCTGTGTATGCGTGCGTGTATTAGTGCGCGGCGAGTGCGCGTAAGAGGCCATATATTGGTTGTGGCGGTGAATATGCTCTGCATGATATCGCAACTTAACCCGGGCATCCGCTTCAGCCCGTCTGGACGCTGTGGGCTGAGCTTTTGATGAAGTCTGCAGATGGTCCGCTTGGCGGCCCAATAATCTCGCTCGGCTCTCCAGCTCCTTGGCATATAATTGGTGTTTTTGTGGCATCGTCCCACTCAGGGTGCCGCCCGAGTGACAGCAAACTGGGCCTCGTAGCTTTCACCGACTGGTCTTGGAGCTATTCTAATGAGGGCAGGAATGCTCTCCCATTCCCGCCAGAAATGGCTATGAATTTAATTTCTTGGCAGGAGCGTGGTGTAGGCTGTGTGAATGAGTGGTTGTTTGCGTGTGCGCGCCCACACATTAGGAGGGGCAGGGAGGGAGGACGAAGCACCTGGCACGACAGTGTGTGTCTTCCTGCACCTGATTGTACCCAGTGTGTGTTTTGTAAATACCGTGTGTTTAATGCGGTGCAGAGAGAAGAACATTGACATGGCGTGTGCTGTTTAATAAGCAGCACAGTGATAGATAGATAGATAGATAGATAGATAGATAGATAGATAGATAGATAGCCTTAGTACATGTATGTAACATGCAGTTTCCAAGAGCTTGTGGAAAACCCTCATTTCCACCCCGCCCCACCAGTGCATACACTGCCTCAGCACACACACACACACACACACACACACACACACACAGCTTATGCAACATGCTGTACACACTCTGTCGTCCTCACGTTGTTCATTACTTGACTAAAACTGCAGGATTATGGTAAGAAAACCGCAGATTATTGTGGGCCTACAGAATAACTTTGCATTTCACAACTAGGAAAATCAAAGAGGCACATCTGCTTGTGCATTCTCTTTGATATGTCACAGGGTGATGCAAATTCAAGTGCACACCCCTTCTTTGGCAGAGAATGGCTCTGGGTCCCTCAGACCCTACAGGCAAGTTTTCATCATCCGACTGCTGGTGTGATTTAGCCTCTGACACACACCTATGTCTGATTTGTTTTTTTTTCCCAGCTGCAATTCTTATTGGTATCCATCTTTCAGGCTCCTGATTAGGCTGAGAAAATATGGCTTGTCGTGTCTTGTGTTTAAAGTGTCAGAGTGAGGAGGGACTTTAATTTATACTCTTTTCACCCAGTCAGCATATGATCAAATGCGTCTGTGAGAAAGCTGTTGCTCGGGGGTGCTATTGCTCCCTGTCTACTGCCAAGCAAAGCCAATAAAGTCCAAATGAACGGATAAAACCATTGGTGGAACTGAAAGCTTTCTCTTCGTAAGTTTTAAACTACTACACAATGAGGGCATTTTTTTTTTCAATTAGTTAACTGTTATTTTTTTGGCAGTGTCTTGCCAAAAACTCTGCCCTATTTTCTAAAATAGGCCAGAAGATGCAGCTATCTGAGTTGGCAAGATAATAGTTTAGAATGTATTAAGTCATAAAAAAAAGATGGTGCACATACACACATTAAAAAAAAAGAGAAATAACAATAGCTGATTTGCATAGCAGCATTAGGTGGGATCAAACATCATGAAATTAACTGACAAGGAGACCCAGCATCTTCTGCACCCTGAAAGAGAATGTGAAATTGATCCATCTCTGTGTATGGGTGTTTACACAAGCGCAGGGGGAGGGCTGGAAGGGATAATGTGTGTGTGGGTGTAGTGTTCTGTGAGTTTATGGGGAGTTCTGAGGAAGGGAGAGGCAAGAGAGAGAAAGACACTTAGAAATACATTTTCGAGTAAAGGTGTCCGTGCTGAACGGATGCTTCAAGCAAATGAGAGAGGAAAACAATTTGTAGGATTATTGGGGATGTTGTTTACATTCTGGAGAGTTTGAGTGCAGTTTATTCCTCTTAATTGGTCACGGTCAACAATGAGACCAATAAAAGCACCACTTATCTCATGTGGTAATCAGATATAGGATTTTTATATGGATTCCTACAGTATAGACCATAATATATCTGTGATGGCTGTTGATCAATGTAACTGGTTTATTGATTACTCTGCTAGATGTGGAGATTTCTGGCTTTCATTTCTATTTTTGCTTCTGGTTTTTCATGCTCCCTTCCTCCTCAGTCTCATTTATTCACCTCTTCCCAAGTCTTTAATAGTCGAGGATGTTGCTATGAACAAGCGCTTTAAGCTATGAAGACTAATACGTCTCATTACCTGAACCAGAGACCTGTGCAGCTACAAGAGGAGCCGACAAGTTAATGTTGATCATGCTTTTGCAGTTCCTCCTGGTCACCAATAGAGGTTGATAACAGTCATAGTTTGGTTATTGTGCCTTTGGGGTGAGGTTTGGGGTATCAATGTGAGTCAGCACAGACCATAAAGAGAGCAACAAGTGGTTCCTCTTCAACCCAAGTCAATGATGGAGGTAAACAGAAGTCTTTGCTTGGGAATTCAGGTGTATTCAGCAACAATACACACCTCTGTATTGCCATTGGAGGCATTGAGGGTAAATACAGACAGTTCCCCCCTTTGGCTCCAAACAGGGCAGACAGCAGTCTTGGTCTGCTTTAATCTCTGTCTTCTCTGAACAACACTGCTTTTTTTGTTTTGTTCCATCACAACAAAGTCCTCTTCCCATCCAGCTCCTCATTCACCTGTTCAGCCAGATTTTATATAGCAGCAGTTAGCATAATACATTGTTTGATAATTGGTATTGAACTCTTGCTGGAAAGAGTTTTAATCCCGCTAATTGTTTCCAAAATGTAAATGTTCTTGTTATGCACTGTTGGGTGATGTAATAACATCTTTGGGGAGTTATGAATTAAAACAAGAGGCGCTAGTTTTAAGACGCAAGAGTTTTATGTAATGCATGACAGCAGATTAAAATAATATATTATAAAATTTTATCAGTCTATTTCCCATTTAATGGACATTTTATTGCAGTTTGGCATTTTGTTATGAATGGAAAAATATCGTTTCAAATTTGGGTTCTTTAATGATGGTGTCATATCCAATTTGTTTAGGACTATAATTGCACAATCAGTCACAACCTACAAACACAAAATACGAGAGTGAGTGTTAAACAATTTGTGATCCACTGTAATCTACTGTTAATTATTGATTCGCCAATGTTAAAAGGATGAAGATGTCAATATTGCGTGCCACAGAGCTCGGTGGTATTAATGCCTTAGTTACAGTGACAGACCGCAGCAGGCTATCTGAGAGTGGATCTGCTGTGTTCACTGCATCCTGATGAGGACGTTCCTTCAGGGGCTTCTTTTAATTGGCCGCGCCCTTCAAGTAGCACTACATTTGTTTATACAGTACACGCACACACACACACACGCACGCACACACACAAATACATATACAGATTCCCACTGATACACACACAGGCATGTTGGCCTCAGATATCCTTGGAACCATCCGCTCTAGGTTATCCCAGTCTCCCAGCCCTTCACTGCTAATCAGCAAGACAGAGGAACTAAGTGGATAAACGAGCAAAATTCTATTTGTTTATACAGAGGAAGCTAAGGGGCGAAAGCACTCAAAATGAAATACACTATTCCCCCAGATTACCAGTCCTTAATCCTCTCTGTGGGTTATTATTGTACTGTCAGAATATTTGGGGAGACAAAGAGCACTGCAGATTCGACCCCCCCACTCCTGTCCTAAAATGAAAAAAATAAAAATAAAGACAAGTGCTGGCTCTTGTCTCGAGGAGGGTGTGGGAGAAGAAGGAGGACCAGATGAATTGGTGTTATGCAACTTTAGGGTGGTGACGCGGGTGGAGTCTTTATGGGGGGATTTATTTATGCCTTTTAACAAAAATCCATTCTGACACTATCATAATCCTTTAAAGGTGCCTGCGCATAACAGAGCAGATCAAACCCTCCAATATGCCTAACCCAACCATTAAAAAAAGACAAGAGAAATTTGCATACAATATGCAGTTGCATCAGAGCTGTGTTGACACCAGAATCGTGAGACAAACCGACTGGCTGAGCCGGTAAGAACACAAAAGCCTCCCCTCCCAATGGGAGTGGAAATGCATCTGTTGATTCCTTTACACGGCACTAACATTATAGTGCTGCAGCTCCCAGCATGCACGGGCAGAGCTGGCTAATTTGTCGAACACACTGCCCCTCTCAATGTCGTCTTTCAACCTGCGGTTTCACGGATTGTTCTCGCTGCGTCCTTTGAACTCGCAGTGCCCACTTTTCTGTTTGTGTATCCGTGAAAGTTGCATGGTCGTTCTAATCCTATTGCGAATGCAAAAAGTGTGCGCTGAGCCGCTCGAATGTTGGTGACGCTGATTATACCACAATGGGGAGGCTGACTGATGGCCTAGTAAATTGTTAATTAGACAGAGCAGAAGCTGCTCTTAAATTAGACGCATGAATGGAGCTGTTGTCAGCCTTATAAGTCAACCCTGCTCCTCTTCTTGCAGGCTACAGTGCTACTCAGATAAAGTGGCTGGCTGATCCAAGATGTGAGCAGTGTAAGGCCAGAGGTTCACACCAAAACACACACAGATAGACACTGCAGAGTCAGATAGAGTTTTCAGGTTAATTCTATCCGAATCAAAGCTGTCTTGAGCAGTAATGAAAATATAATGAACCCAACAATATCAGAAAGTATTTCCTGCCTGTCCTGGAAAAAAATCAGCTCTAGTAGATAAACACAAATGACATTTTTATATAATTAGACACATTTTCTGACAACCTGATGTGAAGCCTGCACCGAGTGAGGCTGCTGTGGATTTACAGCAGGACTACAAAATGTTCAGCTGAAGTTTTTCGAGGGAGGATATCCTGAGGAAGAACCTTAGATTTTAATTTTTTTTTTCCTCCAAGCATAGATAAATATTCCCTGGTATTTTTAGCCATGTTGATCTCATTAGTGGTAGTGACGCAAAATGAACTCCCCACCAATCCTTCTGATCATACTGAGTGAGTCTGCCGCTTGTTGTGAATAGCTGGCAAACCCGACAGATGGGAGTTGGTGTTTTGATGCAGTGTCTTACTGAATCCTGGGCAGCGCGTTGTTTAAAAGCCAAGGGGTCACCTCTCTCCACTGTATGCATTGTTGGAATCTATTCTTCTTCTTCTTCATCTTCATTCAAAGTGAACTTCTGAAAGATGACTTCAGGGTGTTTTATGTGAAGGACAAATACTGTGTGCTTAAGACTGCATATACTAGCAAGAAATGAACGGGTGGTGAGAAGGGAAAGAAAAAAGCACCTTTTGATGGCTAAACATAAATTCAACAGACCGACAGACTGGCCGACTAACAGCCAGACAGCCAGCCAGCCAGACAGACAGACAGACAGACAGATAGATAGGTACTTCCACTTAAGACGTGGTAGAACAAAGCCTTTCAGAAATTCAGTGACGGATTGCACTTTCCGTCACGTTGCAATACATTCACAACAGTAATGCACCTCCCTGTGAGCTCGGTAGTTGGAAGCTGAAATATGTATGGGGAGCCCTTCAAAAGAAATAGGTCATCACTCCTCAGCTCAGGCAAAATTGATCTGTTACAGATGTGAAAGCTCATTCCGTAGGTGCTAAACATATATGATATATACCCATTCTGGCGGCTTTCTTCGGTGGCCGATACCTTTCTTTTATACACACATCAGTGTCCTCTCTGGCAGGTGGGAGTAAAGGGATTTGTAGAGCAGGAAATGCATAATCCTGCAACTACTACGGGAGGGATGGAAGTTTCTAAACATACTCACAAGCATAAAGGTGGAATCAATGAAGATCCCACTCGTCTGCTGCACTAAGAGCAGCCTATAACCTTCAGTTTGAAAGAACAGTACTCCTGTTTATCTGCATGTAATTGGACAGGGCTGCCCTTGGAAAGCAAAACACAGTAGGAATGAAAGGCAACTCCCTCCAAGCTAAGATGTAAGGTCTCTGTTTAGGGATGTCCGTGTGAATCAGGTTTTGCTCTCAGTCATCTCCGGGGCCCAAAGTAGGTTATCCTTATTAAAATGCAAATCTTACAAGTGCACTTCATCTGCACCCTCCTTTTGTCCCTGTGGATTGTCTACCAAATACATATTCCTTCCGATTCTTTGCAATCTTTCCTTTACTCTTGCCTTCTCTCACTCCTCTCGCATTATCTTGGTGATTTTTCTTCTCACTAATTCCATTACTGTCGCACCCACATACACATTGTCGGTCATCTTTCTGTCTTCCCTCTCAGGTGTAAATGCTGATTATCTTGTGTAGATATCAGGCCACAGCAAATTAAATGTGACCGCAGCTAGCCTGCCAGGACGTCCATTATAATGATATCTGTAATCTGCTGGGCTCAGGGGAAGCGGCGGGGAGGGGTGGGAAGATAGAGGGATGATGATGGAGGGGGATTCAGTATGGATCCAGTGGTGGCTGGCAGGAAAGTAGCGAACAAGGATTTCAGCCACTGATGAGGTTTACATGGCCCATATGTCATCCGTGGGTTTAAGTCCTGGGTTTAAGAACCAGCGCACCATCCGAGGCTGTAACAACATCCTGAGCTGAGGTTATGAACTCGTATGTCGAGTGAGTTTTTCTCTTGATTCTGTTTTTTTTTTTTTTTTTCACCACAAGTGTTACTTGTTGCAGTGTTATTGCCATAGACTGTATATACAAAATGGACGTAGTGCTGCGATGTCAGCCATAGGAGGATTACTGAGGAGCGTTTTATAAGTGCAGTTCTCTGGCCGCCGCCATCTTGGCAGTGCCGGACCCTGCCTTACTTCCAGTTAATCCAAAAATAGGCAAAGAGGTAGTGCCGGGGTGGAGCTGTGGCTGGCCGAGTAAATCCCGGTTGTCGAAACCTGCAGGCAGCTCGCCAATTGTCATGGCACCCACCTGTCACTCAAAGCAACCCTTTCATTTATTTTGCCTGAAGTCTTAATATGAATGGAATGGTTGAATTATATAAACATTCACCCCTCTTATGGTTTGCATAAATGTTGTAAAACTTCTGTACTTTCTGTACCAGGCTGTACACGTGTTTATTTCTGCTATAAAGTTGGGCATTTTAACATGTGAAATGACCAAGAGGGTTGAATCAAGTCTCAAGTTCGGCATTTCGGTTGTTGCCAACTTGTTTTTCTGGAACCAGAAATGATCATATTTGGACGTGCTGGGATCTGATTCCCTCTCCGAGGACAGTACGCCCGCCCACCGTTGGCAAAAACATGACTCTACCATGGGCCTGTCAATCAAATAGACACGCCCCCAAACATACCGCTTTTTGAGGCCTAATATCTATATAATGATAGGGTTATTTTCAGATGGACTGAAAGATAACTAATCAGCAGGCGTGAATGTTGTGAATGACACCATAATGACTTGTGGAAAAAAGCTATTGACCTATTTCATTGAAGAAGTTGAATGGGAGTCTTTGAAGCCAGAGACTTTTTTGGGCCAACCCCAACCAGCCCTCGATAGCATTGCACTTCATGGCCTTTCGTATCGGTCTCACTTTTCAGAAACCAGAAGCTACGTCCTCTTTTACAGTTTATAGAATTGACTCACTTTTGAAGGCAGCCTCAAGGGGCCATTGGAGGAATTGCAGGTTTTAGCACTTCCATGTTGGCCTTTATTTTCAGCCCAAGAGGTTCCCACTTGGTTTCCCCACCATAAATTGGGGTTTCAAATCCTTATCTTTGCATGTTCTCTTTTAAATTATGAGTTTCAGGAGTGTATAATGACGTTTGTTTGCTCAACCATGTTGACAATCAGTGATTATGATAATTACCCGTTTTTAGTATTTATTCCAACCAACACTGCTGCTAGGTTTGAAAAATGCATCACTTTTTTTTTCACAGATGTTTTTTTTTTTTTAATTTTTTTTATGACGATCTCTCTGGGTGTTAAGAACACCAAATATATATATATTTTTTGTCTTTAATATGTTAGAATTGGTGATAGTGTCTCTGTATCCACCTGCATGTAGATCCCGCAGTGCAGAATTTTGACACGTCTCTCAGCCCATACGAATAGGCAGTAGATATGTGTAAAAAAAAAAATTCCCATGAAATCCCTTTGACATTGAGGTTTGGAGAGCACAAAGGAAGAATTGATCTGATGAGTAAAAAAGATTGTACCGGGAATATGTCACTTGCAGGCGCGTCAGCTTGGCTCGCTTTCCACACCCTCTAATCTAAAATGGTGCTTGTTTTCATATGCCTGTACATGTTCCCAGTAAAGCCTGTCATCACAGCAATTATTCCAGGGAGAGAGATGAGCGCTGCCAACACACCATCGCGAGCTGTAAACAAATTATGCTGAGGGGTCCTGATGATGTCTGTGTGCGACACTAAATAGTCTGAAACCAATTCTGGGGTCCTCAACCAGCCGGCACTCATGGGAGTGAAACTGCGCCATCACCGGAAGACAATAGACTATTGTAGCAAGGCCTTCCAGATGTATGGTGTATCTGGGATATATTGTTTTTTCGTCTTCCCAACCAGTGATGTACTGCTTTTTGTCGGAGCACTGGAACACACCTGTGACGCGCGCATATACGAGCACACACACGGGTGCGCACATTTTTGGCTTGTTTCTATTGTTGTGTACCCACTGTGGAGGCTAGTTTACAAAGCCAATAGTGCAACCTAGATGTTTTTTTTTAATTTAATTTAATAAAGTCATGCAAATCTCAATAGTTGTTCCGAATTACTTACTCAAAGTATTGTCCAATTTCAGTCACAAAATGTTTCTGCAAATACTTTACAATAAAAGTCTCATTAAGAAATGAAGGGTTTCTGTCTGTTGAAACGAAAGAAGGCTTTTTTTTTTTTTTTTTTTTTTTTAAATGGATAAATGGAGTATCCATGCACTTAACAAATGTAAATGAATTCCACCCGGATCAAGAGAACTGTGAAAATGTTATTTCCTCACTCAAAAGTGTTGGAGCATGGTTTCCGGTGCGCTCCAGCAGCCCTACACCTACGTCCCCAGATGTATTGACTCATTTTGCATTTTCCTCCCTTTTCTTTGGATAATGAGTTTTGACAGCAGGTCTTTCCTCTGTTAGCATGAATCAAAGTCTGAAAATTTATGAATTTTCGAGAAGTAGTCGATGGAGATACAATTGCCAGAAGTTTCCATAAACACAATGCCATTCAACTTGATGTCAGTAAGTCAGAGGAGGTTAATTTTATTGACATGATATCATAATTAGCTGAACAACTGTAGGCTTGTGTTTGATGAGTCACGTGTCTGAGCTCATTTGTCTTGTAGAATTTTCCGGCGGTTTTCAATAAATCTTTCAGTGGTTTTGCCGTGGGTAATTGACAGGTTATGTTTTCTCCCCCTCTATCGCTCCCCTGGAAGGCATTAGCATATTGAGTTTCGTACCTGACTGTGAAGCGATTCCCACCATGACTTTAAAAGGCATTGCATGAATAGGTGGCACATTACACCACAGAGAAATATGAGACGTGAGAGAGAGCGCGTAGTCTTTCTCCACTTTTCCTCTCATCTCATACACACTTCAGCAGGACAAGCTTGACATCTGTGCGTACACACACACACACACACACACACACACACACACACACACACACACACACACACACACACACACACACACACACACACACACACTGGCTGCTGCTTGAACCACCCCCACCCCACTCCCCGTTGCTTGCTGACTCACACAAAGTTTAACAGGCGAGGCCGTATTTTCAGGAGGGGTGAGTCGGTTTGTGTCACATTCGCATCTCCTACAGTGAAGCCTGGAAGAAAACAGCCATGAAATAGTTACACCTTCCCCTCCAAGTTAAAGACACCTGAACCTCTCCCTTGTTTATTGTTGCTTACTCTACCGTGACACTGAAATTAGGGCTGGAAACTCTACAGAATCTGATCAGCAGTTCAAAATCACACCTGGGAATTCAGCTATTGGACTACTGGAGTAACAGAAATCAAAGCAGAAGAGTAGTTTTCATCCAAAAGTCAATACCAGAGTTAATATCTAATGTCAACAGCCCATTGTATCATCAGATGCATTTCTGAGCAGGTTAATATATTATTTATAATATTATACAGGGTTTATTTCTTGAAGATAAAAGAGGTTTTCAAGGTTTTTACCCACATAAATTACCACCAGAAGGAGGGAAAAGAGCTGTAATTCAATTGTCCTTCCTGTAAATATCTTCTTATATATGCAAGCCTATGTAATGTAGATAAAGTATGGTTGTCATGTAGAAGACGAGTCATGCATATCAATTATGTGCAGTATCAACATCTTACAGGTAGTAAAGAACGTACAAAGTTGAATTACAAAACACTGCTCACATATACGCATCTTTTTCACAGGTAACCTTTAAAAATAGTCTCAAGTGGATTCTTTGGCCCAAAGAGCTTTTGGTGACAAAACAAAATGTTCACTTATTTTGAAAAGGTCAGTTGAAATCGACTGTCTTTGTACATCTATTACATGTGTGTTCTTTATTGTTTATTGGAGAGCTTTGGTGGAAGATTATAAACACTTTGAACGGCAGATTCTTTTCTGTTCCTTCGTACAGAGGTTTTATGTAACACATTGTTATAATGGCAGTTATTAAAAGCAGATAACATTTTATCTGTGCCTGATCAGTTTGTGTGCAGTGAGGACCTTCTCAGGGTAGCCAAATTTCACCTGGATGCCCTGTGAATAAATCAACATATTCTGTACATTCAGAAATCCTACAGGGTCACTTGTGGTATCACAGTATTTCCTGTCAATAGATTCAATCTGCACCCAACATTGTATTAGAGACCTGTTATTTCAAAAGCTATAGCATCATGCATTAGAAACCATAAACAGCCATTAGCTTCCTCCAGTGTGAAAGCACTGCACCTCACCACCGGCCAGGCAAGGCACTACTCAGCAAATGGAGACTGGAGACTGGAAACTTTATTGCAGATGAGCGGATGAAAGGAGTATAGTTTACTGACATAGACTTTTGTTGGGCTCTCTTCCGCAAAGCTTCCTCGTTTACTGAGTCTTCTGTTTTACTGGGGGTGCTTTTATTGGGCAACCGAAGCTAAAATCATCTTGATATTCGTGTTGGCAGAATCATTCTGGACATTTTTCACTCATGAAAGACTGAAAACACAGGCTCAATATACGCTGCACCTCTTCTCTTTGTCTGTCACGTCGCATGTTTACTTTATAATGACAAGGACCTGGCTCCCTTTTCTCTCATGATAATAAGCCCTACTGATGCTTCATCAGCGCCGTGGAAACTTTTTCCACATTATGTAACTGACATTGAAACGGCTCCTCTGTAAGGATTCCTCTGTCGCTACAGCAGCACGCTAATTGTCTGTTTCATATCAGAGCGGTGACTGAGTGCTGCCTGTATGTGATACCTTCTTTATCACTGAATGGGTTTATCCGCCCTCTGCCATTGCTCTGCAAACCACCCTCCTGTGCACCACCTTCTTAGTGAGATAGAGTTGGAGCAGTGCATATTGGGACTGTATTACAGTATCGACTCCCCATCCACTTAACAGGAGAATCAAGCTCCGTTTACGACTAATTAAAGCCATTAAAGGGGGCACACGCTAATGCATTTTTGCACAGATAACAGGAACATGGGCAACACTGGAAGCCGGCCTCATTTTACTGGCAGGTCAAGATGAGAGTAATTAACTGCATATTAAAGTCACAGCGTGACGCGTTCGAGGCGAGTGAAGTTGGTGGCTTGGGTGCAAAGTGCTGATATGGGTGTCATCAACATTGTGACAGATTGCTTCTCGCACTTTTTAGCTCAAAAGCTCTCCTTAGGATCCTTCAAAATATACATGTCTATAATGAACAAAATTATATCAAATGTTTTGTTAATGACAGGGCTAGAGGAAACGGTGAATCCGTTTCCAAGTAGTATTCCTGCTATATTTTTACTTTATTCCAGCCCAGTAGTAATAAGAACATGTAATAAGCTTGCAGCAAATAAAGGTGGAAACACAGTAGAATCACAGTATATGCTTCAAGAGCTGATGCAAAAGCTGTTTCCAAATGTTTTACAACTACTACTGCTGCTTTTGTAGATTCTCATTTGTATTGCAGTATTCGCTGAAACTCTGCCTCACTTTGGAGCAATTGTCAAGAGTAACTCTTGGGAAAAATTATAGCTTACATCATCAACATTTACATAAAACTGTCTGGCAAGTTTTACCCCTCATAGTACAAGTTGTTTCTACTTTATAACATTTTCATGATCTGCAATTCTAATGGAGGATTATGCAGGTTAAATGCACGAAGGTCTTTCATAATGGCATGCTGACATAGTTGATAATGCCCGCAGCCTAAGTGTAGAAAGTGTTTTAGTTCCCCTACTTGGTATACACATATTCCTATCATAGAAACTGCGATGGGGGTTAATCGAAACCTTTGAAAAACCCAGCCAGACAGGTGCGGTCTGTTTCTCTCTGCAGGGTGGGATGTACAAATAAGCAGAAATTACATAGATAAATATTCAGATGTCCATATGTTGATTAAAAAGACAAAACAAAGCCTGGTTTCTGCCACAAGGAGCAAGATGAAAGGCACGGGGCTTTAAGAGTTCCTCCACCTAAGGTAAGCTGTTGCTAAGCTGAGTCTGCAGTTATCTCTTATCCACTGTGCTGAATACAGGAAGAGAGGAAAGGGAAGGGAAAATAAGGGCTAGGCATTCTGTTGCCAGATTGACTCCATCTTCAAAGAGATATTAACATAGCGCCAGTTTCCCTTTTATCTTCCTTTAATTTCAAGGATGCCAGCCCAAATTAAAAGGCAATGCGACTGAAATAAACCTAAAACATCAGAGACACAAAGAAAGGAGAGAAGGAAGGGAAATTATGAAAAAAGGATGACATGCAGGTTGGAAACACTGATCTGTGAGCAAGACAACATCTCTCTCATTCTGCACCATCTTGGCTCGTATTGTCTATTCTGCAATTGTCTACATTTTATCGCATTGAACCAAATTAGGTCAGATGATGTTCCCGTTATGTAAATATAGAATACTGATATACAAATTCGTTCTAAATAGTTGCAGGTCAATACTTTAATTAAATAGCTATCAGGTTCATTAACATTCACAGAGAATGTCATGCTAGATTAGACTTCATTACATTTTAGCCCCACTAAATGGGACACTTTGAGCTGTATTGTTATTTTTTTGCTTATTATTTGAATGTTTGGTGATAGCATAAGACAGTAAAGCTATTAACACTCTAATAACACTGAATTACATTACTTCCTGCGCTGCTTTATTTAATTCATTGAATTCCCAGGTGACAGTGCTACTTCATTGGTACGCAAAACAGGCTCCACACACACTCCAAGTAACTGCTGTAATGACTGTTTTCCATGCAACTGAAACTCCAGATTTGCAGCTGTTCCCCACTCAATTTGTTTAAAAAAAATGAGCGTCTGATGAGGCAATGCTTCTTGCAACTTGGTCTGAATTCCAAATAGAGGTTTTAGATGAAGTTCATACAAATCAGCGCAGGCTTCTTATAGTCTGTTTGGATCAGCAGGGGAAAGAAAATGGCCTATTCTGGATAAAAATGCCACCACACAACAAAACATACATCTGCAAGACAAAACCCTCATTCTCTGTGTCAGCCCAGCTCCATATATATTTCATCGGCCCTGCGTCTCTTTGAAAGTTTCTTTTGCGTGCTGTGTTTGCATCTCTAAACTTGTAGTCAATTTTAACCATGTCCCTTTGGCAGGGGTATACATCTTTCTCCCTTCTCTGCAGAGCCAGCCAGCAGCATAATGTTAGAGATCGAGTGTCACAACAGCTTCCTGAGCTTCTCAAAAGAAGATTTCAGCTGCTCCTTCCCCATGTGACATCTCTGTCACAGACATTGCATGTTTAAGATGAAGCAGGGAATAGAGGATCTTGGAGGATGATGTAGCAGAGCTGGTGATGGCACAGAAGATCACACTGCAATAGAGAACTGTGGGAAATGAGAAAGATGGAGAAAAAGAGGAGAAGCATGCATACTAATGCTTCCCTCTGCATTCTTGTCTCTCACTCACTACTTTACATAGGGGGCTTTACTTCAGCTGTAGATTCCACTCCCTTTCATTTAATGATGGCTCCTATACAATATTCCTGCTTCCATAACTTCTCCTCCGAATCACTCTTGAATCACCGAGCTCAGGTTGTTTCCTTTCTGTGCCATCAATCTGTCATCCCAATTCCCGTCCAACTGCCTTTACCTCGGTGTAAACCTGATAGAGGTGCGCAGCCTAGAAGTAATTTACCTATGGTATAATGTGGATAATAACTGACACAGCATATTGACTGGGCTAATTGACTTGGAAATCATGGTAGTAAGAAGATAAATAAGGCGGTGTCTGAAGTATATTCGTGCCATTAGCTTCATACTGCACCACAGTGAATACCAGAGGAGAAGCTCAGATGGGTTATCTATCTAAGAGGAGGTGATGAAAACAGATGAAAGTGACTGATGCTGACTATCTCTCAGTTTGGGAGAGGTGGGGTTACAACAAGTGCTTTTTAAAGTCCCCTATAGCCATATGGAGACAGTATTTTAAGATACACCACAGGTTCTTCCATCGATTTTGTCCTTAATAATGGCAATATTGATTGATTTCATATTAATTACAAGCTGGGCCAAAGGGGATTGTTTCACATGTCTTGTTTTGTCTGACTAAGTCCAAAGAAATTGAATGTACTGTAATGTTAAAGCAGATAAATCCTCACAAATTTAAAGTGTCTTCGTGCTTCGTTATTGCTGATGTCTTTCAAACTGCACAAGTCTCAAAGCCCAAGAAGAAATAACCCTTATGTTTCAATCAGGGCTGTTATTTTGGACTGTGTGGCACTACCTTCAAAGCCACAGGAGACATCCTTCAACTATTTTGACATGCTAAGTACTTATTATGACAAATAAACATAACCTGAAGAGTAAAATTAGTTGAATGCAACTTTAAGTCTGCAGAGGCTTACTTTTCTGTCACACTTTCTGTCGTGCTGCTGGACTCAAGAGGACTCAAGCCCAATTGAATAAATACCAGATTTTATTTACACCTCAAAATCCTTTTGCTTGTTGAAACTGGAATAAATGTTGGCAGAAAGGTATTTTTAAACTAAATGTGCAGTGTGAGAAGATCTGACTTGACTTTTGTAAAAAAAAAAAAAAAAATTTAAAAATGGCATCGTTTAACTGCAGGGTTTGATGTTGGACAGGAAATGTCAAAACACAGTTCAGAAAAAGTCAGAGATTGGCATGGGACCTCCATCTAAACACATCCACACCACCAACACAGCTCCTCAAAACAAGCTCCAGAACTCCTTAACGACACAAAGGCAGTGTGCTTCTAAGTAGCTCACAGACGCGTATTCAGATTTTGGGTGACATCTGTAGTCAACAGGTGCCAGAACACAGCTGCTGCTGCTGTGACTCGGCTGCTCTGAAGTTGCCCTGGGGAGCCTAATGCCAGAGCTGGTTTGGGCTCATCACACGTCCCGTTCCTCCATTTCTGCGAAAGTTATTTTTTTATATGGCAGAAATGAGACGTGACAATGAAGAGTCGGAGGGAAAGTAGAACTGGTCTGATACTATCCTCCTTTTCATTCAGGAAATCACATTGCATTTGATTTCTAAGCAGATGCTGCTGAGAGACACTTCAGAAAAAACAGCTTGATTTAAGGAGATAAAAATAAGGTGAGCTAATTTTAGAAATAAGGAAATATTTGGTTCTCAACAGCAGTGAAACACCCAAAAGTTCTTGAGGGTATAAAAACCTGTTGACCCATCCAAATAAAAGAGAGGGACAAGGTCTCCATTTGGCTCCTTTGGTGCCTATTTAAGGAGCCGCCAGTCTGCTCCCTATTTCATCTGAGCCACGGAGAGGCTATTGGAGTCCACATGATTGATGTGGTCTCATCTCTCAGGCTGTCACGCTCGCCTGATGAGCAGATACTTTATCGACTTTGTTTTTGGGAGTGTGTTGAGTCTCACCACTCACAAGAAAGTGTAAGCTCTTTAAGAAATAGACTCCAAATAGTGACCTCAGTCCTGATCTTCAATGTGGTGATTTAAGTGTAAGGTTCCATCAGATAAGTTCTTCTGGAAGGATATTAGTCTTGAGGATGAGGTAGAAACCAGCACATCCTATTGATAGAACAGGAAATACTGCAGCTTGAACAATGGCATGTACTAAGGTGACAAGCTTCCATTGATGTTTACTTTTGATGTGGAGTTTGTTTTCACCTTCGCTACCGGCCCCATTCTGCTGCCAATAAGATCTAGCCGGTCAGGTCGCAGTGAATATCAATACCGCAAGCTCGTCAAAGAAATAACTCTCCTTTTGTATGCACACATATGGAAATGCCAAACAAGAAAGTATTTCAAACACAAGCGGGCCTGATAATACATTTAAATATACAAGCGGATTTCCTGGTTTTGTTTGCTTATCCCTGCTTTGTGCTTCAGTTTAGGGAAAAGAAATATATATATAAAAAAAAAAAACTGTAATCCACAAAGTCTCTCCTTCCCTGCAATAAGGTGATGGCTTTGCATTTTCACTCCTAAGCTCCGCCGGCTGTATCAGAGGGCAGCCTTCACAGAGGAGATTGTATAACCCCATGTAATAAGCCTCCTCACACATAAAGGGCAATTGCTTATCTTGTCCATATAAGACCCGTTGGTCAGGCTGATCTGGTGTACAGACATTAGGTCATAACCCTCATGTCCAGTTGTGTGTTAGAGAACCATCTCTATGGCAGAACAAGCTCGAGCGAAAGAAATACTGTGGAAAAATCCATTGAATTGAACGCTTCCTTATGTAAGAATCATTTCTTCCCATGCACGTTTTCCCCTTTTGTATCTTGCACTGTGTAAGGGAGTCGTGGTTAAGACAACCAATTTGTTCCACTAAGGGGAGTGAAAGTCTTAGATAAGAGGTCTAAGTATCAGCGGGGTTGGCAGCATCATTTGTCTTTGCTCTGTTAAATCATAATGGGAAAACATAACAAAATACTAAAAGTAAAAAAAAAAAAAAGAGGTAGAAATCAGCAACTTTTCATTAGGATTTACAAGGACATGGCCTTCGATCACATCACGCTACCAGTGGTGTTTGGTCTGTCACATTCCTCCTTGTATTTACAGCGCTGCTTCTCTGGATGACTCATTAAAGAGTATTTCATTCTGCCATTTAATGTAACAACTTTAAATTGTAGAATTTTCAATTGTGAGATCAAACAACCAAAATAAACAGATTTTTTTTTTTTTTTTTTAACAGAGATGCTTGCATGTAGGTGTTTCCTGTCCCAAACCAAGAACTGGCTGGCATGAGGCAAGACTTTTGACTGGAAGCCAGCAGTGTAGACGGAGTTTACAGCGTTATAATTTCCAGTCTGCAAAGCCTATGAAAGGAGGAAGAAGAAATGAAAACACCACAGAGTAGCACAGTGATAATATTGCACCATTCAATGCAATTGAAGGGCCCCAAGCCCTTTTCTTGCTGTGAGGAGACATTGCTGACCACTGCTCCACTGTGCCACCACTAATTTATAAATTAGTCCAAATAAACAAGGTCTCTGTCGTCTGGGCTTCACTACAGACTGGATGACCCTGTGTCCCCCACCATCTCCAGCTAAGCAGCACACATCTGGCGTCAGGCTCTGAGGGTCGACGGCCTTGATGTCAGGCTATCCGTTGACACTCTGTCCTGACCTGGAACTTGTAACCTTAACATTAAACCTTCGCCCTGGTCGCTCCCCATTCGCTCCCTGTTCTCTTCCAGTCAGGCAGGCAGGAAATTGAGGGAAACGGCTGCATTTGTACAACTGGCAAAAGTAACAAGTGATGAGCCCTTAAATTAAGAAAAAGAATATGCGACATTACTAGTTATTGCCAAAAGTAGTAAAATTACAAAACACATAAATTGAACCTGTGTTGGAAGTAACACCTAATGCATTAATCCCAACATTGGTTTCTACATAAGTGTCTGTATTTGTGTATCAACACCACGATGAAGGCTTCCAGATGAAATGTGCTGGTGTCAGCCATGTAATATTAAAGGGTTTTCATCATTATACCTCTAGACTCTCGTGCCTTGGATTTTTCCCTTTTGTTTCAGCCTCTTATTTCATGTACGTAGATGCCTTTCCTGCCATTATTGTTGCTACCCTTTTTTTTAAAGTAGCTATGTGCAGCCTTAACATAAAGTATAGTACTTTCATGTGAGATGCCACTTTTAAAAAAAAAAAAAATCCATAACATGTAATGGCTTGACTTACTCTTTCTAGCAACTGTAGTCTACAAATAGAGGATTAATCAATCTTTTGTCCTTTTCTCCGATAACCAAATCACGTACCCAAAGTGAAAAGTCATTTCTCAAAAAGGTACGAATTTAGGAATGTTCCTTAATTGGGGTTATTGATATTGTTCACTGGCATTTTTATAACCACCATTGATAACCGCTTTAAGCCGATGTCAGTGAAGTCACTGCTGCCACTTTGCTGTGATCTGCCTTTTATTTCAAGGGCCTCTGAGATTTGAGCTGTCAAACGGTAAAACCTTGTTAAAAACAAAGAGAAACAAGAGACCAAAAAAACCCCAAAACAAATCAACAAAACGTTCTTGAGGGTATAACGACCTCTGGAACTCTTTAAATAAGACAGACGAACAATGTCATTAGTTGGCTGCTTTGGTGCCTGTTTAACAACTTGCTGCTGACGTTTATGATCACTTCCTCGCCATACCATGGAGCAATATGCACACAAGTGCTTAACCTACGGCAGGTACTTTTTAAGGAGGAGTAGAGCAATACAAATACCACAACACTCACTCAGAACATACAGTATTTTGTATTATCACAATGAACATGGGTACAGTTCTCTTGTTTTTCCTTTAGTGCAATTGGTTAAACAGTTCTCAAAATGACCAAAACCTCCCTTTGTGCCTACAGATTGCGGTCGACCCAGGTTCCGGCTGTTAATCAGTTCAATTCTTTTTCTTATTTATTTCCTTTATTCTGTCCTTCATGTCCTTTTCATTGCCCCTTCAGTACCATTCAACTGGGTGAATTGGGGTCTCGGTGGCCTTAAAGTCAGGATATTCTATGCTTCTCTATGGGATCAGTATATCTTTCACAAATCTAAAATCCATCCATGGCATGATATAGCGTAAAAACTCTGTAAAATTCTCACCATTACTGAAGGAAACTAATGTATTGATGTAATCTGCGTGGTTCGGACTACCTGGACTTTCAATGTAATCCGTGCCAGATATTTCCTCCATGTCCCAGACCTTGATAGCTGTCATATGTGCCTCATGTCTTGCATGTTTACAGCTTTGTCAAATTCAAATATGGCAGGTCGCAAAGTAGCCTTATTTTAACGTTTTAAATTTGATTTAGTTTTGTGACACTATCGTTACCGCTATGCTCCTGATGGAGTCAAATACGGAGAGAATCGACATGCTAAACAACAACCACAACCAAACATGTTGGGCAGAATTCATAGGACATGTCAGCAAGCCGTGAAGGATTTGTGAGTCGGCTTGTTCCTTTTAGCTGAACATTTATTTAAATAGAAAACTTGAATGGGCAATTTCATTCAGAAACCTTATGACTTTACAGATCAACTATTGTTAGCTAACATTTTACATAATGTTATATTAATATGCAAACAAAAATGGCAAACAAACAGATCCAAAAGTAAAAAGAGAAAAACAAGTCATAAAATCAATAACAGAACTTTGACCAGTTGCTCTTTGTAACTATTTGCATTTCGTTCAAAAGTTCGTAAACTTTTATTTTGCTTTTATCTTTTCATCTTTGTGTGGTTTGTTTCCTTCCTGCTTTTCCTGCTGCAATTCTGCTCCCTCGTTCTACTTTTGACTCGTTCTGTTCTCTCTCTGAAGGTCAGTTCATACCTGTGTGTAGAATCTACACCACAGCTTATACCTTAAGATCCTTACACACAGAGGCGTCATAAATAAATGACCCAAAAATCCAAACCACTCGTGGCGCATATTTCACGTCAAATCTATCCACACCGGCAGTGATGCGTATTTGTGGCAGTAGTTCAAAAAAAGTTTCAATAAAAATGTGCGCTGTATCATTCTTCAAAATTCATTCTTTTCTGCGTTGCACTAAATTCTGTATAAATAACTGTTCAACATGTATTACCCCCAACTCCAACATGAACTGCTGTGTTTCAGTCGCCATTGTCTGAAGCAAGGAACACAGTGGCATAGAAATCCCACCGCCAATTAACATGTTAGCAGTGTTGCTGCAGAGTGACACAGACCCACAAGCGCACAAGCATGATCAGTCACAATGTTGTAGGCCATTTGCATTGGCTATGCGTAGGCTCGAGGCTATGTACAACTATAAATCACTCTTAAAAGGGAAGCAGTTATATTCTTCTTTTGCTATCTAATGCTGCCACTGCCCTTTGCAGGACAGACATTTTTTTGTATTGCAAATGGTGAATAAACTGGTTATATTAAATTATCCCTGCTTTGTGCTTCACTTAAGGGAAGCAACATTTAAAAAAAAAAAAAAAAAAAAAAAAACTGTAATCCATAAAGTCCCTCTTTCCATGCAATAACATGGTTGCTTTGCATTTTCACTCCTAAGTCCACATAAGATCCTTTGGTCATAGGTCATAACCCACATGTCCACGTCTTCGTCAAGAAAGTGTCTCATGGGCAGAACAAGCTCTCTGGTGGAAAAAACAGAGGGAATACTGTGGAAAAATCCATCAAATTGAACGCTTTCTTTTGTGCGAATAATGCTTTTCATCCCGTGCCCTTATCCCCCTTTTGTATCTTGCACTGTGTAAGGGAGTTGTGGTTAAGACAACCAATTTGTTCCACCAAGGGGAGCAAAAATCTTACATAAGAGGTCTAAGTATTAGAGGGTTGTTGTCAGCATTGTTTTTTCATGCCATGTTTAATAATAATGCGAGGACATGACAGAAGACTCAAAGTTAGAGGAGTGATGTAGAAATCAGCTACTATTGATGTGGATTCACTTGGACATGACCTTCTATTACATTGTGCTACCGAGGCTATCTGTTTAATGCGGTTACCATGGAAGCCTATCACATTAATCCCTGTATTTACGCCACTGCATTTCTTAGTAGACCCATTAAAGAATGTATTTCATTCAGGCCTCTGACCTAAAAGCTTTTTTTTGAAGAATTTCAACTTTGAATCATACAAAGAAAAGAAGCAGCTGGTTCTAATACAGTCTCTTGTTGCATGTAGGCGTTTCCCGTCCCCAATTTTTATTTTTTTTACTGGAAGCCAGCAGTGATGAAAGAGTTTAGTGTTATGAGTCCCAGACTGCAAAACCTGGGAAAGAAAGAAGAAATAAAAACACCGTAGCATAGCACAGCACAGCAATTACAATGCGCCAAATGGCCCACATGCATATGTTAATATAGGATAATATACAGTAGAAATAGGAGATTCTGACAAATGCAAAAGATTAACAAATATGGAAATGAACAGCAACCATGCAAAGAGTGCTGCAGATATTTATCTGCATTCAAAATGATCACAGTTTATGCTGACATGTCGTATGACACCAGTGTTTGTTAAATTAAACTGCTTTTCGAGTTGGGCTGTTGAACTTTATGATTGTTGTCGTTCAATCTCATTAATCTACGGTCTCAATCCAATTCAATTCCTTTAACAACTTCATGTCATTTCTTTAGTCCAAGTATGTTCATTATGAATGGCTTTGTGTGTTTTCCTTCTTTGGCTTGCCTGGTGCTGCCATTTCACTGTTGAATCATCACATATTATTAAATCAAATCTGCTGCTGGAAATACAAATTGGAGAATTTCTAAAGTGGAGCGGAAGATGGTCTTATTAATGGATTGCATTCTTTTTTATCTTTCAAATAATGAATCTTTCTATTAATGTAGTGCTGACTTTGATGCTGATCCACAAGCGTATGCACCATTAGTCATGAGGCTGTCTACTTCTCACGTGGCGTTTTTTTTTTCCCCCACTGTAGATCATACTTTTTTCATGGCCTTTGATGCCGGACTGCTTTATTCAAAAAAATATTACCAAAATATTCTAACATACAGCGCTCCAATTGCTACAGTTTCTATCTATCTATCTATCTATCTATCTATCTATCTATCTATCTATCTATGACACGTTTTTAAATAAGTCTTCATGTTCATAATCAGGTCAAATACTAGTACCGTCGTCTTGGCAGACTTCCTTGTGCTTGCTTTAAGAACATGATACGTAATAACATTGTATTTTGTTAAGATTATCAGTACTTTGCACCGTGTTGTTCTAATGCCATAAGGGAGTGGGTTGAACACTAGGGGGCAAGCTTAAGCCTTTCTCACATGTCCATAGCATATTTAGGCAATCGGATCTCCTTTTTTTTTTTTCCTCTTCCAGTTTTTAACACTTCGTACTGTGTATGTGCTTTTGCTTCACAGTAGTATGTGCCTGTGACAGACTGTGAACTCACATATTTGTTTGGGTGTGGGCTCGCGTGTGGTGAACCACCCACATTAATCTTAATCCAAAAATAACACACGAGACCACTTAGTATTCGGATAGAGGCAAGTTGTTTGGACTTCTGGCATCTTGGATTAAAAATGGACTGCATCCCCACATCTTTTTCCCCCCTCTCTTTCTTTCCCACCCTCTTTCCCTCTCCATGTGCCCTACTACAAACACTGTCAAGTCTCTGTTGTTGCATGCTGTCTCTTTAGATACGCTAGCCATTCTCTCTTTATTCTATTATTTGGCTTTTATACAATGTGTTGAGGCTTCCTCGTTGTACGGGGACTACATTCTCTTTCTTTTTCTCTCCCTCTCCCTCGCCTCCTGCCTCGACCCACCGGCTCCCTTTCCCCTGCTCCCTCGCTATCGAGACTCTCTCATTGCATGGCGGCTCCTTTGCAGTGTCTGCCTCAATTTGCATCACTCCTCAGTGTGCGGTGTCAGCTCAGGCCTCCTGATCAAATCCTAGCAGCTGATGACTGCTTTCATCACATATTTAGCCGCCTTGCGTTTGTGTGGCGAGCGTTCCCTTTCCCACAATGCTTTGCTGGTGCTTGGAATGGTGGCCGCCTGTGTCTGCCTGTTCTGTCTGCTGCGTCGGTCTGTCTGTTGTTTGTTGCTGGGGATCGGGGAACAGATGGTGCTCTACGTTTCCCCCTGCAGAGGGTGAGTGCTACATAGTGCAGAATCATGCAAGATGGGTTTTACTGCAGAAATCTCATCTACTGTGTGTCCTATCAGCACAAATAACTACTACATTATGTTTGACACACCAAGTCCTTTCTCTATATTTCCCCATATAATGTAGAATTTTCTACCTTTATTAGGGTTTATCAGAGTATTTTTTTTTCTCTCAAATTTTTTAATATTTAATTAAAGAACCCTTCAATTGTAAATAGGTGATCTGACAGCTGAATCATTGGGGTGCAGACCACATGGGCCCTCAGCAGTGACTTGCCGTTCAATTCCCAGACTACTGGACTTTTATTGCATGTCGTTCCTGTCCTCTCTACTGGCGACTTGGCCTCGGTGTACCCAGTCAGCTGGGATTGACTGTAGCCTAACACCCCCACCTTGTGACGATGCACAGGATAAAGCGAGTATAGAAAATGGATGGATCTTTTTTTCTTTTTCTTGTTTTACACCAAATTAAAGCTGCAAGTCTAAAATGATTATCCTTGAGTTTTTGTCAACCAATGAATTCTTAAGAGCTTTGTGAGGGAGCCTTTTTTGTGCTACAGTCGTCTGAGGGCCACATTCATTTGAATACTGGAGTTCTGTAGAGATGCTGGGCTTCAGCAGATCTCCCCGGGCATCGCTGCAGTAGCTAGAAACATATTTGTAGGGAACTAGCATCTGTTCGAGCAGGTAGGCAGGACACCCTCCATCCCTCCCTCACTCCCTGCGGGAGGATGGGTCGGCTCAGTATGGATGGTAACTCTCAAGAGACAGCTCTTGCTAAAATATTAACAAGGTGGATGAATTCATTTCACTTAAAATACTTAATTTAATTTCCTGCCAATGTCTGTTGCCACTGATATTACCAAAGCACATGAAGGGCTGAGATTGGTAGACTGGGTGATATAACATGCAAATAGTTGTGCCACCAACAGCAGCAAGTGCATGTTTAACTGCTAATGAATCAGTTGTGGTTGGGCCAATGCCAGGCACTCAGAAGCCAAGATTAAAACTGTGCTCTTGCTAATCATAACAAAAGCCGTGGGATTAGTCATTGGAGATAGAGTCAAGGTCCTAGCCCACACAGCTAATTGAGCTCTTATCTTGGCCCAGCTGGTAATGCCATTAATCATAAATGACATGTCATGTTCATGAAGAAGTGCAGAAGCATGAAAAGTGCATATACAGTCAAGCTTTGTTTTCAAAAGAAATGCAGAACCTTCTAGATACTGTATGAGGAATAGCCAGGGTGTTCTGTTTAACTTGAAGTCATGCAAAAAGGTAAAACCAGCACCTTATGATTTGTTGCTCTTCATGTGTTCATTGCAGTACAACTCGTATCTTCCATTTTTGCCCGCTAGTGAGACTAATGATAATCTGCAGGAGCATCATTTGTTGCTCACAGCAGACATGGAGTCTCTATTTTCTTATTAACTCTACTTTACCGCAGGCGGTTTACCATAGATATAGCCAACACAAGTGGAAGAGCAAACATGATCTATTGTTAACCAGTGCAGTTGCTGCACAGCTGCTGTTTCGCGATGCCCCGTAGAAATGCACTGATGTACCTGTGAATATGTAGCTCCTGTAGCTCTCTCTCAGATTTTTTTCTTGACTCCAAGCTATTTCCCTCTTTGAAAATGTGTGCACAACCATGCTCTGTTGTCTTATGACCTTTGATTGAGCAGATTCTCCCCCAGGAGGGAGCTAAATTATTGTGTTTTGTGCTCCAGTTTGAAATCGTGCTTAACTTTAATTGCTAAGCCAATGATGGGGTCTGTGAGAAAGCTCTAAAATGTGAGTGCTCACATCAGCGTGCGCTAATAAATTAACATGACAGTGTCAGGTGGCTGCGGCGTGAGGAAGGTGGAGCCGGTGGAGGGGGACAGGGATACGAACTCAGCACAATGATTGAAATCCCTGCTGTCAGGTGATGTGGCACAATGCTAGAGCCTCTCTAAGCAGAATGCATATGAAGGGATAGAAGACTTCAGAGGTTTTCATATGAGAGGGGATCAGGAGGGATTTTGTCCCATGCTGTCTGTTTCTTTCTTGTTTTTCATGAGGGCCGTGTGCGATGCAGCCCGTAAATGCACAGTATAAACATAATGCGAAGAGGCATGTCGAAAAACTACCAGCTAGTACAAATGCATCACAGGAATAGAAGAACACACATCCTGCCACATTAACACAAACAGTCAGAGGATGTTAAAAGAGGATTAACTTGAAGGACTTGATGGGCTCTTACAACAAGGCCCTCGGATGTGTCCATACGAAGTGAGTAGTATCTTGGAGGTACAGCATCAGTTTAGACCAGGATATGTGAATGATGATAACAGTGGTTATCTCAATTGTCACTGACCCATGCAACTTATTTTTCACACACCTCATATCCGTTTAAAGATATTCATTCTTTCTATTAAGCTCGGTAAGTGGGTGGTTTGCTGCAAATATAGAACGTTTCAATTTTGAGGAGGTTCTAGTTCATGATATTTCATACATCTACTTCTTACTCTACAACAATTGTGGTAAAGTTTTAACACCGGCAATTTCTTCCACACTTTAAAAGGAAACTCATACAAAAAAATATATATATAACCGATGTGCGTTAAACAAAAGACTGTCTTTAAACATTGTTTTTTCCCCTCACATAGTATGGTACATAGTTTTGGTATTTAGGTACATCCTCATATAATGCACAGACACAGAACTGGCTGATTGCAAATTTAATAACTCTTAACTCTTTATTTGTATAGCACTATAGCACTCACATAACACAATTGATCCAAAGCACTTTACAGCACATGCAGAAGAGACCCCAATAAAAGAAAGGATACGAAACAAAATATGCAGAAAAAAAGATCCGACCGATCTCTCACTAATATTATTTTGTCGATCTCTGATATTATTTTCGTTCTGCATTTAAACAGAGACAAGATTCTGCATTTAATTGTTGAGGAATTTTGTAACTCAGGGACAAAATGTCTTCAAACTTATACAATATTTAGTCCAGCTTTTGCTATGAACTCACATGCTTGTTCAGTTCCGTGTATGTAGCCCCTGAAATCGAGACCGCTAAACTTTCTCACACTTTAGTAATACCAAAAATGTTTCCCTCATTCCAAATACTTAAGTGTTATAAGCTGACAACACACTAATAGCACCTCTCTGCTGGTTAGTTGTTGAACTTACACGTACAGCGTATTACTTTGCACTGTGCGGAGCATTAAGTCTAAAGCAGCGGGGCATGGATGGACCAAGAGTACCATTAAAAGCCCCATAATGCATTTGTATTATTCAGACATATCAGGCCCATTAGCACAAGCACTAGAAATGGCATTCATATTACAAGCCACCAAGAGCTTACAAGCTGGAGCTCCAGGGAGAAAGGAACAGCTGAAGGATGCAGTTTAAAAATACCAGATTGTTTTTCTCCAGGGCTGGGATGACTCATTACTCAGGCAGCAAAGCAGGAAGTCGTGTCACTCTGGTCGTCCCACAGTACAGTGACACACAAATTGCGCCAACGCATCATTTACAGTGCTACAGTCATTTTAGGACTGTAACAACAGCGATACGCACGTAGAGTTGTAGGCAATATACGTCTGTGTTGGAATCCAGTAAAGTGATGTGTTGCAGATTGCAGGAGGGGTTTGTTTTCTTGGAGGCAGCGCAAAGTCTCAGTTGGGTGCCATATGCTGGTGCATTTATTTCTTCTACCAATCTTCACGTGTTCAGAAGTGAGGTGTGTTGGGAGATAGCGAGACCAAGCCATCGCTCAGACACTGCACTGTACGACTGCCACTACCGGATCCTCACTCATTTCTTATCTGATGGCTGCCGACGGAAGGTGTGAGGGAGACGCCGGATGGGGTTAGAGGGCGTATTGGGGACAGGCTGGCCTGGCACTCAGCCTTGGATCAGCCCTCACCTGGGAGATAAAGAGCAAGAATGATGACTTCCCAGCATGAACTGAGCTCTGGGCCAGTGCTCGACCTTTCCGGTAAAAAAGGTGACTGATCCGTGGAGGCCTCCCTCTGATGTAAAGAACTGCCCTTATCAGGCCAACAGGGAGGAAGAGGAGGAGATAGTAGACGGGCTGATGTGAAGAAATTTAACACATTCCGGACTCGGCTAATGTCTCTCTGTCTTCATCCCTTCCTTTTCTGTTTTCTCTCATTTCTTCCCTCCATCCTTCTTATCTAAGCTCCTCTGCAGAAAAATCCATTTTCCTGCAGTAGGCCGCTTTGTCTGCGCAGGGGTGCGGCGGTACTGAGGCGGGTGGTAAATAATGCACAAGTCTTTCTCTTTTCATTCTTCCAACGGAGGGAGTGCTCACTTTAAGACGCTCTCTGAAGTGGGCTTATTAAACCAACCAGGATGAAGCCATTTTTTTCCCTTTTTGGGGGGCAAGGTGAGGAAAAAGTGAGAATGTCCCGAAAAGAATATCTCCTGCAAAAACCCATTATCCCAGTCTCTCAGCCGTTACCCATTGAAACCAAAGAATATTTCAAATGGAAGCTATGCTGCCATGCACTCAATGTGCTTTTGCTGTGATGCACTGCTGCTATCCACTCAGGTTGTACCTGATCTTGAGCAGAAAGATAAGATGGCTAACTTGCTTTTAGATTCTCTGACAGCTTTTTACTTTGCAAGTTTTGGTTTATGAGATTTACATCAAAACATCTAAAAGAGAGGAGCAGATGGCCCTGTTCAGAGCAATGAACGATGAAATTCAAGTTTGGAAAGCGAGCTCACCTTTCCTCACAGGCAGAGCTGTAACCTTGACATGAAAGGACTGAAACTTACTCTGGCATGCCCCTGTTAGGCTTTCCCTCTCTTTTCCGAGCATCATTATGGAGTTTTTCCCTCGAGTTACAGACCAGTTCCTCTATTTACTGTACAAATGAAGATGTTTCCATTACAAGAGTCTTGTTTTCACCCACTTCTGTAACTCCACTGCATAGGTGTTTCCATTTTAAGAAGGGTGATGGGATGGTTGTCATTTCTTTTTAAAGCATAGCAGAGAACAGATGCCTTCAGTGCTTGAAGGTCTCTATTCTCTGCTTTGCTTATACAGTAAATAGTGAGTCAACAGAGGCTGGCCAAATTTAGTTTCAATGCTTTGGGTTTAAGTGGAAGGTCCAGGATAGAGAATGAATCAGATGTATGCGGAGGCAGGGGAAGATATGAGAACCTATACCTCACTAATGTCAAAAATCCACCTACATGCGCTTACACAGAGTATTACACCCCCCTACAAATATTTACCAGATTTTCAATAGTTTCATTGCGCAACAAAATCCCAGTGCATTCCTTTGACAACAGTATTTTGGAAAGAGAGGGAAAAAAATCCAATGTGATTGGAACAAAACACTGCTGAGAACACGGCTCTTGTTCCAGGGCAGAACAGCAGAAGTAGGCCTCGTGATATTGGCCCTAATACATTTGCTTGCAGGAACTGACTCAAAAGATGAAAGGAAGGGAGAGGTTTGTCTTTTTCAGGTCAACATGCCTCCGGGGCTGCCTACACATCCAAAATAGCTGGATCTACAAGAGAGCTGGACAGAATTAGTTAAAGCTTGCACAATGATCCACCAAATTTATGAATCTATTTTATTCTTTTAATTTTCTGCTGGTCTCAGGACATCTTTCCTCCTCTGGCGATTTCTTTTAGATGCTCTTGGGCATGGTCCGTCTCCGTATGCCTTCCACTGTGTGTCTGATGAGTCATACACAGGGGATAAAAAGGAATTAAAATTGTTTGAGATTAAGGGTAACTAATGGCTTCGTCATGAGATGATATGCATATGTGTTGTGTGAGATGCAGTAATTGAATCTTCTGTAAATGTGACTAAAGAGATTTAACCTGCTGATATTCTGATGTAAATACCATCAGCACATATGCAACCACAACAAGCATGTGTCAGTCATTGCAAACTGCAAACTGGGCACCACCTGCCCACCTCATCCCAGTTATCTGTCTCATTCATCTTCTTCCTCTTGAGATCTCATCGATTTTCCTTTCTTAGGTGGCAATCCAGTCACTGTCCGTCATTCACCCATCATTGAAATGTCCCAGTCTTTCAGAGGGCACCAGCCGTATATCCCACGTGATTCCCTTTTAATCTTTTTCAAATGTATGCTCTCCCATATGTCACAGTGTAGCTACACTGCATTGTGCTTGCTATCACAGATAGTTAGCACTTAGTGAGCACTATGCTGTAGGACATGTTTTCTCATAGCGAGCTTCTGTCTGTCTGCTCCTTGTGTTTTGAGAATAACTCTGAGACACAAACGGACTCACTGAGAGAGTCTGCACTTTATTCAACCAACATGTTTCAAAACAGGGTGTTTTACACAATGGGTATAATATCCGTTTCGTATAATCCAACGAGGCCTCCACACATGGTTGGCTTTTGGTTGCTGCACTTTTAATGTAGAAATTTCAAAATAAAGGTACATAATAACATGTTATATAAATGTTGAAACTATACAGTCAAAACAAGTCACAAATAGGGAAATATTGATTTAAAATTAAATCTAAATTAGAGTCCAAACTACCAATCCTTCTGATTACATAACTCGGAAAAATAGGTAAATGTTGAAATGGTTATTCATCCTTAAAATCACCCTAATAAAGACCCTTTTTGGTTGAATAATGATTACATTTGGAAGTCGCGTTATTCAAACCTGCATTAACTGATGATTTTTATCCCTTCAGTGCTGTTGAAACAAACACCAATATATAGCGTTACGTTGTGTTGTATGGCTATCTGGTGATTGTAAGTCCAGTTATTATGCTCCTTTTATCTCTGTTTCACTCTCCATCAAGTCCTGAGGGAAAAAAAATCTGGCTCTTTAGCTGTTTCAGTTCTCAAGTATGTTCCGCCAGCTGCCTGCTGTGGTTGAAAACAATGCAGATGGGAGGAGTAAGACTGAACAATAACAGTCCAGTTGACGACTTTAATACCAAAACAATTTGAATTGGTCGGGAACAAAATAATAATGGAATGCTCTGTAGAGTTGAGGGAAACAGCAGAATTTAGCGATCACACTCTGTGGGAGCATCACAGCAAGCAACCCCTTTCACATTTCACAGTTATTTAAAAATATTGATTTCTGAAGTTTCAAATAGCGAGTTGACTCGTGTTGTCACAGCCCATCTGTTTCACGTTGTGAATTTGGGATAGGGGTGCCTTCTGGTCTTTTCAGTGAGGGATGATGCAATATTTTGCACCCATAAATTAGAAAATAAAAGACAATATAAACATACATGGTTAACTATACATGGATATTGAGATAGGACATGCAAATATGTGCTATAATATTTGTAACCATATGAATCTGTGTATTTGTGTTTTTTATCCTCTCTTTTTTTGCGAATATATACAGAATGGGTTTAGTATGCCCTGTATCTACCTCAGTAAGAATGAAAGAATGAGTCCGATGATGCTTGAAGCCACATTTGCTGGTTAAAGCATGTCTTGTCTCAGCCTGTCTGAGATGATTGCACATGACACATTTGCAGCCAGTCTGCATAGTCAGCTGGCCCATCAGGCAGAGTGCAGTATTGCAAAACTGGAGACGATTGAGGGAGGTTAGATGACCCATTATGACAGTAAAAAGAGTGTGAATAATGGTTTGCCTTCTTCAAGTATTCTCTGGCTCATTTTAAACAGCCCTCGCTCTCAGGCAGTGGAAATACCTTTGTCATTCATTGCATTTTCACCTGAATGAGAAATCTGGCTTCTCAAAATACCCCTCTGTGCTGTACAGTACGTCCACCAATGCATAACCCTGGAGTGACTAATGTGTGTGCTTGCAGTTGTTCTTATCCTGCGTGGAAGGGCTTTGCAAGGTTAAGTTGAGCGCCCATGTCAAGGCAGAATAAGATGTTTGCAATTTAGAAATCCTTTTTTGATTTCCCCTACAGCTACTCTTTCCTCCACAGCAATTCTCCAAAACAACTAAATGTATTACTCGACAAATGACTTTGGTTTAGTCGAGACTGGTCAAAGATTAAGTGCTTGTTTGATGTATTTCTTCTTCAATTGTAACTCACAAACACAACACTTCATCCCGGGCTAGTTTCTCCCCGACAAGCACAACAAGTGCCAGTCTAAGAGGGCTGCTGCCAAACATGGGAATTTTGTTGTAATGAAGCTGTCAGAAAGATGTGGAGTGGATAATGTTTGCAGCCCCTCTACTTCCAGGCCTGGACAGGAGAATATACAATTCTTTGAAAGCTGAGCTACAGCAAAGACAGGCTACAATGACATCAAACTAGCATCAAACTGTGTAACCACTCATTACAGCGTGATCTCTGCTACAACCACCTCAATGTGTTGTCTTATCTTCACATGCACAAACACACAGTGCCTGCCTGTGGGTGCTGTGACTGCTCTCTCACTCTCCAGCTGACACTTAACATGAGGAGGTGTCAACATTATCTGAAGCTTTCATCCAATATTTACTGGGGCTGTTATCCTTTTCAAATAATACAGCGGTGATTCATCAAGCCTCATTTGCTCTCACGCCAGCGCGATGCATTAAGTGTGAGGGCATGCAATACTCACCAGTTTCAAATTGTTCACACACGAGCCCCAATACGGCGGGAAAGACCATGACTCAGTTTTTTAGGAATGGTGAATCATGTTTTTAAAACAGCTGAAAAGTACCAGCAGGAGCTGGTGCGTAAATATCATCGACTGGAATCAGCACCACTTATTAATTATAGTGATAAACATGTCTGTTGACAATGATCATAAATAAATCAATTTATACCATGGACTACAGTGCAAAGGCAGAAATACCATAATATAAACAAATACTTTTCACCACTCACAGACTCTAAGGTAGTAATATATTGTAACAGTTTGTTTGCATCACACAAAGAATTTTGTAAATTGTTGGGACATTCTAATGGAAAAAAGAAAAAGAAACGGCAAAAAAACATCTATCAAATCTGTCGTAATAAGATCTTTATTCAAAATGTCTTTCATATTACTGGAACAGTGGCATTGTCCTCCTCTCACTTTTCATTTGCCATTAGCTGTGGGGTGTTAAAAGTGTTTGGAAACTCTAATAATACCTCTCATATACACAGCAGTGGCATTTCAAAGTAACTTAACCTGTCTTGGAAATACTCAGAAATGGCCTGACTAAATAAAACATCAAATACCACTGAGTTAGTTCAGTTAAAATGTGATATTATAAGTTCATGTACCTACTGATAGAAAGCTGCATCATTGTTTTGTATTTCCTCACAGGATGTATTTTCACACAGATGCTCTAAAATATTTTATGACACTATCTGCTTTAACAAAAGAAAAAATGAGATGCCTCCTAAAATGTTGTTAACACCTGCACTAAAGTCAGCCCGAGAGCTAAACAACACCTAGACACATAGGGCATGTAATGTAGCAGCTATCCTCATTCATTTTCTTTCCAGCCATTTGTAGATAAGATAAAGCCTTACACACTATGTTAAGCAAAAATTCCTGGCTGCACTGCTGGCAGCCCGCGCGGCACAAAACCTTAAAGTAGGGCATTCAGAATTTTCAGTGTTCTGTGGCTTGAGGAGTGCATCTGGACACCCCCACATACTCACGCTCGGGAGATGCCATTATTTTCAGCTTACATTACTTGAATTATGCATTTTACATGGTTTCACATGTGAAAATTGCCCATGTCTGTGACACGTGGGGGCGGGCAAGAAGCTGGATTTGAGCCATTCTGTAAAACCTCCCGGGTAGACTTGACTCCCAACGCCTTCCTTGCAACATTTTATAGTGAGCCGTAGCAGCACTGAGGGCCACTTGGTTTGCTGCCAACTATACAATAGAGTTGTGAGCAATACGCCATGTTTGCCCCCTAATCCAGTGGCACTATGCCACCACGCTACAATTAATCCACTTTAGTGCCATTTAAGCATATCTAACTCTATTGCATCTATCTTTAACGCAACTTAGAAGAAAAATCACTGCCATTTTAGTTGCTGAATTAATTCATAGTTGTAGGAGTGCTGCTCATGTACACAGTCAGTGATGTAAGAAATATCCATCATTTACTTAGGGGGCACGAAGGATAAGTTACAAGTTGTATATGTCATAGGCAATTCAATGGTTGTGAGGAATTCAACATAGCTTGAGAAAACAGTGGAATAATGTTTTTTTATGGGTCTGCAGGAGTCTGAGAACTACCAGCTTCACATCAACCCATTTCATTAGGTGAATTATTCTTTGAAAATGTATCAATTTCCATGAGCAAATGATAGTTTGTGTGTAAAATGTAACTAACTGTAGCTGTGACTACATACAAAGTCTAACAAAATATGCCATTTGAGGTAGAAAAGTACGAACAACTTGTGGTTATTATAGTACTTGAGTACATGTGTGTTTATTAATTTAGTTGCTTCCCACCACAGCGACAGTTGTGCAAATGTTGAGCGAGCACAGTCTGGAGTGATGACACGGGCAGCTGGGAGGTCATTGCATCATTCAGTGGTCAATGGTAATTTGATGGCAGTTGTCGAAGGGGAGAACTCTTCACTACCTCTTTCTCTTCCAATTGCTGAGCAGTTGAGTGGGGACTCAATCCGACAGCCTTGTGATTGCAAGCTCATTCTCCCACTGTCGGGATATTGCCAGCCCGCTGCCTATTGTTTCTGCTGTCACTTCTCAGTAGTTTGACATGACCACCTATCTGCCCACTGCACTTCTGTTGAGCCAGAAATTTCCACTCTATGTTGCTTCGCTATTGATGTTATTCACCCTCGCAGACAAGAGGAGACTGCCATGTATGTACACCCACATACACGTAAACCCATGCAGAACCCCCCTTTTTTTACATACACACACTGTTGCCTGGCTCTGTTTTTCTTTCTGCCTGCCGACCTCCGGTTCCCTCAGTTATTCATGAGCCATCTGCTTGGGCAAGTGCTGTGTCAGATGCGTGTCAAACAGGACCTCATCTGTCCCCCCCCACTCCGTTCGTCTTCTAATTGTGTCCTCGTCTGCATGCTAAAGCTGCCACTGATACCCCTGCAAAGCTCCATAGTTAGCTGAGGGACTCCGGCTCAGCTCTCTGGTCCATCATGTCCTAAATAACCTGTTTGATCTGATGTGTGCATCTTTATTTAAGATCATAGCATCTGGTTCATCAAAGTTGTAAGGCCAGGCGCAAATCTGCCTTTGTGTACTTGTCTGTGTGGTGTTTTTTTTTGTGTGTGTGAACCTTCTGGGAAGAGGGTTGAAAATGAAAGAGGTCCACACTGGGAAACTGAAATTTAGGCAACTTTTTTCAATAATAAACAATAAATCAACTCATTGTATAAGTCAGAAGTAAATAAAACACTATTTATTACAACCAGTGAGTACACTATTGTGATAGCTATAAGATAGAAAATTAAATTAGACAGTATTACGCTTGAAAAAATACTGCAGTGTGTGAGTGATGAAATATTACTTGACTTGGAAGTAAGATTAAAAACATTGAAAACCAAGTAAAAGAGGAAAAGTATCTCTTTTGAAACCTATGCTGTCAGTGACAGGGTAAATACAGGAGCAATGAAAAGGCCAATGTGGTCTTCTGATCAAAGCTTTTTCCATATGAATATGGCTGACCCAGCCATTCGCCTGCAATTCAGAGGTGCTCTTGAAAGTGAAGACCATTTCTTCTCTGTAATAAAACTTTTCACTGGCTTATGAAGGAAAAGAGGTTCAAAGCAAACTTAAATGGAATATTCCCCTGGTCTTCCATGACAGTGTGACTTCAGGCCACTGTAATTCTCACTTTTCCAAAAGTAGTACTTTATAAAATAAAAAAAAAACACATGACTTCTGCGTGAAATTAAAAGTACAAATTTTAAAAAGTGTTCAAAAAAGTTTAAAGAGACAAATCGGGAGTTGTTTGCAGTAACAACAATGCATGAGTCGTTTCTTTACATGAACAGAATGCACACAACAAAGTGCTTTATGCTTTTTTCTACAGCAGACAGTTTCGAGTAAAGTGTCTGACTGATCCCACTTATCTCAGAGAAGCATGAGCATAGAAATATTAGTTTTAAGTCATTCACCAATCAGGATCACCTACTGAGGAACTTTCTATGAACTTTGATAAAATCACTGGTGTTGTGGGTGTGTGTGTCTGGGGCACAGTTTTACATCATTACCTTCTTTATGCACACTTTATAATGAATTTAATTAGGCAAGAACAATAGAGTTTCCCTGACAAACATGTTGCTTGACAGCCAGTTAACCACGTCATATATTTGTTTCGAGTAGAAAATGGCAAAGAGGAATGAGAGTAGAGCAAACAGCCCATGATGATAAATTAAATTTAACATAGAAAGAAACAGTACTATGATACTTATACAAAGGTGCTACTGTAGAGTTTCTGTCCCCAGCTTGTTAAATGAAGATGCCACATTGAAAAATACAATTCTGCCCCCTAAAAATATGAAGTAAAGTCAATGTGCAGTTTAAGGAAATATTGAAACTACATTCGATTACAATTGATATATCTCAAAAAATGTATTAAATCATTGTCTTTTTTTAGGGATGGAAGGCGATCTTTACATTTTTGTGTTCACTTCTCACCACAACTTTGTGTTTGTGACTGTGTGAGTCTGTGGTGCATCGAGTTGTTGCCCATCACTACTGTCAGCTCAGAAAGTAATTTACAGCTGCACTGGCTGTGCTAAAATTGGCCTCCATACGACTGTCATATTCTATATAGTTTCTTTAAGTTATTGATTTCAACACTATATAAACACAATTTATGTATGCATGGATGAATTCACACAAGATACATGACCTTACAGAGAGGAATCATAACTATATTAAATGCAGGCCTGCCTCTGAGCAACACAATAATGTATAATTTCAGAAGCAGGCCAGGAGGTCCCTCTGGAGAACAACTGTGATTCATCTTTGACAGAGACATCACTTCTACTCTGGGCCAAGGGGATAAGACTGTCATGTTAACTGTCCCGGCCCAATCCCCAGCCCTTCAAAGTAAAGCCACCGTGATGAATCGGAGCCCCTCTGGATGTGCTGTCCCAACATGCCCTCTGTGTTCAGCGCGGGGTTCAGGAGTAGGAGAAAGCGTTTAAGTGCATGTTGCATTAAAAGACAAAAGAGTGCTGAGAGTCTGTTTGGAGCTGCAAACATGCCAGGGACATACACAAATGACTGAGTAGTCTGGCTAAGTGGTGCACTCACACAGCAAGTAAACAAAGCTGTCTGCGCCTACTCACTCCTGTGGACGTGTCTTTGTTGTTGCAACTGAATATAGTATCTGCTAACTACTACTAAGGCACTGATACCAGTATTGTTGCACTGAAGTTCCTGTTTGGTGCTATTATTTATCTATAGCACTGACTGCTTTCATGCCAGATTTTTGTTCCCCCTCTGAATATTACGTTTTCCTTTTTGACCAGAGAACAAAACTCACCTGAAACACATATGATTGGAATTTAGTCATGTTTTTACTTTTCCACATTACTTTAGGTGAGTTGTTACAGAAAGACACAGCAGATTTCAGGTCTGACAGACTATCACACCTGAAGTTGGATGAATATAGTCCCGCTCGGTTTCACGCCAAAGCATGTAATACACTCGTCCATCCATAGTGTCACGTTTCTGTAAACCACGGGTGAAGGAGGTCACATGACAATTTACAAAATCTTGGTTGGGTTGAAGTCGAGGTTGGTTGGATGGAACAAACTTTCATCTGCATGACTGGTGTTTGTGTTCATGTGAAAGCAAAAGTCAACCTGGATTTCTTTAAGGAACATACAGTAAGACATGTACGTGACATATGTAATGTTACTTACGTAAAACCTAACTCGAGCATGATCTTTTCGTAAATCTAATAACGTGGTTTTTGGTGCCTTAACCAAAGGCACCTTAGTTTTTACACCTGGGCGCAGCAAAACGTGACACTGACACAGTATCATCTGGTGGACTGAAGGGTATATTACTTCTTTTGGCCTGATATTGGATTGCAAAGTCATACCTTCACCTCTAGGATACCACCCAGCTACACTGAGAGGACAGTCTCCAGTTTTTGGTAGAAGAACGATATCCATCCTGTAATGTTCCAACCAAACTGTCCTCAGCCACATCAAATGATGCGGACAATTTGATTGATCAAGTAATCACTAATTTATACTGATCACCTATAATTCATCAACATCCACTGTGTTCCTGTTGGAGAGGAAGGTGGTTGGAGGAGAGGAAGGTGTTGACATTATTTACGTTACTCAAAGTTCGAGGGACTAGAAGTGTCACAGGAGAAAACAAAGAAGCTTGTCTCCTCTTAAACAGAGTGATGATTGCTATTGTACAATAATATACCTCTCAGAAAGCAGACCACTGGCAGGGTCTGAAAGAGGGAAGGCAGTGCTCTGAGCCATGTTTTGACACGGGAGATAGGGAAAGATTAAGTGTTGAAACCAAAGCTGGCAGAAGACGATAAGGAATGGATGTTTTCTTTTGGCCATAACCGGGTCATATTCTGTTTGTGTCAACAACGACTATCAGGACAAATTAATGAAAGTTGGTTGGTTTTGTGTAATATTTGCTCCCATTAAGATTTTAAGCAAATACAATAATGTAAAAATGGAAGTAAAAGGGGCAAGACCAGCATTATTAATCCATCAATAGTGTGAACGACTCTTCCATCAGCAGTATACATGTCTCTGGAGTGAAAGGTGAGAAGTGTAACTGTGATGTCATGCAGATATTACTCAGAAATGTCATTGATTGATAGACTGAAATATTAGAAAGATGTCAGGAAGCCATGACAGCCAGATGCCTGTTTGTAACATAAGGTAACAGACCCAGTGTGATGCAGATATGAAGATGCTACTAGTGAGCAAAACAATTATTCGCATTGAGTTGATGACATTGTGGGGTTACGCTGTCATTCAACAGATGCGAACAAAGACAAGACATATTACGTCGAGAGCTGAGGAAACCAAACTTTGACACACAATGCGTGGGTGGAAATAGCCTGTTAATGAATCGACAGCAGAGAAAGGAAAAAAATGAAGACGGCAGAGGAGATACATGAAGCGTGCTGTGCGATAAAATATTGCTATTGTTAGGCAGTGCTGAGGGAAAAGTGCTGCGATGCAGAAAGAGTGGAAAGTCTTGACAGCTTTCCAGTGGCAGTCTGACGGCTGAGCAGGGAGATTGGAGGGAAAGTGCAGCAGAGGGCTGCTGTCAGGCCACACCAGAGCTCCGTTTAACAAGGTCCAGAGATGAGCTGCACCACAGCACATTGCAAGGGAATGAGAAGAGGGAGAGTGAGGATGGAGGGAGGGCTAAGGAAGGCTCATGCATTTTTCCAGAGTCTCACTACCTGTCATGCCTGCAAGTGTGTGATTCTTCACATGTGCATGGGAGCAGAGATTGGAAATCCTCAGTAAGGACAGGAGTGGGAGAGGATTCAGAGATTTGGAGGAGTACCTACCGTTATATGATGACACTAGACATGCCTGTGACACTATGACACCTTTATCTCTACATGAAGAATGTGTGAGCCCCAATAGATACTTCATTCTGACTTCAGCTCTACAATAGTACTGTCAGAAGTGATTGTTTACTCATGGTAATCCAGCCTATTTTAATTACAATGGTATTTTGTAGAAAGCTCATCTGAACCATAGCGGAGGACAAGCAGAAATAATGAATGCGAGCAAATATTCCTTGTTTAAAACATGGATGCCCTCAGGGCAAACACATACACGGATCTTTACAAGCTTCGTTTTGAGTGCTAACAGACCTCTTGTATATCTCATCTTCATGCGGCACTTACAGAAAATACTACAGCCATGGCTGCAAAGTGGAAACTCCAGCAAGGCGTCTGTAGCCCTTTTTCCACCTTGGCCCCAGGCATCGATCCCTTAGCTTGGTATGAAAGCTTATCTCCCACCGTCAGGCTAAATGTCAACCTCAGGAACGTCGAAACACCATTAGTTATGTCCGTCCTATTAGAGCAAGATAATTCCATATAAAAGCTACTCCCCCAATTTTAAATAGGTTTCCCTTCACAAGGCTCTCTTCAGCTGCTTAGGTCTCCATGTGATCAGTGGCAGCAGGGAGGGGATGTATCCCCAGCTCCAAATAATATCACTGCTAAAATGCTTGCTGAATCACCATTATGAAGAGCTATTGAACTATTCTGTAGTAATGTGCTGTACATTACACTGAGTGCAATGGAAGGTTTTTGATTTTGTCTGTTTTGTATTTTGATGTTGTTCATTATCACTGGCTTAAATTGTCTAAAACAAACCGTATACCTACTTTATCTATAGTTGTTTATACCCATGTGCTCCCTATCAAGTTAAATTGCTGTCTGAATGAAATGCACACAGTTATTTGAAGGGTTTATGTATATTACAGCCTGACCTGGATTAATCTATTTCCACAGATTTCTATGACTGAGACTTTCTGTATTTACATACATTATTCACTAATTCATTGATGTCTTTTTGTGTGTCTCCATAGGGGGGCGACTCCTTTTTCTAGTGATGTGGCTGAACCTTGTGCCTCAAACTGACAGCTGCCCTGCCAAGTGTGTGTGCTACAGTGAGCCCAGGCCCACTGTGGCCTGCCAACAACAAGGACTGTTTTCCATCCCTACTGAGATCCCTGTGCGGAGCCAACGGATATTCCTCCAGAGCAACAAGCTGACAGTGGTGAGGTCCACCAGCTTCAGTTCTTGCCACAACCTTACTGTCCTCTGGCTCTACTCCAACAACATCAGCTACATTGAAGCTGGAGCCTTCTATGGCTTGGAAAAACTGGAGGAGCTGGACATTGGAGACAACAGTAACCTCCGCACCATCAGCCCGACAGCCTTCCGGGGCTTGACTAAGCTCCACACCCTTCACCTGCACAGGTGTGGCCTGTCAGAGCTCCCGGTTGGGGTTTTCCGAGGAATGTTCTCCCTACAGTACCTTTACCTGCAGGACAATAACATTCTAACCCTGCATGATGACACTTTCCTGGACCTTGCCAACCTCACCTTTCTCTACCTGCACAATAATAAGATCAAGATAGTAACAGACAACATGTTTCGAGGCTTAATCAATCTGGACCGGCTGCTGCTACACCAAAATCGGGTTATCTATGTCCAACCCAGGGCTTTTAGTGATCTTGGTAAGCTGAAATCCTTGTTTTTGTTCTTCAACAATCTTACTGTCTTGACAGGGGAGACCATGGACCCACTGATTTCCCTCCAGTATTTGCGTTTAAACGGGAACCAGTGGATCTGTGACTGTCGGGCGAGGACCTTGTGGGACTGGTTCAAACGTTTCAAAGGTTCCAGCTCTGAGTTGGAGTGCAACATTCCCGAGTTCCTGGCAGGAAAAGACCTGAAACGACTGAAAAGTGAAGACTTGGAGGGATGTGTAGAAACACCTCAAATCCAGACCAATCTCTTCAGCTCCAAGGCGCAGTCTGGGAAATTCCCATCCACTGAAAGCCCTTTGGGGGACACCATTCCCAGGTGTTGTCTTGGAGATAATGACAAGTCCTCTATCCTGTCCGGAAAAAGTCGCCAAATCACTAACAACCCTCTTAAGGAAAAGGAGAACATGTCCAAGACTAAATATAAGGAGCCAGAAAGAACGAAAAATGAGACTCAGAACAAGCAGAATGATGGACCACTGGGAACCTTGTCCAACACCCTGGACAAGTCTTTGGAAAACCTAAACCCTGACCTTATAGACACTCTGGAATCCTCCACAGCCTCAAACAAAAAGAAAAAGAAGTGTTCCAAAAAACCCAAATCAGACACCCACTGCATCAAAGGCCGGGGTTCTACTTTTCAAGTGCTGTGCTTTCTCTTCATTCCCATGACCTGGATATCTCTAGCCATGTCTTAGGACTCTAATCTCACTCTGAACACAGGACTCAAGAATGTTGATGCTCATGACAATGATACAGAAGATGCAGTGACATCTACAACAGGCAGTGACTGAAAAGCAAGAAGTCACGTTGATCCGACGTTTCTGAGGACAAACAATAATGAAGACATTAGAGTACATTTAACAAAATGGATGCCTTTACAGAACACTACAGATCTAATGTAAATAATGAATTGGTGCCCAGAATTGTTTGTTCTCTATGTACTCAACTGTACTGTGTCTAAGATACACTTTGGACACTCCTCCCTTTTCCCTTTGAGAAGCTTTTACTGCTTAGACAGACCACTGGAAGACAGAAAAAAATGACAAGAACAAAAAACAAATACAGGAAATCAGAGACAGAACGCACATAAAGAATGTTTGGTCTGTTCAATGAAGATAAACAATCTCCCCCCCATTATTTATTCAAAGTCATGCATTTGTTGGGTAATGTTTTTGTTTTTTTTATGTTGCTGAAAACAGATGTTTTACCTTCCCTGATTTCAGTTCTATTTTCATGACAGAAAGGATATATGGGTTGCATTTACCAAAAGAATGCTGTCGGTTTGTTCATGGGGATTGCAACGGAACCATAGATATGCATTTTATTTTACTTGTGTACAAGTATGAATATATTATGAATAAAAGTTCTTATTTCGTAAACCTTGTTGATATTGTGTGGTATTTTCCAGAATGTCAGAACACATCTAGCTCTCGATTGTGTAGATTTGCTGCCTTTATTGGTCTCTTTGGTTGAAAAACTTATGTGGTAGGTTTGAAACTATTATTTAGAAATCTAGAGATCGTTTTGCTTATTTTGCAGTTTTAAAAGACATTTTTTTATAGGCATCTTATTGACTTAATAATTGCAAAAACAGTTAATAGTTTAATTTAAATGATCTTTTGTTGCTGTTACCTTGAGAAAAACAATAGAGACAATTAGTGGACTTCTTGCACTTTGTACTGGCTGCTCGTGAGGATCTTCTCCGCTCCATTGCTGGTGTACGGTTTTAATGAGGTGCAGGGAAGCTACATTAGAGGGGACTTTATTCTAAGATTGTGTCAGCAAAACTGTTCTAAATGAGTACCAAATGCATTTGAATTCACAACATGCATTTGAATTTAGCAATAACAGCAGCTCATGTGGCATTATGTCACACTAACCATAATGAGAGCCAAACAACACCCCTTCTCCCAAACAGATGGTGGGCCCAATGTGGAGCCTTCATTGTTTTCAGGATTGTTGTAGAGTGATGGCTGGCCTCATCCCAAACCTCAGGCATCCAGATTTTGGTTCCTTTTCTCCTCAGCCTCCTCAGGATGTTGGCATTGTGAGGTTTGAATACCTTTTTAAGTAACAGTGAAATAAAGAGCAGAAATAAAGAGACAGAATTAGTTACCCTCCGACTGATATATATTGTGAACTTTTCATCCCCCTCTTTTCAGCTAATGTGGCCGCTTATTTTAAGTTTGATCTTATATTGGTCAATAAATCACAAGTCTAAAAATATGTCACACTGGAATTAAATTATTGGGCCTCTGTTTGATCTTCATTACTTACATGTTTTTTTGGTACATTATCCTAAGGCTTTCTGAAAGATCAAACAAATCAATGACTATGCTCTGATTTGCAATTTAAAGCAAGGTCAACAGCCAACATCAACATCCATCCTTGCAGTGTATTTACAAGTCTTAAGTGACTGCTGCACATGCTCTGTGATAATGTTGAATGAATAGGCCCCAGGCACCTTCATAAAATTCAGAATATGATTAGACCTAGTTTTGTATATTACAAACATCACCACTTCCCGCCTAATAGTGAGTGAATTATTAAACAATGTATGAAAATGATGTTGGAATATTCAAAAAGTGAATCCTCACATCACAACCTTGACTTTGAGAGTAGAACAGACCTGCAAGGCATCCTATTAAAACGTGCTTTGCTTTGTTGACATGGAAAATACAGTATGAAATATTTGAATACAAACTAAGTTAAGCTTTGAAATGCCTCCTTGTCAAACAGCTCCTGTGGCTTCTTGCTGGTGTGTCCACATGGCGAGACTAATGAAGAGTTATATTGTGCACCAAATTAAGTGAAGATCTTGTCAACAGCCCTCCATTTATCTTGCACAAAGTGAAAGCATTAGACGGCAGGGTCCCCACAAATCCCCGGAGCTTTCTATTTTCGTCGATTATCCCTGGAAAGTACGAAGGCTGAGGGGGACCTGAGAAGATATTGATCTTAGTAGGAATCAACAGGGAAAATCAACAAGTGCCCTCCAACACAGTCCTGCTTCTGCTGATACACAGGCACCTGCAGGCTGAGAGGAAGCCGGTAATTGTGTATGACTCAGTCAACCCTCTTCTGTATATTTGCTCAGACAATCATCAATAAAGTACTCCCTCTCTGAGCCTGATTCCCAGGTTAAAGTGACTGTCATGTGCATGAGGGCCTACTAATCCTCCACTACAACTAGACCTGTACAGTAATGTTTCAAAGAGATTGACACGTCTGGGTCAGTGATGACAAAAACCTTTCACTGTATTCCTTACATTCTCCAAACAGATCTGACATATTTATAATATTCACTATAAATGGTTTATTCAAGGTAATTATCACCTCTTCAGAGAGTTTTGATGCAGTTTACCTTTAGTTTTTGACTTTACAGTCAAAAAGTAAAAATTAAATAAAAAATGTTTGCATACAACTGTCTGTCACTGATCACACTGCCACAATTTTTTAATAAAGGTCAACATTTCTGTTCAAATCATAGATATCTAAATATTTACTATTATTACAATAGGCATTTTCTAAGAATTTAGGGCCTGAATTGAAATTTCTCCGTCTACATTCAGTAAAGCTCAAAGAAAAGTATGTTTTTGGACATGTGTGCCTGATTGATCAATATATTTAGAAGATTTGTGACCTGCTCATTCTGTCTCAGCATCCCTCCATTTTGGTTTTCTGTCTCCAAAGAGGAAACCCATGTAAACCAGATTTTAGTTTGAAAATCCTTTTAGAACGCAAAAGATTAAATCACTAATTTTGGTTTGTCATCTGTCATTGATTCAGCTATGATTCTGCTTCAGTGGCATATCACTGCTAATGCTACTGTATGTTCTTCTGTTTATTTTTTTTTAACAAATCACTGCTGCTCTTCTTCAGTTAAGAGATATCATAATTTATTCCACTGCAAACATAAAACCTTCAGTAAAGTGCACTGGAAGAAAGCCCTGTGTTCTGTGACACAAGCCCTTGTCCCAGATTATCACTTAAAAAGCACTTCCCTAATAAAAACATTATGAAATGTCTTGACCTCAAGAGCTACACTTTTAAATTAGCTTGATCAACAGAAGCGTTTCTATTCTGGCAAACACGGGGCCTGAGGATTTGAGACTTTGAAAAAGAGACTCATGCTGAGAGGAAGCTAAAGTTCCTCCTGGCATGAAAATGTTGAACATTTTGCAAGATACAATGATCCACCCTTACAAGTGCATCTCATTCACTCTCCCGATTCCCTCCACAGTCACACATAAGAATTGTGTTTCATGGTCTCTCTCAGGCTCCCGATTCCTGATTTCCATTCTGCTCTCTCCAGATTTTTGTGTGTGATTTCTTTCACGGCTTTTTATATTTTGGCAATAGTATGCAAGCAGAAATGTGGAGTACATTTAAATTCAACATCCACATTTTGGGTATAGTTATACTACACTGAAAATACTTCCAAATACACAGAACTAGCCAATGGAAGGCAGAGGGTCATGTTTTGTGATGTGGTGCTCATCCAGGGCTTCACAAAGGATTTTGTTTCCTAATTTCCTTTATAATTTGGATGACTAATTCCTTTACTGTGGTCCTCATCACTGGAAACCTCACTTTGCTGGAGTTCTACTTCTCATGTCAGTATAGCCACAAAGGTGCATGTGACATAATCTCTGTCAGACTGTAGATGCTGAAAAATATATGAGAACACATCCATCTACACAGAATTGCATTAAGGTGCATAAAGCATTAACAGAGCTGCTATCCGTATCCATGTCTATTTTTGGAGTATATGCAGAATAGTAAGGTGCCTTATAGGTTTGGGACCAAAAAACAGGTGGTTAGGTTTGAGAAAAGATCATGGTTTGACACGGTCGCCACTAAGTTTGGTTTAAACACCAAAACTACCTGGTTAGTTTCAGGAAAACATCTTTAAAATAATGACTTTTACATAAGTAACGTTACTTACTGAACTTAAGTTATTTAACGTACGTTACATAAGTTGAATATGTTATGTTGCTGGATGTAGATAACTTAAAATACTTTAAAGAAATCCACATTGACTTTCGCTTTCTCACATACTCAAACACTGGTTGTCCTGGTGAAAGTCCTGTGTTGTTACATCCATACTCCCCTGATTTACTTGGACATTATCACTTTGTTCAAGCACAATATCCTCTAGTGGATACAAGGGTGTATTACATGCTGTGTCTTGATACCTGGGTACTATTTGCCTGATAACAGGGAGTTTAAACAGTGTACAGGTCAGTTCAGACAAACATTTATACAATGTTATTTTATAGTTTACCTGACAGGATTGCGGAGAAGCTGTAAAAAGTTGTAAAATTGTGTGAAAGTTTTATAATAACTTGCTAAACTTTGATAAACCTGAGGATGTAACTCAAACTGGATGTCCTAAATTGTAGCATTGTTGCAACGTCCCTCACGAACACAACCTCTCTAGACACAGTGATAGTTTTTGATGCACATAAGTGTTACTGATCTATTCTATTCTATTTAATTTTATAATTACAAAGTATATATGTATAGACATTATTTACATCCTCACGAATTGACCTTTTAAAACTACTAAGTGTGTGTTGTTGTCACACCACACTATGCACAGTCACACAGGATTGTTCCGATTTTCTTCCAGCTGTCTGCCAAGGAGACTAAAAACCCATCAGCCTTGGCCTCTTTACAGGACCCTAAAGTGCCCAGTGGAGGCTTCGAAGTCTGACAACTGTGCCACGCCGGGGCCACAACTCCATTTAGGAATGCCTTGAAACATGATGACCTGAGGCTACCGGCTCCTGTCGGACGTCAAGAACTTTCTCATCAGACGGTGCAGCAACTAAACTCCACTTCTCTGTCAGAGTGTATTTCTGGGTCTCAGTCACAGTTTTTACCTTCGTTTTGCACTTCTGAAGGGAAATGAAGTTAATTATGGACACTCCATCTGCAGTGAGGGTCCGGCTGCAACATGGATTAGCATCTTGGCAGGGAATCAAAATAACTACAGGCAATGGAAGAAACTCTGGTGGAGCAAAATAATAAGCAAAGCCAAATGTTGCATGTAGTCAGTGTTCTTCACGCTGCAGCTGACATTCATGTGAAGAATGCTTCCAGCATAATAAACAGCCATTTTTTAATTTCATATATAAAGTAATATCAAATATATTGGTGTGTCTTGAGAAAGAATATTTTTGTTCTATTCACTCTTACCCAACCATTTTGATCCCAGAAATTGAGAAAAATCTGTAGTGTAAAATGTTTTGAAATTGTGGATCTCATGACACACTAAAGTACTCCACATCCATACTCCAAACCCAAACCTCTTTTGTATTTTGATGGAGTCTCAAAACTGCCTTGACTTTTTTTCTTTAGCAAGGTTAAGGCTGATGTTACTAACTGCCCCATCTGAATCAGGCTGAGTAATAATGCGTTAGAAAGGAGAAGTCAAGGATATGTTAATAATAACAATAATAAACTTTATTTGTGTAGCACCTTTCATACAAGAAATGCAGCTCAAAGTGCTTCACAGCAAGATAATGAAATGCCGTGTTCCACATAAAAACAGACACAGAGGAACACCCAAAAATACAAAACCCCCCCTCCTCCCCAAAAAACAGATAAAATGCGCAAGAACAGATCAAATGCGTGAGAAGAGATCAAATGCATATTGCTCATTTCATATTTTGACTATATATTTTGATCTACTTGTATTAAATTTATGCATTTTATCTGTTTCTTATGCATTTGATCACTTCTCACGCATTTGATCTGTTCTTACGCATTTTATAGTTTTTTTTCTTGGGGAGGGGGGAAAAAACAGATCAAATGCGATATAACAGATCAAATGCGTGAGACGAGATCAAATGCATAAGAAACAGATAAAATGCTTAAATTTAATACAAGTAGATCAAAATATATAGTCAAAATATGAAATGAGCAATATGCATTTCAAAGGCGCGGTAGTTCAAGAGCATGGCAGGTGCAAGAGAGCTTCAAGAGTTGCTAGTTAAAGGCTAATGTAAAGAGATATGTGTTTTGAGCTTTCTTTTAAACCTTTAATACCTATTAACTGAGCCAGCTTCCCTGATATCTGCAGGTAGTTTGTTCCACAGCTTTGGAGCGTAGCTGACAAAAGTTGAATTCCCAATTTTCTTCCCGCTGTTGCTGGGAACCTCCAATAAACCAGCAGCAGATGATCTCAGTGTTCTTGAAACAGCATAATTAACTAAAGAGTTAGAGATGTAACTCAGTCCGAGCCCATTAATAGCTTTGTATGTGAGGAGGAGGAGCTTAAAGAGATATGTGTCCTGTGTCTTACAGGTGGCCTGAGCAGCCAGAACTGGACTGATGCTTTTCTCTTCTCTTGGTTCTGGTTAATAATCGAGCTGCAGAGTTTTGGATGAGCTGATGTCTCTCTGTTGTTTTCTTTGGTAGGCCAGTAAAAAGTGCATTACAGTAGTCCAGTCAGCTAGAAGTGAAGGCATGAATCAACTTTTTAGCATCTGTCTGATTTATAAACGGCCGCAGCTTGGCGATGTTTCTAAGGTGGAAAAAAAATAGTTTTCGTCACCTTGTTAATGTGGGCCTTGAAACTTAGATCAGAGTCTAAGATTACAACAAGACTAGTTACCTCTGATTGTACCCACGGAGTTAGATGCCCCAGATCTTTTTCTACGATTTCTCTTTTTGTTTTGGGGCCGATTAGGAGGATTTCTGTTTTATCCTCGTTTAATTTGAGGAAATTATTGCTAATCCGTTTATTTTTTGCTAAAAGACATTCAGGGATGGAGCACATAGCTGCATCATAATTTGGTTCAGTGGCGATGTACAGTGGTGTATCATCTGCAGAACTATGATAAAGACCAGTTGGGGCCATGTGAATGTTGACTTGGTGGATATTTCTTAAAACAAATGGATGAAAAGTGACATTAAACAAAAGTGTAACTGCCAAAATTCAAATAAGAAAACAGAGCACCATCTTATACCCTCTTCATGGGTGGTGCTTCAGCCCTGTACCTGGCACAGAGGATTCATTGCATGATAATGCAGCGCTTTCCTGCAACAAAAACTTCCAATAAAATCACAAAGATTGTAATTTGTGACTTTCCTCCAGAATGGCACAAATTCTGCTGTGATACTCCTTTATTAGCAGGATAACATAATTTGTCGGTGCACATTACTAACTGCTAGAATTAATGTTTGGTTCGGCTTTGATTTAGTTGGGTTAGGATAAGAAGCAGTTTGAAATAAAATAATGGTATTATAAGTAGGAAATCAATAAAGAAACAAACTGTGGTCTCCCATGGCAATGTCCCAGATTTTGTTGAACTATCCCTCCCAATGTGGCTGTACAACATTAGGCGACTTTCTTTGTTCATACCAACAGACAAGATTCTGCAGGACAGTACACCTGGCCCAAAACCGGACCAATGTCCGACACAATGCCATAATAAAATAAAGAAGAGGAACTGGACAACTGGTTGTAGGATGGAAGTCAAATTTTTGGACATTTAAAACAGCTAGTGATATAAAAGCTATTGATTGAAAATTGTACAAATAGGTTTGTAAAATGAAATGTCTACTTAGTTAACCGGCTTACCTGGCAATTGGCACCATGTTACCTTTGAGAGCTTTATGTTACTCACCATTAATTGCAAGAAATGGTTTACAATAGTGGAGAAAACATCAGAGGGAAGGACATGATGTGGTAAAAAGAAAACAGAGAAACTAGCCTGACTACCTTGTGTTTGTGGTTATCTCACCAGGTACCATAATCCAACAAAAAGCCAGGCAGTAGTCATTATATCACAACAGTACCAATGACAAATGTTTTTTGACCTCGATGGTAACGAAGGTGTACAATATATAGGCCTACAATAATTTTGACCACCGTTGAGAGCGTACCAGTAATTGTCTAGTCCCACTTTGCTGTCTTGACACACCTTATTTCCTCATTATTATTGTTCTTTTGTTCCTGCTCTATGGTAACATTCCTCTTTTTTTCTCCTCACTTGTATGCATGTCTACAGACGATAAGACACACTTGCTTAAACACTAAATTAACCGAATATGTTATTTTCAGTCCAGCCAAAGTCACACAAGTCACACAACCATACAACCCTTATCCACTATTGCAAGTGCACTTGTAATTTTCCTGTCTCTCAGTATTATTTTGTCCCTGTGTAAAAAATAAACAATTGACCCTTTTATGATGTGACAGTAAGAGTTTGGTCAGATTTAAGCACAAAACTATCTTGGTTTGTTTCAGGAAAAGACCAAATTTGGGCTGAAATACATACTTTTCTGAATGTTAGAGGACCTCCATCTATCATCCATTCCCTGCAAAAGAAAACACGATAATTTACTGTAAAGATTTAAGAAAATAATTGTCAAGCTGATTTTTTTTGTTTCTTTTAAAACTGACACGGTGAGAAGTCTTAATTGGAAGAAAGAGAATTATGTCTTCATCCCTAATACTCATCTTTAGATTTCACATAGCAATATTTACCCGCGTAAACTTTCTTCAAAGGAAGTGAGCTTTGCAGCAGCATAAACAACGATTGCCTGCCTGTTTCTGGATGTCTCTGTATTCACTGAAAATGACCCGCCTCCAACTCCTAATGCAAATTCTATCAGACGTTCTATGTCTCCTCCAGAAAACACCAACCTTTGATCACAAGTAATAAGACATTTTTTCCTTAGCTTCAGCGAATGTGACTGAAATATTTGAGTTCATGGCTTGAGGCGAAGGCTTATATGAGAAAGTTTAGTCCGCTCACTGCAGAGGAGTCCCAGACTCCGACAGAGGGTCTAAAAGTGTTTGCCTTCTGTTCTGCATACTAAACGCTCCAACACTATCATGCTCCCCTTCTATCAAATCTCACTCCATTTCCCTCTATATTGCTGTCTATTTATTTCTGTCACTCTCTACCTCCTCCCTGCTTGCTCACCTTTCTCCACGAGCACACACCGGCTATAATTCATGTTTGGAGAATCTCTTTGAGTCGTATCTGAAGCAGCAGCGATTTGAATAAGTGTTTGATGTGTTTTGATGCCATTGAACATTTGCAGTATTTGTAAGCAAAGCATGAACATTAACCAAAGGGTCGCAGAGGTTGGAAGAGTTTAATTTTCATCTACAAGAAAATATTTTACACAAATTGAGTTGTTCTTTCAAATGTATAAGTAAAACATGTCTAAAACAGTAAACACACCATGTTACATGTTGATTTAATGCTACATATTTACCATATTTACAATCAGTGACATCCACCAAAAAGCACTGCCATTGTAAAGTCCATTTTCTTGCTCATAAAATATTTGAAAAGCCAAAAGTTTAAGTATTTTACATCCAGTAGTATTTACTTTATGTTTACTAGCTTGCAGTCTTCTTCCCTGCTTCTATGGCACATTGTTTGCCACTGTCTGCTGCATGGTGGAACAGTGTGACATTCCACTTAGTAGGACTGCATCATACAATGTGCATCCATGCATATGCATCCCGATAAACTAAATGAAGAATAATTGATACAAAAATAATACCAGACATCTATAACTGGGATGGGAAATTTCATGTTCTCTATATATTGATTCAGTGCAAATCTAGATTACAAAACCAGATGCTGTGTGAACCAATTTTTCCGGCTACTGTGCGTGCCTCACTATGATCCAAACATTTGACTCACTATGGAACCTTCCTCGTGGAATACTGAATCCCAATCATTCAATCTTTTGTGAATGGGATCTTGTGATTCAACCGCCCTTCATCAGTTTCAGTGGTCTCATGAGCCAACTTCAGAATTGTGACTGTATTGGCTTCAGCCTCCAGAGACCACTCTAAAGGTCATATCAGCAGGACCTTCATCCTGATCCTCTTTTAAACGATGAGGATCATGGTTCTATTTTTGCCATTAGTGCTATCATAGCATGAAATGCTGCAAAGGGATAATCTTCAAGCATTTTAGAAGGGGGGGGGACGAGGGGGGGTGGGGGGTTTGAGGCTTTCACCATCCACGGAAGGTCAAAGTCTATGAGGCTATCACAATGTTTATACTACACTGGAAATGATGCAGGGATGCATTGGACACAAGGTTGGAAAACAATTCTCAAATATTGCAAGATTTATTAAAGAGAGGAAGACGAGGTAGATGGCCATCAATACCGAGGACCTTCACCTGATGAGGACCGTCCTCTCTGACTCATACCAATGTTTTAACTTAACTTGTTTTGTCCATAAGTCTGTAAATTATATATAAAAAAAAAAAACATTGGACTTCCTGACCAGAACAGGGGTGAGCTGTGTATTTCAGAGGGGGATAATCTTGTGAACCATTTATGTGGGCTTAGCCGCTCATTATTTTTCAAACACGCCTGGATTTGGGAATGTAGAGTGGCAATTTGTTTTCAATCCTAATTCAGCCAAATTAATGCACGTATGTTCATACCCAGGCCTGAACCAAGGGACAGCGAGTCCCCACCAAAGCTGCAACTGGAAGCTGCAAAGCTTTTTCAGTAGATTAGGCCGATATCCAATAGGATTTGGTCTCGCGCACCTCATGAAAGCACTGTGTAAATGGGTCCATCTAATGATCCAACTTAATATGATTAAAAGGAATAAAGCTAACCATATACACATGCAGCCTTTTCCTCTCTGCGGGTCAGTTTCTCTCTCTCACACACACACACGCACACGCACACGCACACACACACACACACACACACACACACACACACACACACACACACACACACACACACACACACACACACACACGCAGAGTGCATTACCCAGGGCCTTTCACATTACCCGGTTCCATGCCAGTTTGTGTGACAGCAGCACACGCACAGTCCCGTAATCGGCCCCAGACCAAATGTCCACAGTCTGACAACAGACTCACACTATGCCCACATAAAAAACACCCACTAGCACTCGGAGTGGCTAATCCACTGTGACGTAACACACAAACACAAACCAGTTGGGATGAATATGAAGTGATACACTGTAAATTCATGTGTTATTTATGTATGCAGAATTTCTCTTTTTGTATGCATTTCCTGAAGCGGTTTCTTCTGTGCTAAATGGATATGGTTGGGAGGGTTTTTGCGCTGCAGATACAATAACATGCTACTCTGAAACTGGTATAGCAGCTACAGTTCCTGGAACGAGTGGCCCTTAACTTCACAATACCACATTAAACTTTAAACTCTGAGCTTTAATTTGAATGGGTTTAAATCAGTATAGATAAAAGCGTGTGTAATGTAGCACCCAAATTGCAAGGGTTTAAAAGTAATTTGACAATTACCACCTAAATGTTTCTTTGGCAAGGGTGTGTCAAAGTTCATTCACAGTCAAGCTCACACTCAGACCTGATTGAGAATTGAGAGTTGCAATTTCCTTTTAGGTGGAGCTGTCTGTCAATATGCAAGTGAAAAGGATACGAAAGAAGCTCAAAAATGTTGGAAGGTATAGTTGGTTCTTCAAATTAAACAGTCAGGTAAACTTTTAAAAAGCACAGGCATGAAGGAAAAAAATATAAATGACCCCACATCTGGTACAGAGGAACACGAGTCATGTATATCACTGGAAATATTTTTTTGGTGAAGAAAATAACTTTCATGACTAAACAGCAAGTCAAAGGGATGTAGTTTCCTTGTGTGGGATCAAGACACAATTTCTTGACTTTACCTTAAATAAATCCACCACAATAGGAAAACTCCTTGTAAACCCAAGTGGCAACAAACTGTAATATAACCTCGTGGTTTGTGAAATGCCATTTTAAAACCTATGCTGTGTTCCAAATGGTGTACTTAAGTAGTTACAGTCACTATTTTGAGTGCAGAAGTGTGTTCACACTGTCAAGTATGAACGCATGCAGCTTAGTGTAACCAGATGGTGGACTTATAATGGTCCACAAATTGAGTATGAAATGATGGGCATTTTTGACACTAAATGATTGTCTTTATAGCTACGTAGATAAAAGGGACGGACCACCGACTTAAAGTATTTTCAAATCAAGGTGGCCAAGGAAGCTGCAGCTGTTGCAGAACACCACACAAATGTGTTTATTTTTCATTAAGTCCCACCATAGTGCCATTGGACACGAGCCATCAGAGTGTTCATTGAGTGCATGAAACAGAGGGCACAAAAACACATTCATATCTGGGTAAAGTAATAATAGCTGGCAGATATAGTGGCGGGTGAAGCATTCTAATATTAGTAGTTAGTTTTGGTAAGTGCAGAACAGCAATGTGTGGTTTGAAACCACACTACCCAGTCAAAATCCGAGTACTACACAAGTAAGTGTACTAACACATAGGATTACTATAGGTGAGTGTACCAAGGGAAATACGTCATTTGGAACACAATATTTAATGAACGCCATCTTGTTTTTTTGGAGCCAGAAGGGACCACATCTGGACAAGGGGTGAGTCTGACTGGGAACCCAGAGGACACTCTTTCTGCCCACCTACACCATAAACCTGACTGAACCCTAGGGATGTCAAATTAGGCACGCCTCCATACATCTCTCACAATTTCCCTTTTAAACCCAATATCTGATTAATTATGGAATTATTTTGAAAATCCATCTCTGTCCAGATGGGCTTACATTACTTACAGTAAAGTGGGTCTGTTGCCAACTATCATTACTGGATGTTTAGAAAAGCAAATGGCACTGCATTTGTACATGTCGAATTACATAGCCCATGAGAGCGAATCCCAAAAAGATAGCTTATTTACATTATTTACGTCTATTTAAAAATATCATGAATCATCTTAAATAAAATGACAGGGTTGAAAAGTGTCAGTCTTTTCATTAAGACCAGCCACTGTCCAAAACCATAAGTCACAGAATGAAATATAACCACATGGCTCAGGAGTAACATGTTGCATTAATGTACTCTCTACTGCTAAGCCATCTTCACGGGCAGAACATGCTCTTAACCGGGAGAGCTTGGCAAGCCAACGTTTCTTGATGTACCTCAGGGGCTTAGGGGGACTGATGTCCAATTCTTTACACTTCCATGGCTCCAATTTTCACTCTCTAATGGAGTGAAACATGTTTCAGTACTAAGGAGTTAAAAAAAAAGAAAAAAAAAAAGGAGCTCCTACTGCCTACAGCACTGTGAGGCGTTAGTCACAAAACAGTGAAAACATAAAAGGATCTTTTTATTCTGTTGATTCACTGATTAAAGAGTGATTCTCCTTTAGAGCCAGTTCGCCTGAGCCGTACTTTATTATTTTTCACTGGTTTATAAAAACGTCCACAATGTATTTTTTTTAAATAAATGTAAACAAAGCCTCTTTCTGTCAGTCAGAACGTGTTTGTAATCTTTTTTCTATTTCTCACCAGGACTGGCTCTCAGTTCCGCTCCTCTACTGCCAATAACCTGCTAGTGCCTCGCCACAGGGTGAATCTGTCCTGCTGTTCACTCCTGTAAATATGACTGATTCCTTTTAATCCGCACCATTGTGTACTCATTCCTCGCTCAGGTTCTCCCAAATCTTTTCATTCTGGGGTTTAGACAGTGAAGAAAGCAGAAAAGGAAAAAAAAATTAAAATGGGAGGAGGCAGGGAAGGAGCAACTCGTGATTGCTGGAGTAACTCTAGCCCAAACCTATCTCATTAGTCTGTTTGTGATTAAAAACTACTCTCGAGCTGATATCATTAACCTGCCCACACAACCATACAGTCTCAATGGGGCCTTACAAACTAGCAAAAAGAAATGAGCTTGCGCCTTCTGCGTGAGATCTAAATTCACTCACTTTATTCACAGCTGCGCAAACATAATCATGAATGGTGTTTTTTTTTTTTACATAGTGGTGGAAAATAAACAGGCATATATATTTTAGTTACTGGTTTGTTATGTACAAAAAGCAGCCTTTGACGGGGGTAAAAGAGGACATTTGCCATCTATCAGCGATTATAGTGGAATCTATAGCCTTCTCCCCACTGTCACCATTTATAATCCCTTCCTATTTTCCCTTATCTGATTGCGAACCCAGTCACAAGCTTCTCGGTGTGAGATTACAAACATCTGGCGGGTCATCTACACTCAAGCTGTTATGATAAACTCGGCAACAGCGAGGGCTTCTGGACAGCCATGGGGAAATTTAGTGATGGAATATCCCGTGCAATTGAAGTCCTAATGTAATGCTTAGTCATTGCAATGAGACCCACCACCTAATGCCCTGCTGGTGTGGATATGTGATTAAAAAGCGTAATCTGAGAGGTCTGTATAGACTGATATGCAGTATATCACTTCACAGCCAGAGATTCTCCTCGTAGCTGCATTTTTTTTCTTCATCGTTCTCCAGTCGAGTAGGGTATCAGAAATGTTGTATTTAGACAGCGTTAAGTGAAAGAAAAATATAAGACCGTGGAAGTTAAAAGAAAATATTGAAATGGTGATGGGAAGAAGAATTATATGCTCCTCCCAAATGTTGTAGTACATGTAAAGCCATTACCATCCTCAGATCAAAAAGGCTGTTGAATCTCATCCAAAGCTTCCAGTGCACAGGATCTGGCAAAAGATCAAACCAAGTTCAAAATGGAGAATTTAAGCTTTTTAGAAAGTTCTTGCAGGGCTGGGCTGCTGACAGTCAAAGATCATTATGCAAGTTTACATTAGATATTGTGTGCTAAATATCAATCTTTAATCTTTAATCTAATTGTGCGGCTGAAAGTTGATGTAGTTTGATTTAATCCATAAAACAATTTAGCGAGTCAGGGCTGTAGAGGATGGATCCTAATGATCTCCTGACTTTCATCCTGGTGACATCAGCAGGTTTAAGTTTTTACATTTGCAGTTTAATATGTTAGACCTACTGGGTGGATTGATGTAAAATTTGATCTAGACCTTTGTGTTCCTTGTCCAATAACTGTTGTGATCCCTCAACTTTCCACTCAGTCAGGTCAGAATTTGTCCAAGACTTTGGTTTATGATTTAAACACCTGCAAAGCTCATGGCAGCCTCAGCTGTATTTAGTTTTTAGTGCTAAATTGCAAAAGTGAGCATATTCATCCTAAACTCAGATTTTGATTATGGTAAGCCATTCACCTGCTTAGAATCAGTATGGTACTCTTACTTTGAGCATGTGATCATGCATTTAACACAAAACATTTGTGTGTTTTCAGTCCGAGGCTCCTTCAGTGTCGCTGTAATGAGGACCATCACAGCAAGTCACTCATCCTGCCAACCGCAATAACAATATACTGGATAATGACTCCTCTGCTCATCGTTTGAGTGACAATGCATTTTCTATCCGTCCGTCCGTCCGTCCGTCCGTCCGTCCGTCCGTCTGTTTTTTTTTTGTTTTTTTTTCTTCTTTTTTTTGCCAGATGAGGCTACATGGCTACATGTCTCACAAAATATTTTTTTAATTTCCCCCTGAATCTAAAGAGAAGTGTATTTTCATTACTAATTAATAATAATTTCAATAATTTCGGAGACAAGTAAGTAAGTATGCAGATATCCGAACAGCAAAATGTGGCTTTGAGCAGCTAATCAATTCCCGAGTGCTAAATCGAACTCTTTTAATTCCAGTTTCCATCTACTTTCATCGAGGCTGAAGAAGGACAGCTGCACCATAAACTGAGATTTTACACCGCGGGCAAAGCTGTGACTCCAGCCAAGCGCGTGTACTCCAATGAGCACCTGAGATACAAATTATGCATCCATGCTCTCAACCCACACTGCTTCATCTCCTTATAACAACTTCTTAGACATTCAGGAAACAGAATTTCACGAACACCAAATATAACTCTTGAGTGTAGTGTGAGACTCGACCAAGGAAACGTTCAAATGAATCCCCCTGCTAAGGCACCCCGCAAGGTCTCTATCAATTTTTTACTGTTACCTCACAGCTAGTAAGCACTGCAGTGCAGATGCAAAGATTTTCCAGGAAAGAGGAAATGAAGGGGAGGGAGTCAAACACAGTCAGAAGGAAAGAGACATTAATAAACAAATCGTGAATCCTCCATGTCTCTATTATCCAACCCTTTCTTTTTTGTTATTCTCACCCAAATCTAACAGCTGGTGGCACACACAGGGAGAGTTTGTTTTGATGTTTGTGAAGAGTTGAGGCAATTTATTGGACAGGGATTTGGCAAATCAGAATTCATTGCAGAAACTTTCTGATCCTGGAGGTTCAAGGGCTCTGGATAAACAAGACTGATTGTTTCAGAGACATGCATATATTACCCCTATTTGAGCCTGAGCTATTACACGCAGACAGCTATGGGAATATAAGCCAGACTCATATCGAAGGCATTTTGCAGGAAAACATGGCTCGATCAGTGGATTTCTTTATGCAAGTGAAGCAGGAATAGAGAGACGTTTCTTACAAAATGCTCGAGCCTTGATACATGACAGATGTGATGTTAGATGTCTTGAGTCCTGCTCAGACAATATGCATAACAGAGTAGTTCGTCAGGGGCCAAAATGAAAAGAACAGCTGTCATGTTGCCTTCTCATCATCAACGCTTGTAATGATAGCTGACAGCAAAACACTGGAAATATTAAGATGAGACTTAAAATATCACAGCCATCATCATATCTATCCTTTAAGATAACCTCAGAATTCAATGTGTGTGTGTGTGTGTGTGTGTGTGTGTGTGTGTGTGTGTGCGTGTGTGTGTGTGTGTGTGTGTGTGTGTGTGTGTGTGTGTGTGTGTGTGTGTGTGTGTGTGTGTATGCGTGTGTGTAGGAGGCGGGCATCTCTAATAATACCACGCATAAGGTGCTGACAGGCTGAATTCACATTTTGCCACACACTTCAGAGGACAAGAAATTTAATATGTGTGCAGTTCACGTAAGGAGCACCCAGTTAGTTCACCAACTTTCCTCTAAGACTGAGCCTGCATTTGAGATCATCTTTTTCCAGAGCACATGCTCTCAGTGAGGTTATTTAATTTGTAAGCTTTGTCACCGGTAAACGTCCCCTATCAGACACGTGGAAACTACCTTGAGTGGCGATAAGTACAATTTTTTATTGCCCCATTGCACCAAATGTTCATAATATATGTTCAAGGAGATAGCCTTAATGGGGTTGTTGATCAATACCAATGACTCAACGATTACTACGTGCTGACATTTCTGGCCTTCCAAAATAGGAATAAAATGTCTGGGCCCAGAGGGATCTCAACTGAAGTTGTGTTTGTGCTAAAACAGGAGTTTATTGTTGGTTTAAGGTTGGAATAAAGATCTCGTATCACCACGACTCAGCAATCAGGTGAGGTACTGTCCAACTCTACCACAAGAGGTGGATTATGTGCTGCCAGATTAAAAAATACAGTATTTGTCAGCCATGAACCCAATCTGGCTGTCAGTGGCCTGATATTAAATTTTTTCACAGCAACATATTTCAACTGCTAGACCTTCAGAGATGTAACATGAAGTGCAAATGCTGCAATCGGAAAAAAAAAAAAAAAAAAAAAGGTGCCTGTTGAGTTTTGTTGTAAACACAGAACATTTCATTTCGTGTTAATCTCTGAAAAGCATGTGTATCTTTGAGGTCTAACAAATGTGTTGAATGCATCTTCTCCCTCTTACAGATTTAAAGTTTTAAACTCTTGTTGTTTACATTCCTGTTTACTTGGTACCAGTCTTATTATACCCTGCCTTTGCTGGTGCACTTCTGTGTTTCTTGGCTTGCTTCCACCACCTGTAGATGAGAGCAATACTCTGAAAACATTGGCGTCACCAGTGAGCTGCACAGGAACAAACAAAACAGTTCTCACTCATCAAAAATATTGATCCATAGTACGACCGAAGGGGAACCGTTGTTCATGGTAAAATCATGACAGCACATCAGATATCATATCAGTAAAAAAGGAATTCTGTTCACAAATATAAAAGCGGACAAATGCAAGTGAGATGTATACTCTATCAAGGAATTCATGAATGCTGTGAATTAGCGAGAACCATTTATTAGAGCCAAAAACCTTTTTCATGAAGTGGTTCAGGTCTGTCAGTGATTATTCACAGTACATACTGTATTAGAGCTGAAACAAAAGGTTGATTTGTTCATCCGTCAGTATTGATCACCAACCCTTTTGACTGATTCATTAATTGTCAAGTAACAATGTAAAACAAACAAACACAAAAATTATCTCTTAAAAAAAAAAAATTCAAAAATGTGTCGATTCACTGCTTCTCCCTGTTTTAAATTATTTCAAAGTGTATCTCTTCATTATTTATTCATTATCATTGTTTTAAAAGGCAGTTTATACTTCCTGTGGTCGGAGGTTTCCTTACTGTTAAAAGGCAGTTTTACCTCCAAGCTATTACTCACATGGGAATTGTTGAATTGTTGGCCTCCTCTCTATAATGTTGTAAAGTTCTTTTGGATTAAGTGCACTGGGGTGACTGTTGTTGTGATTTGGCACTGTACAAATAAAATTGAATTGAAATTTAAAATAATTAAATAAATAGAGACATTATCTTCGATCCCAGGGAATTTTGATTGGTGTTGGTTTGTTTTTTTTCTTACATTTAAAATATAAATGAACAGATAATTAAATAATAAATAATAATAATAAAAACAAATATTAGTTTGTGAACCTGAACAGAGGCTGTAATTTTGTTCTTGTCCTGGTTGTAACTTTTCCCCAACAACACGTTGAACCATCCATCCTCCACCTGTCTCCTTCTCATCTGTTTTATCAGTTCTTTATTGAATCTGTGCATTGTGCAACATAAGCAACTCTTCTCGCCCTCCCTTGTTTCAGTGAAGCAAATCTATTTACTGTTGCAGTTACTGATTAATTGGCTGTGAGCAGAATGGCATTATTAATAACATGAGACAGATCTCAACCCCTGGGATGAGGGGTACAGTGGGTGTTCCATTACACTCTGCCAAGCTCCATCTAGCACCTCGGTACACTGATAAAAGCAAACAATATGGATGAATGCACCACCTCGAATGCATGCATGTCATATCAGATTGTCAGTTTTCTCCATGAATGGCTACCTGTAGTATACAACTGCAGGAGCTTCCAGCAGTGTGTGTATCTGAGTGTCAGACTTTGGAAAATTCCATTTCATAGGTGTCTGAATAAGCTTACATGCCTGATGCATTGTAAAACATCTATTATGGGTTTTCTACATATCATATGCTTTATGTAAAGCTTGGGTAAGAGTTATTCTTTTGCTGCGCCGCACTGCATATGATGCACAGTGTAAATGATTGTCCCACCTCTCCACCCCTCACCCCCACCCCCTCCTTAACACCACTCACACTGAATAATCCACTATTTCAGAGAGAGAAAGCATTATCTTATTGTAACAGACTCCTATTAAGCCGAAGACAGAGGGGTCGTTTTTTATAAAAACTAAATGGATGATGGCTTAACTTGCACCTGACAGAACATGACTTTTCAATATGACTGCTCTGACTGCAGCCGCATTTCCACCGGGTGTTTTTGCGGAGGAATTCATCAGCTCAGGGAGGTCATCCGAGAGGCATTCACCCCACGAGCTCTTCTTGGACTAGAACACATTAAAGAGGGATGAGTCTCCACTTTGGGAGGAGATTTGCTATTTTCATGCTGTAGGCTGAAATATCACTGTATGTCAGCACAATTGGGATTGGTAGGCATCTCATCCAGAGATGACAAAAGAAATCTCCTTAACAAGTAAAACATTGCCATCAAGCCGCTTTCTGACAGCATGTCAACACTGCATCAATTAAACAGTAAAGTGATAAGCTGTTGTACAACATGAATTAGTTAAATTAGTCTGGATGCTCCTTTCATGTGTGTACTTCAGAAACTCTGAACACAATGCCTGCTGTTGCTTTTTTTTTTTTTTCAGGCAATATTATCTGTGAATGAACATTTCGCTCAAACATACCTGTTAGCATGTGAAATATAAAAAGAACAGAAGGTGTCAGACCACCCCGTATCCAGATTAGCATATTTTGCGCTCCATTTTTTTTAAGTGATCAGAAACATCAACACGTCAGTGGAACAAAAATAAAACACAACATCTGACACACTTTAAGTCGTTATAGTATACCTATTAGCAATCATTTTCTGTGTATTCAACTGGCACACTTCCAGATCTATTGGCATATGGGTGGTGTTTTTTTGTATTTGTATTTCTGGTCATCTGATGCAGGTTTAATACAAATACCGACAACCTTCACATTACAGATCATTTCATCCGTTTTTCATTTTGTATAAGAACAGTGATCAGTGCAGCTTTAAGTTGGTGGATGCTAAACTTATGCTCTGTATGTTCTCTCTTGTAACAAAACCTGTATCACATTCTGTTTAGTCTGATTAAATGATTGGTGATATCCATCCATCCATCATCTCTACCCGCTTTATCCTGAACAGGGTCACGGGGGGGGGGCTGGAGCCTATCCCAGCTGACTTTGGGCGAAGGCAGGGTTCACCTGGACAGATCGCCAGTCTATCACAGGGCCGGTGGTATTCATAAATACTAATTATGACTTGGACATATGGGCAATACATAAGGGTGAACGTGACATAGCTTTCACAGCTTCACAAGAATGTGTAAATCTGGTAAACTATGTTGAAGCTATATTTTTCCATATGGATCCAACACGTTTTTTATTTGTGTGCCACATGGAATGATATTTTTTATGTTAAAGTGACTGAGTTATACTTGGTGATCAGGGCTTACAAAGTGGATTGGATCATGGACATTTTTGCTGAACCTAAAAGGCAGCAAATAGCTCTGAAAACCCCCCAAAAAACATTACATATGAATTAATAAATAAACACATCTTATAGCAAAGGATTTTATAATTATTTACTGTTGTGATAAACATATGCATCAACTATGGAGAAAAAAACTCAGGCTTTTTAATGTAAGCAAAGGTTTTTTTTGGTTTTGGATTAATGCTACATTATATTTCTGAGACAACATAAATGAAAAAAAATACAGTTACAGTTGTGAGCTGTGTAGCTCCATATGCATAATCTCATCACATAATGTGAAAATACCAGTCAGGCTGGGTTTTCTTTTGCACTAATATCATCTCTGTTGCTTTTTGAATTCTGCTGTACCCGACTGGTTGTTACCATTTCACACATCCGCAATCATTCGGCAATGATAATTTACCATAATTACATAATCTGCATATTGTAGGCTCCAAATGACTCCGTGGTGGAGCCTGATGAAATTCTGTCTCTGTAAACTCATAACAAGCAGAATACTGATGTAGACTGTGGCTCAATGCAGGTAAAACTCATCAGTAGCTGTAGCATTTCAAGTGTTAAAACATGATGCTATTTTTTCATTTTATATACCCACAGTAAAGATATGTGATTTATGAGGTAAAACGGCATTCAAAGTATGAAGATTAAGATTTTGTTAATCTTTGTCATTTTGTTTGGGCTCATTCAGGATTGCATGGTATGTTGCCAGAAATGCCACCTGGAACAAGGAGCCTTGTGCGATTATGGAAGAAGCTGCCAGGTACAGCAGCTACCATCTCCCTGAGCATATTGTTATGAAACCTTTGAAAATAAATATATCCAGCCTGGTCTGCGGCTCTGCCTTCTTCAGCCCAATGGTTTGTAAGCTAAATGTTTCTGTACATTTATTTGTATTTATTGTTTATGTTTATAGTTCTGTATGATTTGATAAATGCCACTGAAATACCTAGGACAACATTGAAAGAATTTGAAATTCATTTCATTTTATAATTCTCATGACACAACCTTCAGCAGAGACATCTGAAATTGTTCAGCCTGTGCTGAAACCGTTTTCATTACAACACATTATTTGTGCTGTGATTCAGAGGATATTTTCAATGTTACTACTAATATTAAAGGCCAGCATGCAGTTCTGGGTTAGTTCAGGTTTTGCTACAAGGTAACAAGAACAAGGTAACAAGAACACGAAGGTATTTGACGTAACAGATACAAAAAATGGAATCTGGGAAATGAATAGGGGTTATTATTGCAAAAACATTTGAAAATATTTGGAGATGTTAATCCATCAAACCATCCAACCATTTGTAGTGTATTTGTAAAGGCACAAGGTAACAAACTAAATAATACAACGTTAATTATTCATGATCTTGTTGGCAGTGCAAAAAAAACTACAGCAAATGACAGTAGAACTGTTCAATAAGTGCAGTCTCCTGTGTATTTAAACCAAATATAAGAGGGTGTTGTTGCCACTAAAAGAGAGAATAATAAAAGTAGTATGTTTAGAGCATCCTGGAGTCAGCACAAAGGCATTGTGTTGTTGGTTGTGTCCGTCTGTCCCATTCTCAAAAATGCCTTGAGGGAATTTCTTCAGAATTGGCACAAACATTCACTTGGTCAAGTCCATGTACAATACACACATTTTCCCACAATCCTGACAACCATAATCTTTCAAAAGAAAAGTGGACAAATTGAGAAGCGACTTCATGTGTACTAAATGAAGACAGATCATTCCAACGAGCTAGATAGAAGAATTTTAGGTGCCACATCAATACAATCTGTAGGCTCATACAGTTAATTCCATGACATAGAATACAATGACATTTCTAAACTAGACTTTCTAAACATTTTATGCTCAACATCCTACTAAAAATATCAATAAGACCAGTCAATTCATCAGATCCCAGAATGGCTGATAAAGGGGAATCCTCAGTAGTAGTGAACTTTTGTTTACACGCTAAACGGTTTGCAAATCTTCTGGTAGAAATTTAAATCCACTTTCTGACGTAAATTGTGGCATCCTAACAGGTAAGAGGAGGTTTATCAATTTGAATGAGCATTAGAGCAAAGACGTTTACATTTTTTAGTCGTGAGACCAATGCTGTCATAACTGCCTTTATTTCCGAGAAACTTCTCCGCTCGCAGCAATGGCTTTAGAAGGGATTGTGCATTTATTCTCCTCAAAATACCTCTATGCTTAACACTTTGCATACTATTTTCGAAAGCTTGTATAGTTCTCTTACTTAATTTTCTCCATACAGTAATAGTAGGTGGCTTGGTCATGTGTTTTTATCCAACACATTGAATAGGTCAAAGTCATTCCTCTTTGCTTGTGACTATTCTTTTTTGCATGCTTTAGCTTCGTGCTTCATTTGTGACCTTCTGCCTGCTGTCACTGCGTAGTGTTATACCACGTTATGGACACTTTTATTCAAGCTAAAGTATGCAGCCAGAGAAATGCAGTGGAGAGGCCAACGCTACAGCTGCATTAGCCGTGCAAGAGGGTAAGGCCGGTGGGAGCTATCCAGAAACTGAGCTGCCGAGAGCAAACAATGACTGCAGTTGTCTCAGCTAAGATTGCCCTCTAATGTAAAAAAAAAACCTGAATTATTATGCAGCAATGAATTCAGCGTGGGCAGGTATTCGTTGGATGGTGTCGCCGACGCCGACTAAGAGAAGAGTGTGGTAGTAGCCTCTGCATGAACCTTTTTTCTCCTCACTTGGGCAGAAGTGTGCTGGAGACAGATGACATGGAATCATGGAAATGGAAAAGACAACCATAACCGTCAGGGCTGACAAGGCAGACGCTCATTAAGTGCGTATTTTATTTAACCAAACACTATGTTTTGTCTGACTTATTGAATTAGGGCAGCATGGTGTTGCAGTGGTTAGCACTGTCGCTACACAGCAAGTAGTTTCAGGGTTTGAGCCTTGGCCGGGGGCGTGGGCCTTTCTGCGTGGAGTTTGCATCTTGGCTTGCATGGGTTCTCTCTGGGAACTCTGGCTTCCTCACACTATCCAAAAGCATTAATGTCAAATTAATTTGTGATTCTGAAATGTCTGTAGGTGTGAATGTGAGTGTACATGTTGGTTTCTGTCTGTCTCTCTGTGTTGGCCCTGTGATGAACCTGTTCAGGATAAAGCGGGTATACATGATGGATGGATGGATTGAATTAGAGTGGTGATACAATTGCGACATTGGAAAAGTATTTTTCTCAGCATGTTGTGTTGCTTGTGTTTACAATAGCAGCTAACGTTATGGTATATGATCAGTAATAGTAAGATGAATATTCACCTTTTTCTGTCTTTTGCTCTCTGCGAACAATGACGTCTGGCAGTTTACCATAGTTTTGTTGAGCAGGTGCTCAACAAAAGGGGATAGAATTGTTAAAAGATTAAATGGTTAGGCATCAAAACCTTGCACGCAATGCATACTGGTACATGTAGTCACAGCTGGTACGGCTCTGCTAGCAGGACATCTCAGGTAAATTCAGTGTTCTCGGTCACTATAGCACACACCGAGGACTTTATTGCTTCAATTGACTGCATTTACCATGAACACTGAGAGGACTTTCAAATAAAAGGTGGTGAATTTTTCCGTTAAATTTCTCCTCAAATATGTCCATCATCAATTTGAACCCAATAAAACAAACACATCTTTGCTGCCAGCTACTCATATATACATAATGCAATTGAGCTTTGGTTCAGAACTTTGCTTTTGTAGAGTGCAGCATACATTATCCAAACAGTGTTTACCATTCTGCCAGATGAAACCATCTTATGATGATCTTATCCATAAGACTCGACCAAACCTTCGTAAAACACACTTCAGAGACTCCAGCAGAAAGCTCTCTTCGGTTCTTGGGTGAACTTGTCAAAGAAAAGCTTAAGTGGTTGGTCTGTGTGTAGTGCTTGACTGCATCTGATACAGATAACTCCAACCTACAGGTCAGACAATGCGAACCTATGCAGCCTCGAAATTTCCTTTTTAGTTTCAAGTACACTCCATTTTAGTATTTTGCTTACCATTACAGAGGCTCTATCTGAGCACAATTCGCCCCGGCATTCTTTAACAAAAGCATCATCAAGGCCATGTTTGAGCAGGCAGTTAAGTAGGTCAATAGTGACTCCATATGCGGTTCTATTTTCAAGCATGAGAAGATCTAAGAATAAGGTCAATGGTGCAAAGCTATCAACTGATGTTCTGAGGTACACAGTAAGACATTTTGCTTAACGAGGTCCTTTCATCCACAATAACAGTGAGCTTTGTTGGGGTCACTTAACAATGCTCGCCTCATCTCTTTTGATGAAAAATTTACAATGTCTGCACATGCCACTGTACATCTCAGTAAAGAACACGGTCAACAGTTACACAATTTGTCATCTGTTGCTCTATTGGTTCTGGATGATCAGAGTAAGGCCAGTTATTTTTTTACCATATGCTGCACTGTTTTGTGGGTTAAGGCTAAAATTTCAGTGAAAGATTGTTCCCAGGGCTTTTTCATCTTGTCTTTTCGGTATGCCTTCTGCTGATTTGAGATTACGCAAGTTTATTTTAATTTTTCCTTAAAGATTTTCTTTTCTTTTCATTGTTGTCACCATATGGGCCAAGTCTGCAGATGTCACATATTACACTGCTCAAAAAAAAAAAGGGAACACTTAAACAACACAATGCAACTCCAAGTCAATCACACTTCTGGGAAATCAACCTGTCCAGTTAGGAAGCAACACTGATTGTGAATCAATTTCACCTGCTGTTGTGCAATTGGAACAGATAACAGGTGGAAATGAGGCAATTAGCAAGACAACCCCTATGAAGAAACGGTTCTGCAGGTGGTGACCACAGACCATTTCTCTGTCCTCATCCTTTCTGGCTGATTTTTGGTCACTTTTGCATTTTGCCAGTGTCCTCACCACTAGAGGTAGCATGAGGTGTCTACAACCCACAGAAGTTGCTCAGGTAGTGCAGCTCATCCAGGATGGCACATCAATGCACGCTGTGGCAAGAAGGTTTGCTGTGTCTGTCAGCACAGTGTCAAGAGGACGGAGGAGATACCAGGAGACAGGCCAGTCCACCAGGAGACGTGGAGGAGACCTTAGGAGGACAACAACCCAGCAGCGGGACCGCTATCTGCTCCTTTGTGCAAGGAGGAACAGGAGAAGCGCTGCCAGAGCCCTACAAAATGACCTCCAGCAGGCCACTAATGTGCATGTTTCAGCTCAAACTGTCAGAAACAGACTCCATGAGGGTGGTACGAGGGCCCGACGTCCACAAGTGGGGCCTGTGCTTACAGCCCAACACCGAGCAGGGCGATTGGCATTTGCCAGAGAACACCAAGATTGGCAGCTTCGCCATTGGCGCCCTGTGCTCTTCACGGATGAGAGCAGGTTCACACTGAGCACATGTGACAGACGTGACAGAGTCTGGAGACGCCGTGGAGAACGTTCTGCTGCCTGCAACATCCGGTTTGGCGGTGGGTCAGCGATGGTCTGGGGAGGCATTTCTTTGGAGGGCCGCACAGCCCTCCATGTGCTAGCCAGAGGTACCCTGACTGCCATTAGGTACCAGGATGAGATCCTCAGACCCATTGTAAGACCATATGCTGGTGCAGTGGGCCCTGGGTTCCTTCTGATGCATGACAATGCTGGGCCTCATGTGGCTGGAGTGTGTCAGCAGTTCCTGCATGATGAAGGCATCGATGCTATGGACCGGCCCGCTCGTTCCCCAGACCTGAATCCAATCCAGCACATCTGGGACATCGTGTCTCGTTCCATCCACCGACGCCACGTCCACCGCAGACTGTCCAGGAGTGGACTGATGCTTTGATCCAGGTCTGGGAGGAGATCCCTCAGGAGAACATCCGTGGTCTCATCAGGAGCATGCCCAGGCATTGTAGGGAGTGCATACAGGCACATGGAGGCCACACACACTACTGAGCCTCATTTTGACTTGTCTTGAGGAATTTCCACAGAAGTTGGATCAGCCTGTGATCTGATTTTTCCACTTTTATTTTCAGTATGATTCTGAATCCAGACCTCCATGGGATAATGATTTTGATTTCCATTGATCATTCTTATGTTATTTTGTTCTCAACACATTCCACTATGTAATGAATAAAGATTTTCAACTGGAATATTTCATTCATTGAGATCTAGGATGTGTTGTTTAAGTGTTCCCTTTATTTTTTTGAGCAGTGTATATGAAATAGGTAAGTCTTGTGGAAATATTCAAATAGATTTGTATCCTCGAATCCAGATAAGTTCTCACTTTCTGCTCTGACACTGCTCCCCTCACCTGCCCCTCTCTTCTGTTCAAGCTGCTCTGCTCCTCTCTCATCATCACCTGCCCTGTTCTGCTCAACTCTGCATTCAAATAAGGAAATTTGACAAAGGAATAGAAAAACCTCATCAAGTGAATGCACTGATGGCATGACATGTTGATGACAAATCTACTGATTGAAAATACCAAATGCCAATAAAATTGAACTTCCTGGCCTTTTGGTTTGGTACTTTTACAGTATTACCAGAAATTCAATCATGATTAGATTACCAAGTGAACATGATACAAAAGATACAACTGGTTTTGGCATGTGCCTATATAAGCTAGGTGTCTGACGTACCTTTTGAAATATTATTTAAACATCCTCCTCTTTACTTCATGTACTTCTTCACATAACTTCAACTTCTGAAACTCTAAGTTAAAAGAAATACATGTATGCAACATACACACATTATCTAAGGACGAATTGGAGTGTAAAAAATCTTAATAAACTAAGACTAAAATAAAACCTTGTCCCTGAGAAGCAAGACAAAAACTATGAGCTAGTTATTTTTCATTAATCAATTTTATAGGTAGGAACTTGTCAAGGATTACCTAGCCATAAGAGTTACTCTGATAGTCTGCTTTCAATTGGTAAGCTTGCTTGACAGTTTAACTCAAACTAGAATTTACCATCTAGCTTAATGTAACAATTAGCTCCCGAAGATTGGAGGCAACCTGGCACTAACTATCTTGCGTTAAGGTTATGGTATCATTTGTGAAATCAAAACAACCTGTTTAAGCTGATAAGTTATTAAACCTGTCAATTTTCTCCACACCCTGCCATCTGTACTGTCTGACTAATCAGTGACTAAGATCACTGACCTGCTATAAATAGCTTTTAGAAAAAAAAACACTGACAGAAAAAAAAAAAGAAATTCCTTGAAGGTTCTGATGTTTGAAATTTTTTGCATCACCTCATGCTCTCCACAGCTACAAAGAAAACATGTTATGGTCATTGCTTTTTTATTTATAAGAATGAGAAAAAGGTAAATATATCTAAATGGGATTTGTGAAGTTGTAAATAAATATGAATATGGACACAAAACTACAAGTTTATATGTATGTAATCCCAATACGATGTGTACATGTTTAGAACAATGTGCACTCAAAAAATGAGAATAGAAGCCTTTGTGTAGTGTAAAGAAGAGGAGATATCATCATGGATGACCTTCCTTAAATCTGTGGAAGACCAATCTGATTTGTAATGGTTCTGTCAAGCAGAAAAAAAGGATAAACATGACCTGCTCTTCCAAATCAAGGTACTCAAATCCTGCAGCACTGTGTTCCGTTCACATCCACCCGACCAAAGACAGTGTTTGTTTTATAGTTCAGTTACCCTCATGAGTCACAGATTTAGTTCAGATTTTATTCCAGAGTGGAAGAGAGTTGATCAGTCCGACAGTATCACCATCAATACATGCTGAATTTAATCATGTATCATTTGTCATTTGTATAAAACACACTAATACATCTTATAGTTTCAGCACTTACAATACAGGTATTTAGCCTAAATGCACACCAATTGTATAGTTCTTTGAGATTTGCTACTAACAAACAAATATAAAAAGACAGACCCCCAAACAAAGTAAAAACATTCATAGAGTATATACTGTACATACCTGCACAAGGCTGTACAATCCTAAACAGAACAATGCTCAATGATTTGTTTTGTCTGGTGCCAGATCTGCAACAAAATATGTATATATATATATAAAAGAAATCATCAGATAGTTGCCAACATTTTCTAAATTTTAGTAAAGTGCAGCAATTTCTTTAAAAACAAATACCATGTATTCCAATGTTTAGAAAAAAAAGAACTCTGAATCCAAACCAAAAGTAATTACTTGTTCATTGGCCCTAGGCTAAATTATTCAGATTTCTTTGATGGGAATTTGTTGAGTGTTTTTGAGATATCCTGCCAAATCACAGTCAGGCAAGCAGGATTTGAAGTTGTGAACCAATATATATTTGCATTGGAAAATGACACAAGAACACTGACAGCTGCAGAATGTAAAACCTTTTAGTTTAAATGGCTGCCATCATCAGTAAACCCAGGACAATGGCACACAGTCTCATATTCAAAAGTCTATTCCACTAATTCCAAAGTTTCTTTTGACACACACACAAACACAATCTTTATCCCCAGTACATTCCTAAACCCCATCTCAATTCTCTTTCCGGTAAGCCTGCCAAGAGAAGCATCGATGAAGTGTGTTTCCCTGACTTGCGAGAGTGACCGGGGCTATTTGATTTTAACCACAGTCACTGAGATAATCACGGGGTGGTAAGGAGTGTATGGCGGCAATTTCCGGAAAGGTCACCCATCTAATGAGGAGCAATAGCCCACTCACAAGCCACAGAGGAACTAAGAACCATTTTGTGGCACAGAAGCAAGTGGAGGCTGGCAGCTGAGGTGCCTCGTGGAAGCAAGATTTTCAGGTGATTTCTTCATGTAGGTTCGCCATAGTCTGAGCTGATCTCAGAAAGGGCTACAAAATGGATAATAAAGGGTTTTTAAAGTTGTTAATGTGCTCCAGCCTATTGTCTACTCTGTTCAAGGTAAATATTTGACTGTGTCCCTAAGAAAAAAGTATTTAATGATAAAGACAGGCTTTTGGTCTCTAAACCTACAGATATAATCTACAGTCCTTTGCTGGGATATGCAGAAATCCAGCAGCACAACATCCAAAAATTTAACAAATGTTTGCCAACCCATTTTGTCTGTTTAATTTCTGAAGTTGTATTTGGATTTTATGGATTGCAAGCACACACACAATGATAAAACCGCAAATCTACAAGGTCGCCGTAGGTAGAAAGAATTTATATTTTTTTGTTGTGACCCATTTTGTGGTTTACACTTACAAGGCAAATGTATTTCAACAAAAATCTTGCCTAGCACAGCATCAAATGTCCCTCACAAACACAAAAATCTGTCACATCATTTGGGTTTTGTTTGTCAGCATGAAAGAATATAATTTAGAGCTAAAGCTCCCAAGACTGTGAGATTCCTTTCAAGAATCTGTGACAATCACTGGAAAGGTGAGCCATTTTGGCCAGCATCATTAATGTCAAAAGAGACCAAGCCAAGAGTCAGCCCCTCAAACTTGAGTGGCAGTCGGAGTGTAAACATTGCACCTGTCAGCTCATTACTGGGGCTTCAGTGTGGCGGCAAAGCTGTTTGCAGGATGGACAGCATCCCTTGCCTTGCAGCCAGGGTAAATACCTTGCCCTTCTGCTGTATTCCCTGGATTCATTATACTGCAAGCCAACACACAGGAGGCTCTGTCAGGAGTTACCAGTTCCATTACCCACTAAATCCTTTAACAGGGGCTTTAACTTGTTGAACGAGGCTGGTATTGATTTAAGGCGGGTGGCGAGGTCTGGGCGCAGCAGATGGGTTGATTCAAAGCACTAAAGTACTTGAATCGGACCTTTTGAAAATCCGATCCCACTCAATTATCCACACCCTCTCACTAATAAAATAAAGCCTGCTTTGCAACAATATTAGCAGGACTTTCCATCGATTTTTATTAATCAGAATCAATCCTGCTATGGCAGTGGAAAGTTGTTTATTAACTGTGTTAAATAATGGTAAATAGAAAAAGTAAATCCCTTTAATTGCTAAGATAGATAAGCAGTTTACTTCTTCTGCAGCATAGCCTAGCTCAACCTGATGCAACACTGTTTTCTTTTATTTATTATCCAGCTAATGAAGTGATTTACCCCAAGAGTGCAGTCACTCCCAGCCAACTGTGGGTAGTTTCATTTGGTGTTTCTTCACGTGCTTTGACAATTCATCATCATTCAATGTGGGAAACAGCAACGATCTGGTGAACAGGCATGTGTTTTACTTGTTCACTGAGGCACCAAGTCAAGGACAGCAGAGAATGTAAGACACAAGCTGTGTCCAAAATCAATCCCCAATTAGCTAAGTCCCTATTCCCTCCATTCATGAGGTGCAGATAGATTTAAGACACTTTTCATCATTTTTTCCGCGGTACTGACAGCTGTTGTCCGACAGAAAATTTACACATCTCTCAAAGGCAATACAGTGTAGGGTTTTTAGAAAAAAGTAGTGCGCAATCGACAATATATTCCCCTGTCAGAATTTGAAGCCATTTTAACTTAGTAAACTTTTGGACCGCAACAATAAATTCTCTACATTTTTTTTTTTTTTTTTTTTTTTTTTTTTAATATGTTAGCTAAGTACAACCCTTGTAGAAAATAAAACAACCAAAACAAAAACAATAAGTTTCCCATATATTCCACAAGGGACACGTGATCATATGTATGATACATTTTTACCACATGTTGCAATGCATGATAACATGAGAAAATATGTGGAAAACATGGGAATCTACATGGGCTTCACACATTGCACCATGAAAATGTTCCTACATGTTTCCCATGGGCAAAATACATGTTTCACATGTGCACACCACGTGTGTAGTCACACATAATCACACGTTTTTTCACGTGTAATTCATGCGTTTCTTCTGTAAAGTAAGCGCTGGAGGTAATGTTATGTGGTAGCAGGTTTTGGACCCAAGAGCAGACACAGAGGCGTAGATGGTGAGAATAAAATAGAATGTTTTATTGCAAACAGGAGTTGTAGATGGAGCGTGAAGGTATAATCCACAGTCTCTTCTGAGGTGAGGCTGTGTAGGCAGGGGAAGACCGGGAGACCTTCCAGGCTGAAGGGGAGTCTGAGTGTGTGAGGGTTTAACAGTGATGTGGTATCTAGGGGTCCGGAGAGCAAGATGTGGAGGAACCAGAGGCAGGACACTGGGAGCAGCGGGCTCGACGTCGATGACGATCTCCGTGGATTGAAGCGGGACATCAGGTAAGTCTGAGGCAAGAGGACTGCAGGCACGCTGACAGGTTGCTGAGGGAGGCAGAAAAAAACTGCGATCAGGGCCAGATAAGAGAGAGAGAGAGAGAGAGAGAGAGAGAGAGAGAGAGAGAGAGAGAAAGAGGATCATACACTTACTGGGTGAGAAGACAACAGACTGACAATGACAGGAGTGCAGGACCAGGGTTGATATACTCCCAGGAGACAATCAACTGGGTTCCCAGCAGCTGTGCAGACCGATCAGGGGCGTGGCCGTGGGAGGTGTCTGAATGCAGGCAGTGGTGAAACAGACCAAAACACAAAGCACATGGTATAGGACCACAAACAGGGGAATGACAGAACACAGAGGAGAGGAGATCGGGGGAACAAAGGTCAAAACACAACAGGGTCAGACAGAGATCCTGAGACGCAATGGCTGCTAAATACAGCACCTCCAAAACATGTAGTGCCTTATTTGTAAATTTGTTTTCTGTCAAGTAATTCATAAAAATAATGTTATTTTCAGTCACTGGTCATATGACTACAATGATAATCATTATTTGTTTTCAGTTTTTATCAAACACTTGTGCATTATTATTCCATGTCTTCTTAGGTGGCATGTCAACATGTGTATTCACTGATTCCTACAATAAGGAGACTTCAACTTAATCCTAACTTCACAATTTCACTACAGATATAGGCATGTGCATTTTATATTTATATTTCTTGTAAAAGTTGTGGATCAATGTTAAATTTGTTGCCGGGTCTGGTAAACTGTGTCAAACAATTCACTTGGTTCTATTTCCCCCCCTGATACTCAGTCACTTGGCAGCTTTAAAGTGTTGACCTTGTTAGAATTGATCCTATTGTTAGGGTTATTATTGTTGAGTCTAATACCAATTATAACTTATCACCAGTAAAACAAAACACATATACAGTAGTGTGGAGTGTTTCATTTTTACAGTAAGCACAACTGCAGCTGTTCTATTGATAAACAAGTACCTCCAGTGACAAAGGCCCTCTTTAAAACTATAAATCTTTTTTATATATCTATTTATATTCACATAAACGTTATATAAATTCCATTTTCCTTTGTGTGGGAGACGTATACAGTAGCAGTGTGTTGTTCCTCCTGAAGGCATGTCTTTATAACACTGAAGAGCCACTCTCAGGATGTGACTCTCTCAGGGGAATACTGAATTTGGTGTGCCTGTGATTTATGATGCTACCATGTGTTGCCTTGAAGAAAAAAATGACAAATTTCTGCAATAATTGAGGTAAATGATGGTTTTGTCTCTTCTTAATTCATCATTTTTACCCATAGTTCATTGAGTTTGTAAAGTAAATGTCAGCAGGATATGTGCTCGCCTCCTGTGAAAAGGAATTGCTGATGCGTGCAACTAGCAGAGTGTAAATTGTCCATGGCGACGTTATGGAGACCTAAGCACTGTTTAAGTGATATTTGGAATCAGACATGCATTGATTGTGACTATACTTTGCTGTAATTGACAATTATTCAATAAAAACTGCAAAAGAAAAAACAAGGTCTTTTACCTTGCATAACTCAATATTCACCTCTCCATCTCTGGCTTTATTTGCAATTGAACATCATTCACCTTTGACATCTCTGCACAGTTGAAATCCATCCAGCATGGCGGCCGTAAGGGCCACTATTCTGATTAGAAAATGATCAATGCCGTTAGAGAAATTGTCCATATGCCACAGATCATTAGCTGACCATCCCTGAACGCATAAATGTGCCAAGACGCGTCTTTGAATCCATCACTCTTGCCTTTCTCAATGATCACCTCCCAGGTCTGGACCTCTCTCTCTCTCTCTCTCTCTCTCTCTCTCTGGCCTTTGCGATTGGAAATACACGTCGTAGCACACACTATGAGCAAGTGTCATGGGACATACTCAAAGGCATCAGTTTAATTAACATCTTTGTCAGACCTACAAACATTGTTATGTTACCTCTGCCAGACATATCAGGGGTTTGCAGGGGATGTGTGTCACATTTCTGCCATACACTCTAGACCACAATACTGTCAAGCAACTGCATCAGGATGATAAACACGCTTCATCTGTTGGTAGCATTCACACAAGATAAATGCTAGGCAGTTGTAGCCAGCGGCAAAAATATTTTAAATTCATAGATGTTGCCAGAGTTATACATTTTAAGGGCAAAGCAGCACTTATTCTGCAAATTAAGGATGAGATTTACTGCTCATCTGCTAGTTTACTGATGAATATGAGGTCGTGTTGAGTTTAGAGGTGCAAATAGCTGCTGTTTTGGATTGTTTGAGAACAAAAACAGAAGAAGTGTTGGAGTGGTGACATACTAAGTAGTAACCCCTAATGATCATTTTTTTGAGATCACCTAGCAGCAGCTACCAGTTGGTCTGCAGATGTGGCGCCGCATTTTAATCACTAATCGTGCCTTTGGGATGGGGAAAGTGTCCCAGATTCCGAGGGCCTCGAGCTGACAGATCAATTTGACATTATATTAGTGGGAGTCTCACAGGATTTGAAAAACGGTCTTTAATCCAATGTGCTACAAGGAGGGAAAGTGCAATGAGAAGTACAGCGGAAAGGTCTCACACCAAAGAGGGCAGATGCAATCATAAAATTCAAGCCGGTCCCCTGAAATTCCCTCTGAAAAAAAGAATGTGAGTCTATTTGAGGTGTAAACATTTCCAAACACCAAACGTTGAAGTTCCTTCCTGCTTATTATGCTTCCAATTACGTTTTTGTTGTTAATGCTGATGACAGGCTACAAATTCAGAACTAAAATAAAATCTACGGGTCTGTTTTTGTACCACTAACAGAGAGATGGAAATCATTTTAGCAGTTTCTGAAAACAGGATTGTGTCCCATTACAATGTTGTCATGTGTCTTATTTGTGTATAGATACAGTGGACTGCCTTGCTCCTATAATTATATGCCTACCTGTTGATTACTCAGGGCTGTTTGTGCTGTTTGCTGTTGATCAGTAAGAAGTAATTTGCTCTGTTCCCTTGATTTGATGTTAAGTACAGGTGTTGGTGTTAATGCACCTAAGTTGCAGGATACAAAAGCAGCCAACTTGAACTCAAATCTGTTTTCCAAGATTTGCAAAATGTAAGATTTTAAGTTTAGAGATTCTATATTCTTTAAAGTCAGATTTATTCTCCTTTTTCTGGACATAAAGCAGGTATTAGTAGGTATTGCTTTTCATTAATATCTTGAAACTGTCCAAACACTCAGTCCATGGGGGAATGCATACAGCCCCTATTAAGCAACTGTGCCGTTTGGACCTCCTTAAATTTTGTGATTTCACAAACTAATTTGATTTGATTTTTTGATGTCATATGCCCTCCTTCAGAACGGCCAACTGTCCAACCTTTTATATGGGATAAAAAAAAACAATCAGTAATTCTGTCGCTGAGTTGGCAAGCTACAAGACCAAAGGAAGTTGTGGTAGGCCTCGGCGTACATCATTAAGAAATAAGTCAGCCAATCAAAAGAGAGGATCATTGATATCAATGCACCTTAAAGACACAGTCACAACACAGCTGGTTCTTTGAAGAGCTCCTGATAGAAGCTTGAGAGAGATGTACAATTATATTGAGGTTTTTTTTTAGTACTTTAAACCTCAAACATATATTTTCATGTATGTAAAGACTGCAAATAAAACTGAAAAAGTGTCAAGGGTAAAAAAAAAATTGTTGGTCAACCATTGCTGAATTTCTATCCTTTATAGATCCAGTGCAGCATTGTTATTAAATTAAGCAAATGCAATAACTTTCATATTTTCAAATTAAGTTGCACTTCCATTGATCAAATCTGTATCTTGACAGTGAACCACATTACTATGTATTAAGTGAAAGGAGTCACTTGTAATGATGAACCCGATGCACCCGATGAACAGCTCTCAACTTTGCAGAGCACTTGGACTTGATTTGGCTTTTTGTTTTAGGTTTGGAAGCTTTGCATTTTCTCCTTCTGTCCACAGCAGTCAGCTGTTTTTAGCAAACAGCTTTTATTAGAACTAACTTTACACTACCCACCAAGTACTAAATAGAAGGCAAACAAATGGGATATCTGGAAGCAACTGAACTCATCAACCTGGTTTTAATCACATCTTGTTTGTCTGAGATGCCTCATCAGCTATAGTTAGGGATGAAGAGTGATTTTTACAAGTTTTCTCAGACCACAAGATATGTCCAATATTGGTATACAAAAAAAAAGATTTAAAAGTGAAGAACCTGAAAATGCTCTGCAGATGTAAAAGTAAACGTTTAATTTATTTCCATTTGCAAAAGAGAAAATGTAAAAAGATGTGACAAGAGGTGTCTATCTGTTAAGACATCATTGTAGGCCTTTCAGACACACTTATCTGTTTACCTTCTTCTAATTGGTCAGTGTGTAAGTTAAGCTTGTTCACTATTGTTTCACTTTGTCATCTTTTCATTAAAATACAACCACTCCTGTTTCCTAAACATCAAATTTATAATCAGTTGTTAGCATGCAGACCTCAGTCCAAAACATTCTGATGTTCTTTATATGCGTGCCGTCATGAGCTGCTCTTAAGATGCTTCACTTCTTTTCATTCAAGGAGCCTCCATCTGCCTGGTTCCCCTGTCATTGTCACCTCTGGGATTCATTTACACCTGATGTCTCATGAGTCATTCACTGAGGCATAAAATAACAAGGCTATTGACATTAACATAACATGGACCAGAAGAACTGTTGCATTTAAATAGCCTCTCCGGCCCATTCTGGGCTCAATGCCTGAACCGCTCAGATCTCTCAGATATGCCTTGAAGGAATCAGTCCCTCTCAGATGTCCTGCAGATTTTTACTCAAGATTTTGTCTCAATATTTTCATCAACTATGGAAGCTCACAAAATGAATGTGTTGCAACTGCATGTGTTCAAACTTTAAGTTGATATTTTGTTGTTTTTAAATGATCTACTGGTTGAGAAATCCCCAGTGCAAATAGAGTTCATAATTGTATATTCATAGTTTCAAGCAACAACAATTTTGGGAGAAAATTAATGTCATCTGAGATATGGTACTATTGTGTCATATAGTGTGAACAATTATCCACAGTAATAGGAAAAATAAATTATAGAACAATGAAATGGACTCAGAAGTGCAACATATATTGTTGATAGCTGTTGTTAACAGCGATGATGTGTTTTAGGTTAATCTTTCTCATGGTCTATCTATAGATCTGCTTTTCTACATATCGTATCAGGCTTTGATGAACTGTTTGTTGTCCAATGTTACCTAGAAATAGTATTCATCCTGCTGGACGTTTCATGTTTTATTCTTTTACAACATGAAATCACAGCAGCTGCAATTAGAGCTTTTTGACACTGGCTAACATGGTTTATGTACAAGGGAAATTGTCCGTAAATTGAGCGCATTTATAAAACAAAGCATTTTGATTGCTTTGGTAAGCACATTTGTTTTTGTTCTCAAATTATTCTTGGCAAAACTGTTAAAACTCTCCAACTGTTAAATTAGAGACCACTAGTGAACAATGTTGCCAAATATTCTGGATTACTGTCATTGTTTAGAACCATTAACTGTCTGTCCCAAACCATAGTTCTCTTGCAGACTGCTTTCTGGATTTGAATGTTTCTATGATGTTCCAGCATATTAAAAGACCTGACAAATAATGGCACTTCACCATGTTGATGCAAAAACAAGGCACAGATTCAATGGCTGACAAAAATCCCTCAATAGTGCTCTTCTCACAGAGATGCTTTAACTCTTTTAAATGTGCCTTCTTTGGTATTCTTGTCATTTAATGTCTTTTAGAATTGTTTCTTGATGTTTATATTTTTGCCGGTATACCTGGCTAACCACCAACATGTGAGACACAAGTGTGTCTTTAACCTCTTAACACTGGTCACACCTTAATTACACACATATATTTATCTAGCAGTTATATTCCTACACTAGTGATTAGTTAGGTGTGTCATGGTCATACACTTTTTATATAAAAATGTAGTCTACAGGTCTGAAAAGTGAAGCCAATGCGGAAGTGCTTGAAAGTGCAATACCACTGAAGGCCACTAGAGGCTAGCTCCAAAAAAGAAAAAATGGATCCAATGGAGACCCATTAAAAAAGTGTCAACTTTTACCATGAAATACATTTTTACGGTGTTTACTAAACTCACTTATTCTCATCAGTGTTCTGGTGGTTGCGCTGAAAAATAATTACATAATTAATTAGATATCAGGTCTAAAAGAGAGGTATGTCTGGGGACATGTCTGAAATGATTGACATACCTGGTGGGCCCTCGCTCCTCCCCAGCACCCCCAAAATGGTAACTTTTGGCTTAAGAATGTCAGTGGGCAAAATACCAGACTGGTTTCAAAATAGAAGTTCACAAACAAATGGGTTAATGTTTCAATTAATTACTTTTTTGGGGGATAAATTGCCATTATTAGGATTATTTTACTGGGTGCACCTTCATGCCGTGTACTATGAGTGAATCCTCTCCCAGTTCATTGAATGGATATGTGCCTTTTTGTCTGTATATATTTTTTAAAGGTTAAAATAAGATAAAACATTTGGCATTTCAGTTTCTACAATTTGCTCCAAGGGATTTAGAAGTCATGTTGTCACATTTCCAGCACTCTGACGAACATGTGACAACCAGACTCACACGCATCTTTCCCCGAACACGCTCAGGAGATGTGACAAAAGTACTCTGAAAAGTGCTCTGTTTTATTTAGCTCGGCATGAACACATTTGGGACTTACTCTGAAAGTTTTGTCAGAATATTTAAACTAAAATGGTGAGCTTATGATAGCTAATGGTTGTATTCAAATAGCAGGTGGGTGATTTAAATAGAACCCACTTGGTACAAGAATAAATTATTAAATCCTTGGTTTTGTCCATCAAGAAATGTGACTTTGTTTTTATTAAAGGCATGAAAATAATTACCTCATCCAAAGCTTGGTCTTTGCAGTTTATTGTAAGCCATGCTTCAAAGGTTTTAAAGTGGTTAGAATAATGGTATGTCCACTGTAATCCAAGATGATGCAGAGTCTTCATGCGATGTGGCCAATTAAACATATGTCAACATGTGCATATTTCAATGTCAAAAAGAACAGCTCCAACATTTTATTCGTGGCTTTAGGTTGTGCTTGTTTGTTTGCCACTTTGAGTGCCACTGATTGGAAGCCATCTAATCTGAACAGGATTCCTTTTTCAGCCAAAGTGTGATCCAGTGGATACACACACACACCTCCCACTTATTTTTTCATCAAACTCAGTGGGGAAGCTGCATGCCAGACCTGCATCTGGAGTTTACGAGCAGTGCTAATCACAAAGCATATGCAACGTGATTAGTCAGGTATGTTTATGTTTTGGGGACCTCATCTTTGTCACAAATCCAAGACGTGCTACCGCTGCAATTTACGAGGTTTTGAAAGGTCTCTGTATTCCTCACTGCTTGTATTTCACGGAATAGAGGGAGGAAATTAGAAAATAACGTTGTAGCAGAGCTGGAACTGTCCCATACAGTGACACTGATGACTTATTGACTTTGTGGATCATAAAGTCAGGCAAATCATCAACCACTAAACAATTAAATTAGCTGTCTCCTGCATATAATTCAATGCAAATATTGGTGTGGTGTAATGGGGCAGTACTGACTCAAATCACTGAATCCGGTCAGCCTAAAATCACCATCAGTGCAGTGAGCCAAATGGCTGCAGAGCAAAACAAATACATTACATTTAAAACGTAGATTACTGTAATAACATATTTGGAGTTGGTGTAAATTAGGTTTAGATACTTACTTGTAAGCTGTTAATATTTGTTAGTCACAGGTCAATTTGATTGATTTTTTTTTTTTACTTTGATAGTGCAGTCATTTTATAGTGCTCCCAGTATTACCATTCGTCTATCATTATATAACAGGGGCTTTGTCAACTGCCTAATAACCAAGCCGCAATACAAGAGGATGTTGTATTGAAATAGCTAAAGAGAGCTTAGATTGTCTGTGCCCTCCGTTTACACGTGGCAGGGAGAGTGTCCTCTCTGTGGATGCCACATGAACCGGAGCTTGTCCAGTTTCCTGGCATAAGCTGTTCAGTATATATCATCATTTTTCTACTTGATCTGCTTTCACAACATGTTATGAAATGATGGAACAACATTAAAAAGAGTACATTATATGTTGGCTCGGTGCAGGGCAGAGGCGGCCTCCTACTCATCCCTGCAGGAAGCGGAGATGCCATGAAAGGATGCTTGAAAAAAGGGTATGATATAGCGATCCATTTTAAGTTTACTGTCTGTCCTCCTACAATGACTGGAAGTACGGTGAGGAGGAAACCCATTTATGGTGTGATGTATATATTTCCTGCTTGAGGCCTCATTACTATGTGACTCTGCGGTTCAGTGGCCACTAACTGATTCTACACACAGCTGAAAAGAGTAGTGGCCAGTTATACAGTGAGCTACTGCACATTACCATTAGTGTTGTAATGTATTTTTAGTGGCAATCACAAAAAGCATATCCAAATGGGGTAGCTTAGTGAGGTGGCATAATACATTCATTGTTTTGTCAAAGTCTAATCAATAGTATTTGTTTCTGGGCCCACAATTTATTTCTTGTTCAACCATTCAAGTTATTTAATTTTGTAGCAGACTGGGATCAGCACATTTTTTGTAACAATTCCTGTGCTCCATGCACCGCACAACTACAGTATACATATCCGACATGCCATTTTCTTAGCTGTATAATATGTCTTGTTCCTTAAAAGAAAACCTTAAGCTTTTTGAAACATTATAGAGATACCAGGTAACATGCACAGTTTACCTAAACACACTTTCTGTTTACACATTACACAGTTTGCTGGGAAAGTGGCCACATTTGGACGAGCTGGGTGGGAGGAAGTAAGGGATCTGACTCAATCTGATTGGAAACCCGATGATACTACATCTTGCCCACCGATAGTGGAAACCTAACTGCATCACAGGTCTGTCAATCAAACAAAAACACCCCCAAAAACACGGCTTTTTGAGTCTTATTTTGTATTTAATGATGGGATTATTTTCTAATTGGATCCCCAGAAAACTAATAAGAAGGAGCAACTTTAGCTAACAACACTAAAATCACTGGTGGTAAAAATGTATTGACATGTATTTTCTATGAGACTAGTTGAATGACTGGTGAATGGTAGTCTATGGAGCCAGAGGCTTTTTGGAGCCTCTAGTGGCAGTCAGTGGTATTGCAGTTTAAGGTAATATTTTTTCAGACCCAGAAGCTAAGTCTGCTTTTAAATCCACTGCTTGCTGTAGACACAGGTAAAGAAATACATTTTAAAGAAATAACACCAACGAATCACACGTTTTCATTTGATAATAATCAGATATATTCTGAATTTATATAAACAATAATCACACCTTACTGGCTGCTAGCTTGAGATCAAATGTATAACTTTTCAAATATTGCATTGTCTATATAAAACGACAGTCTGAGACACTTCAACTTTTAACAACGTCCTACAATAAATCAGTATATTACAGTGAGAGGAACTCACTGCAAGTAATGAAATCTGAGATGACTTGAGATGTAACTGAGAATGTGAAACTTGAATTTATCACTCATACAGTTGATACTTCGATTTTTTTTTCTCTTAAATATTAGGACAATATAACAGATGTACAATAGTTTTCATGCAAACTGTTCACTTCTAAAGCTTCCTACAATGGAAATAAAAGTTAGCACCCGGCTCGTTAGGGGAAAAGAAGCAATATAAAACCATAGCTGCTAAATTTATAAGGAACTTGTTAAACACAAGAACACAAGACGTAAACTACAAAGCAAAGGGCCCCTGGGTGCTGTTCAAATCAAATAAACAAATGCAACCAAAAGAGAACTCCAGAACTATTTTGTTCTGAACAAACCCAAAACAAAAATTAAACTGCAATGTATAATTCTTATTTAACCAGAACCACGGCAGTCAAAAGGGCAAACCTTGCTGTTAGTGTGTCTAACAGAGAGAATCGTCAGTGTGTGTGTTATCACTAATCAACAAAATCTATAACCAGTCCCCAGGCATTTAAATAGTGCCTCGTTCTACTTTTACAAACAACAGATCTCCAGTGATTTAAACACAACACAACAGGCATGGTGGCAAGCAACTCAATAAATCATCGTTCGTAACCCCAGTAACCCCAAGTGCACCGTATGGATTGGTGCACTTGACTGGGTGGCGCTCCAATCAGGGTCACTGGAGACGCCAACCAGGAAGTGGGATGAGTTTCCAAACTGGGGGACTCCACAGACTGATTGACAGGCTTAAAAAAAGAGTTACACACGCAGGAAAGTCGAGCGACGGCTATAGCAAAGGTGAAAGGCTGGAAGCTACAAACTTTGGGTGCTTACACTTTATCAGTTTTATTTATTTCAAGTTTAATTCTATGAAAGTAATTCCTCGATCAATCCTTCACTTTGCTGAATGTAATGCATCAATTAATACACCAGGGTGTGATTTTCTTTTGCTTTTCATTTTTCTAAGCCTTTAAAAATGATTACAAATTTAAAAAGTCAAAAGTCAAATTTTATGAAACCACTAATGACGTGCTCATTTATATGCCTCTGAAACAGCACAAAATGCACAATGCCACCTTTCACATACAGTACTGTAACATGTCCCCAGCCTGCCGTTCATATGTTGTAAGTATAGACTTTATTACTACATATGTAACTACTGCTGAAATACCTTCTTTGTTTCGTGGAGATAACGAATAACTATTAGCTTCTATTTTAAAGAATAATTCAATATGATCATATTGCTGGCAGTTCAACAGCTCTTATAATGTAATTGTCTACAATATCTTTTGGGAGCCTCACAAGGAGTAATAGCTATAGTGGTGACACTATTTAGCCAACAGCTACCTGATATCTTCTTTAGGGCCCAGAGGACAGTGTCCTGTTCTTCTATGGTTGACCTTGGGAGGGTAACAGTCAGTAACATCACTTTAGGGATTATATTTTACCCCAGCTGTTTGCTCTCGAAGACTGTTTCACATATTGTAACATCAATTTACTTGGTATTTTCCTGGCGGGATAGATTATTGATCTTTTTGCACCGTGGCAAACTCACGAGAGGTCAACTCAAAATAAGAGAATTAGCCCTTCCAGCTTCAGAGAATTTATGTCATACTCATGATAGAGATTCCATCTGAAGCGATCAGCACATGCATATGAATTGTCTGATCTGTATTCCTGCTCTAAAGCTACAGAGTGATTATTGCAGGAATTATTGATAAAACATCAGGTGATCTTTAATTTTTTTCCCAACCTTCTCCCTCATCAGTTGTTATTTTTAATGCTACAGTGCATCTGGAAAGTATTCACAGGGCTTCACTTTTTCCACATTTTGTTATATTACAACCTTATTCCAAAATGGATTAAATTCATTTTTTCCCCTCAAAATTATACACACAATACCCCATGATGACAATGTGAAATAAATGTTTTTGAAATTTTTGCAAATCTATTAAAAATAAAAAATGAAAAAAATCACATGTACATAAGTATTCACAGCCTTTGCCATTACACTCAAAATTGAGCTCAGGTGCATCCTGTTTCCACTGATCATCCTTGAGATGTTTCTACAACTTGATTGGAGTCCACCTGGTAAATTCAGTTGATTGGACATGATTTGGAAAGACACACACCATCTATATAAGGTCCCACAGTTGACAGTGCATGTCAGAGCACAAACCAAGCCATGAAGTCCAAAGCATTGTCTGTAGACCTCCGAGACAGGATTGTATCGAGACACAGATCTGGGGAAGGGTACAGAAAAATGTCTGCAGCATTGAAGGTCCCAATGAGCACAGTGGCCTCCATCATCCGTAAATGGAAGAAGTTTGGAACCACCAGGACTCTTCCTAGAGTCGGCCGCCCGGCCAAACTGAGCGATCGGGGGAGAAGGGCCTTAGTCAGGGAGGTGACCAAGAACCCAATGGTCACTCTGACAGAGCTCCAGCGTTGCTCTGTGAAGAGAGGAGAACCTTCCAGAAGGACAACCATCTCTGCAGCACTCCACCAAGCAGGTCTGTATGGTAGAGTGGCCAGATGGAAGCCACTCCTCAGTAAAAGGCACATGACAGCCCGCCTGGAGTTTACCAAAAGGCCCCTGAAGGACTGTCAGACCATGAGAAACTAAATGCTCTGGTCTAATGAAACAAAGATTGAACTCTTTGGCCTGAATGCCAAGCGTCATGTTTGGAGGAAACCAGGCACCGCTCATCACCTGGCCAATACCATCTCTACGGTGAAGCATGGTGGTGGCAGCATCATGCTGTAAGGATGTTTTTCAGTGGCAGGAACTGGGAGACTAGTCAGGATGGAGGGAAAGATGAATGCAGCAATGTACAGAGACATCCTTGATGAAAACCTTCTCCAGAGCGCTCTGGACCTCAGACTGGGGCGAATGTTCATCTTCCAACAGGACAACGACCCGAAGCACACAGCCAAGATAACAAAGAAATGGCTTCGGGACAACTCTGTGAATGTCCTTGAGTGTCCCAGCCAGAGCCCAGACTTGAACCAGATTGAACATCTCTGGAGAGATCTGAAAATGACTGTGCACTGACACTCCCCATCCAACCTGATGGAGCTTGAGAGGTCCTGCAAAGAAGAATGGGAGAAACTGCCCAAGAATAGGTGTGCCAAGCTTATAGCATCATACTCAAAAAGACTTGAGGCTGTAATTTCTGCCAAAGGTGCTTCAACAAAGCATTGAGCAAAGGCTGTTGGGATGTGAATGTATCCCCCCCCAACCTTAAATCTACTGGAGATCGCACGGTGTCAGTTGGGTCTGCAACTTAAGTAATATGTCTGACAACCACTTTGGAAGCACTGCTCTATCAATCTGAACCACAACTCCTCGCACAGTTGTCTTGATTACAAAGGGGGGCACTGAAGTTTCTGCCTGTTTTAAAAAAAAAAAAACACCAACATTGTTTCTGACTTCTGTAGATTCTTTTTTTCTTTCTTTCTTTTTTGTATGTGTTATATTTTTGTTCTTTATTTTTAATAGATTTGCAAAAAATTTAAACAAACTATTTTCACATTATCATTATGGGACATTGCGTGTAGAATTTTGAGGAAAAAAATGAATTTAATCCATTTTGGAATAAGGCTGTAACATAACAAAATGTGTAAAAAGTGAAGCGCTGTGAATACTTTCCGGATGCACTGTAGGTGCAGTTTTGTTCCAGGAAGCCTGATGACAAAATCGCATGACCAGAGTTGAGCCCAAGCAACTCCATATAAATGTCCTTCCTGGCACACTCCCATAAAAACCTTCACTGAGTGCAATTAGATTGAGACTGTATATCAACACGTACAGGCCAGATCAATATCACGTATACAGTATAGCTGCAGCCAAGCAGTAAAACCTTTTATACTGTGATTCATTGAGCCATTAATGAGGCATTATATCTTTTTGGTAATGATTGACGAGGTTCTGTTCATCCAGTCAGTACAGTAGGATTTCCCAGATCCTGACTCCCCAGAATGAAATGCCTGTATCACATCTGAGGAGACTCAGAAAGAGAAAAAAGGACCAGGTAGGACCTCCTGCAAAAGATGGTCAATTCCCAACATGTGTCAAAGCAGTAAATTATATGGAAGAGACTCTGTGGCAGGATCTTAAGAAGGGTAAGATTTTCCACTGAAACTATTAAAATGACTGTATGAAATTGGACACATTTGTTCAAAGGTATCAGATATAAAGCTTTCAGCCTAAAGTGCTCTTGATTAATCATAAAAGGGCTAAGGCTTGTAATATGCCTTTGTATTCAGCTGATAATGAATGTAAAAATAATGTAATAGGGCTTTTTATGCATGATTAAGTCTGTGAAAATGGATTTGTGTATAATAGCTATTATTTCTATTCATTTCTGAGCACAGCATAAAGGTAAGGCCACATGCAAGATAAGGTGAAGAATAAGAGACGGGATGACGAGAAGGAGTAACTGTCTGGTGTTCATCTACAAGGAACCGAGACAAGCTGCCTACTGACATTCGATCCATAAACACCTGATAGGGCAGAAATTATCAGGCATGGTGTCCTGGACCTGAGCTGTATCGAGCAGGGGACAAAGTTGGGGTATTAGGAAAGAGGAGACAAGAAGGTAAAATTGATTGTGTGTTTGCTGAGACGAGGTAGTAACGAAACTTGGCAAATGCCAAGAAATCTCAAAGCTGCACCGGGGTTCATATACAGTATCGTTTGAGTCCTGTTCAGTTGATGGAGGAAAATGGCGTGTCAGTGAATGGGGTTGTGATTGCACAAGAGATTGTGGCAGGAGAAGGTCTTCATTACACAAATTGCCCCTAGTTAGCCATCATTTGGATCGATAATGCAAGAAAGCCTCATTCTCAGGAAACATCCCTCTTCTCTGAATCAAGCGCAGAGGCTTAGATCTTAGGAATTTACAAACTCGTATACTTGATGTACTGTCCTGACTTTTTATGACATCAGCTGTGCGTCCACACTGAGCTCAAATCTCATTATCTGTGCATTTTTAAACAGGGGAGTTAAAAAAAAGGGGCTGTCAAGGTGATAGAAATGAGTTATTCATTGCATCATCAGGACAATGTGGCTTTTACAGAGAAATTAACTGTAGATAGTCAGACATATGCTTACAGAGCTTTTTGGCATCATACATATTTTATATATATATATATATATATATGTTGCTTTTATTCCCATTAATAAATACATGCATGGAAGCACATTTGGTCATTTCTTGTGCAGTACATATTTGGGTACAACACTTATTAATATTTCATGCATGCTTTAAGTTGCCCAAAGAAATTACGAGCCCATTCCGTATGGTGCAACCGACCTCATACTGAAACGGAAACAGATGCTGTACATCAAGCATGCTGGCTTTTTTGAGGAAAAACTAATTAACATTACATTTAAAAAAGGCCTAATCTCATTCCATTAAATGTCTAACTAGTTTCAGTACCCTTGTTTGTCCTGGAATACATTTCTGGTTGGCTAACTAGTTTGATCATGGCCTATGAATAATTTAGTCATGTATATTTATTTTAATGAATGTCACATATCCATATAGCTTGAAGTAAGTGTCATGGAATTAAATCGTCAGCTGACTGAGCTTCAATAATTTGACCCGTGCTGAAGATTCACAATATTTAGATCTGGATTTACTGTAAGCAGAGAAATAATGAAATCCTGTGTTGATTCATTACTTCATTAAACCTTAAAAAAAAAAAAAAAAAAAAAAAGCGGATAACTGCTAACTATGCATTTACAATTCAACAGTCTGACACTGAAGTGTTGTCGGACAATGCACGAGCTGTATTGAAAGGCTTCAGAATTAATGCAGTGATTTACTTGAGAATATTTGGCATGCTTCTCTCCGTGTATAGTCTGATCCATGATGTAATTTTGTGAAATATCTATTCACTAAAACAGAATTTTCTGTTTCAAGGAGAATTTCATGACTGTATTGATCATAAAGCTCTTACACGACACAGCTCAAAGATCCAGACAGGAGTGACACTGAAGAGTTAGCAGAATGTTTGATCTTGAAGATTTCCAAAATGTCAGAGTATGGTGGTAACTATTGCATAAATCCTCCATGTATTTATCTTCAACAGACCCTGCATTCCTACCACAGATAATCAGCCATTGGATGTGGCCTCTGAGCTGACAAGTCACTGGCAGTCTGATCTAAATTCAGATGACAATTCCTTTTAGGGACAGCGACTACAGTTGGGTTGTTGAGCAAACAAGGAATGTAATGCTATACTTAGTCGGATAATGAGGTGATATTATTGATGGATTTAGACACAAGAGTGATGATGATACAATTGTGGAGCAAAGTCTTGCAAATGTCACTTTAACAGAAAAAAACACATCAATTTCACAAGTATTTTTGTCCAAGGGTTGTAGAACCTTTTCACGGTGTAATGTGTGAAGTCCACGTAAATTCCCATGTGAGAACCATGTTATTATATGTTGCAACATGTGGTAAACATGAGTCATGCATGGGATCACATGTCCCATAAAGAAATGGGAAACTCTTGTTTTTTTTCTGTAAGGGCAAGACTTCTTTTTATTAATTTTCCTGAACAGCATATGTGTGCTCCATATTTGCATTACTGGCCTATTCAGTGGAGGTTAAGCATCAATCGCATGCTTGGGCACATGAGAACCCGGTACCAGCTGGTTACAGTTTGTGTTCCTGGTTGGCAGATGTACAGAAAAAAATAAACAAAAAAATGTCGTAGCTGCTTGTGTGTCTGAAATAACAAACAATAACAAACATGAATAGCATAAGCTAATATCTCACACTAATATTTATTTAGATTTTATTCATAACCAGTTTCTTCTGTAACTATAAAAACACCTTACAAACACATAAACATGACACGATATAACAACATAAAACAAACTACCAACACAGAAAATAAATGCATGATGACTGAAATGTCTCCATGTGGATTGGGGGGGACAAAACTGAAATCCTGGTGGGTCAAACCACATTCATGCAACATGGTTAGTTCCCGGGTTAACAACTCTCCTTCCTAAAAGGGTGCCAGATCTTAAGAAAAGAGTATACTGAATTTCTTTAAAGTATTGACAAGAAACAATGGCATCAGCCATGGTCGCTGATTAACATTAAATCTGTGAAAGTTGAAATTCAACTTTTGGTTGTTGCTTGATAAATCTGCTCCCTGCAGGTCTGCGCTCATCCAAATATCTTTGGTGTGGGACAAGAGACATGAATTTGTAAACCCAGTATGCCAGTGAGTGGACTGTGTGATGGTCTAGGTTAAGACTGCCTGTGTTTAACTTCTCATATCAACATTTTCAGCTTATAAAGCAGAGAAGAAAGGCTGCACCTGTTATTTAAGTGTCTGATATTTAGTCAATGTTTCATATCTGATTTCCAGGTTGTGGCTAAAGGTCACCAACACTTCTTAGAGGACCACTCTAAGATTCCAGTCTCAGACTGCAGCTCACCTAAACGCCCTTTTCCCAAGATGATTATGATTTTTTTCCCCAAGATGATTATGATTTTGCTTTTTAAAATTGTAGTAATTTAAAACATCAGTAACAGACAGTCAGGGATTCAAATACATTTGAGGATTGTAGGAGATTTTACTTTGTGTGCTCGTCTGTGTGAACTTTTCTTTGAGTGCTCACCTATATATGCTTTTCTTGATATATACTTACCTATATCTCAATAATCCAGTTTTGATTGAATATTAATCTTTGAATGCTAGTTAGTAGGAGTATTACTTTGTAGTGTAGTTCACGGTATAAAGTGCTGGGTTGTGTGAGATGTCAGTGGGTCACTCAAACTGACAAGACCCTTTGTGTCACTTCATAAGAAAACAGAATATGATGATCAGAAGCGTGCATTTTCGATTATAGTGAATATGGTTCATGGAAGATATGTTTATGACAAACGTGTTGGGTTGATAGGAGTCATGATGGCCGTGTGTCGGCATGCGACCTCCGGGTAACTCATCAATGGAAACAGTGAGATCCGAATGGTTTATAAAGACAGTGCCTGATCATTTCACTTGAGTTGCTCTCATGAGATCACTCGGTTTGTTGAGACCCTTGATTTTCAATAAACCTACATTGCATCAGACTCCGAAGACTCTGTTTGATTATGACGACTGCAATTGGTGTGAAGGGACCAGGCCAGTTGGGCCCCGGCGAGGAATTTCCACCACAGGATACAGTACCTATTTCAGATATAAATAAAATCTGCTCAAACCTGCATGTTCATTAATATTCACACATTCGTCGAGCATGAGACACACTGCACAGAAAACAGAAACCTGTTCATTAAAACTTTACTCCATTGTGCCACTAAATCCACTTTATCTGACATAACAAACACTGACTCACTGCAGTTAATCACCATCCTGTCAAACCCTCAAAGACAGTGTTTTCACACTGAAAGTTTGATTTCATGGGCACAGAAGCACATAATATCTGTTTGCAGCATCAACTTCCACAAGCTAGATGAATGAATAGATTTGTGGTCAGATGCCCTCTGTTTGATTAGTTGATTTAGATTTGCCATAACTGAATACATGTTGGAGTACCTTTGCTAGATCTCCAGCTGCCAGGAAAAATAGTTTCAGATATATTGTACACTATGTTTGATGTTGGAATGTATTAATTTTTCTCCACGATAGAACTTCTGAAACATTTCCTGCAGCTATGACTGAGAACAGATGCAACATTTCATTCAAACAGATCAATATTTTTACAGATTGGCAGCCAAATGCACATTGTTTAATTTCTGAAGTTAGCAGTCATCATCATAAGATACTGTTGGAGTTATAGCCAAATCACATATAATCCAAGTTAGTCGATACGGTGGATCAGGGTTTCTGTTTGGCCTTTTTTTTCCCTTTTTCTGTTTGGCCTTTTGACGGCACTTGATTGATTGGCCCAGTCTTGCCATTTGCCAAAATGGATGACGAGCAAAAAAATCTGCAGTCAGTGGTATAAGTTGCCTTTGAGAAGCTGACCTTCAAGGCTGTGAAATTGCCAGGGGCCAGACAGCTTTGACTCCGGAGGATTGCCACAGCATTTTACCCCAAGCAAAATGCACACCTGCCTTCGCTTGATAGAAATTACAGTTTGTTTGCAACATGTCCATCTTCTGAATGAAGAAAACGAGCAAGAATTTGTGGTCAACTGAAATTGTTTTTTTTAAATTTTGGGCAAGGACACGAGGTATTTGCAATTTTTTTTTAGTTTTATATTGCAGTGATGAAAGGTTGTTGGATGTTTTTTGTGTTTGTGAAGGTCGAGTATCCATGTTGTCTAGCTGCATGCCACTGTATAGAGACAGGCCGATGCATTGTTAGTCTTTTCATTGACTGTCTATAACAATCTTCAGTTTCAGATAATCCAACAGTCTTTCCTTTATTCTATATCTTGGAAAATGTTTCCATCCTAGAGTATGTTTGCACTAAACAAACAATAATGATGCACACTCAGTCAGCCTCCAGACTGATGCAACTGTGAGGCCATCAATAGTGTGAACCATGAGTTCTGCCTCACCTGATATTTTATTCAAACATTCTATTCTATTCATGTGTTTCATGGTTAGACTTTAGGGCAAACATAAAGAATAATTGGTCCTCCTGGGACATGCGACAGCACGTCTGGCAGTAAGTAACTCACCTTTCTCACAGATCCAAGGTGCATCACGGCTGGGAATATCTCCCACAATGCATCGGCTGTGTTGTGCTAGCAGCTGTGATATAACCGCCCTTTTTCTGTAAGCAGCAGCAGAAGAAGTGAAAAGATCAATTCCAGGCCTATACTCTCTTTCTGTTGTACACTAAGATGCCCGCTGTAGCACAAAAATAGAAGCACACAGAGAGGAAGATTCTGTCTTAACAACAACAATTTTGGGATTTCACATGAAGAAAAAGTGGCAGTGGTGATATTTGAGATTAAATCTATTGATGGAGTAAAACATCTTAGATGTTGGTTATTTTTCTTCTCACCTTAAAATTCAATATACTTTGAATCCCCAGGGAATATCAAACACATTATGATATTTAATCATTTCAGGAATAAGATATTGCGGGTTTTTTTTTGTTTTTGCTTCATGGTTTGCCCCTGTAATTGTCTCACTAAGGGTTTTTAGCTTCATTGACATTTTCTTTCAAGGTGCACCAATGTCTTGAGGTTTAATGGCGAATGTCTGTTCGATACTCCAGTAACTGAATCCTGGATTGGCCACATTTTTACCAAAGATCTATTTCTTTTTAGTGAGTCGGAGAGATCTTAATGGATTCATCGGCAATTAAATACAAAGACGACGGTTGTTCCGTAATTGAACCATTAATTACAACTCAGTCCAGTAATAATGCCGGCTCCAATAAAAAAAGAAAGGTTTCAGCTGACAACAGTGCACACTGTTTTCTTTTTTCTTTTTCTAATCAAAGCAGCACTGTTCCTGTTTGTCTAGCCCAGCAAGACAAGCTGGCAAGCCTCCGAACATTTCACAACAGCACTGTAATTTCAATGAATTATCTCTGTGACACCAAAACAATAATTAAACTGGCAGCGATGCCTGCAGGCAGGCAGAGCTGGTGGTAGCCTTTTCAATATTGCCGTTTGACTTCCTATTGACAACTACACCTGTTGGGCTTCATCTCTAAGTGTCATACAGTAGCATCGCTCAGTGAATGTCATGTCAACGCCCATGGTCCATCTACAAGGGTGGTATTGATTGCTGTGATGGAACATTGTGGAGGAAACCTATTTTGGACCATGACCTAATGTCAGACCAGACCGTGCCCTGGAAGCTTCCACTTTCACTCACAGCTTCTGTCATATATTTGGATAAACTGTTCAGTCTGGTTACCCACTGAGAATGGCAGAGGTGCCCGACTGCCGCAGCTGCCCTTTTCCCTTCCATGAGTGCATTTTTTGCGAGCATGTGATCAGACAGAAGGGGTGCAATCTTTGGAGCATGCTGTGGTGGATGTTTCTACCTCACTCATCCTTCGGGATTAGTGTTTAAACCATGACCTAGTGGCTCGGGGATGATAAAAACACTGTTTCAATCTCCTTCTCCTCTGACGGCTCGGCAATCCTCAGCCCGGACACAGAAAATGGTGTCCATCCTCAATGACCCCCCTCCATCCCCACCATCTCAAATTAAAGTTCGATGTTTCAGACCTCTAAAGCCACACGTTGGTCTGATTCCCAGGTCTAGCAATAATCTTCATCTGGAAAAAAGAAAAGACAAAAAAAACAGTTTCCTATTTAAATGTATCATTTTAATTCAATAAATGTGACAGTAGCATAATGAAGATTTTAATTTATTTTACACAGGCAAACTCCGGCTTTGACTCCGGTTCTGGTGTCAGACTTGGATATATATACCACAATTAGCATAACAAGCCCCAGCCCTTGTTGAAGCTCTGCTGTCAGTGGCAGCAAAGCGGGTTACAACTCTCCTCAGCTTCTCAGTGCTTTCCTCTCATTCATTTCACGTAAGTATCACAGCTTCTGTCTGTTACTGTGGAATTTGTCTCATTAAATGTGTCATTACGGCGACCAAATTGGTTTCAGGTACAGATCTGTCAATGTGGTACTATTGACTTTACATGGCATACAGTAGTACTTGATTAACTTGTCAGGGATTTAAGCACATGGATCTGTATTATATTAGGTTGTTTTGCTGACAGGGAAACCTGATAGCATGGCAAAGTATGTAATATACCCACAAGACAATCCCACGCAGTGTCCCGTTTTCCCTCGCCCAGGCATGACAAGTAAGGGACCTCAGGTTTAGGCATCAACAACCTTGGTTAGGTTCAGAAGAAGATCATGGTTTGAATTAAATGTGATAGGGTCACAATTTGGATGGGGTAAAGCAGCAAAAGTATTTGGTTAGGGTTCGTATTTTTTAAAGTAATTTGACATGGGTAACATTACATACATCAGTTACGTATGTTATGTAGGACCATAGACTGTATGAAAGTGGATGTGGCTTTGGGGTCTGAAAAATGAGGCCGATGCAGAAGTGCGACATAGGCTGCAATTTCTTTGAGTGCTGCTAGAGGTTGGCTCCAAAAAGCCTCTGGCTCCATAGACTCCCATTCAACTTTTCTCATGAAATTCCAAGTCAATCCATTTATTCCACTAGTTATTTCAGTTTTGCTAGCTAAATACATTCCTTCTTATAAGTTTGCTCGTGGTGCAGCAGGAAATAATCCTGTCATCAATTACAAAATAAACCTAAAAAAATCAGTGGTTTTGGGGATGATTTTGACTGACAGTCCTGTGGTTCAGTCAGTCAGGTTACGACTATCAGTGGGTGGGATGTATTATTGTTGAGTTTCCAGTCAGATTGAGTCAGATCCCTCGCTCGCTTCTCCCCTTCTTGTCCATATATGCTCATTTCTGGTTCAAAACCGCTCAGAACTAGCAAGATGGCTCTGGCCAAAATCCAAACTTGAGGTTTCATAATAGCCGTTCACAAACCAATGGGTGACATCCCTGTTGGTTGGCGCTTGCGTAAGACAAATGCGTTACGTTATGTACCCAATTTACTTGCATTACTCCAAAGAAAATCACGGTTACTTTTGCTTTCTCACAAACTCGAAAATCAGTCGTCCAGGTCAAAGTACCTACCACCCCCAACCACCTAGAGGCAAAATGTGACAGACACAATACCCTCCAGTGGACTGATGGGTGTATTACATACTTTTGTTGTGATACCAGGTGGGAAACTGACAATTTCAATTACAAGAGCAGCCTCATCATGGGGATATCTCAAGAGACAAACTACCTGATACTACGAGAGGTTAAACATTAAAAAAAAAAAAAAAAAAAAAAAAAAAAAAAAAAAAAAAAAAAATGCAACCTGGCAACCCAGATATCAGTTTAAAGTCATATTACAACCACGACCTTGTAATGCAAATCTGTGTCCTATGAATCATGCTGACCCTACTAATTTACAACAGCAAATGCATTTAGAAGAAACACTTTGGTGGGTTGAGGAAATATTGTGGTCTTGGCTGGATACAGATGGCTTGTTGCACAAGATATAATATGGTCACTTTATTAACTTCCCCTAACTTTTTTCCCTAACTCCCCTAAAGTATTTTATGATAGAACCTGATTAGCATGTGGTACATAGTAACTTGCGAAACCATTGCCTTGAATATTATCCAGGCTGCAATTACTTTTCCCATAACAATGCAACATGGCAAACAAATTAGTAGTATATACACAAACTGCCTGAAGGACAGGGCTGTGCAGTGGATGACCAACAACCATTTAATCAATGATTTCAAATCGGTATACTTTTGACACTAATTGTGAGTGGCTCCAAGTAAACGTGTGCTACAAAATTTTAGCTGTTGGCTATGACACTGGGATGAAAAGCGGTCATTGGAATCCTAAATGAGCTTGATGTCCTCCAGAAATCCATATGAAGCTGCCTAAATAATGTATAAAGTAATCATCATAAAAGCAATTTTAACAGATCCGTGTTACTTTGCATGATGTGTTGTTTTTTACTTGTTTTTCTCAGTTCTCTTTTTATGGGAGTTCTATGACCCTGAGTACTTTTCAGCAGAGACTATTTGTTTTCAGAGAAGCTAAAGACCTTGGAAGACGAAATTAATTCAAAGAGGGGTGAGTGAGGATAATAAAGACGTCTATCTTCGGCACTTACAGTCCTTGCTCACCGATTTAAAAATATATTTCTACAGTCAACATGTCGAGAATTATGTTACTTTGCTGTTTCTCTGCCATTTCTTGAGATGTGTACACTTCAGATGCGCTCCCAAGATTCAGTATCACTGGATTGCTTTCCGAGGGTGCTTGAGGATTTCTGCGCTTCAGCTGCTTAACCTAAAAATATTCTATGTTTTAATTGCTAAGGATTTCATTCAAATCAAGTTGTGTCAAAAATACGCACTCAAGCAGAGCACTGCTCAAGCAAATAGCCCTTTCAAACATTAATTATATGCACACATGATGAGCCTCTGCAATATGACTAATCTGGCCTTGGCTGGCAACCTAAAAGCCAAAGGAGCCCTTAATTGGAGTATTGTGTGGTCTGATCCGAGATTCCATATTGTCCAACAATGACAGCAGTCCTTATGAATGGGAAATCCTGATGAGCAAGACTGTATGTGACCTTTCATATACAGGACGGTATATGTAGGGGAGGTTACCACTGCAAATTGGGACATAGATGTTTTCTTACTTTGCATGGCAGCGTCCACAAATTATTAATGTCAACATGATGAAATGTACATGGGGATGATTGTTCTTTTGGTTTTAAAAGGCATGTTGAGGCTACATGTTTAGCATGCTGTCAATCATTATCATCATTATTATTATTATATAAAAGCCACTTTTTGAAAATGTGCTGCTACTTCCGATGAAGGACATTCTCTTCCCTGCATAAAACCTTGAATCTAGACCCCAGTGTTGCTGTTGCCCCTTGTATAACCTTAGCTGGATGGCCTGTTCAGCCCAGCTGGTGATGGTTCAGAGGCACGCACAGCTGTGCAGGAGTCGGCCTAGAAGGCACTTGTTCAGGGACCTGAATACGATTTGTCCATTGCTCAGTGCTTCCTGCTTCAAGGCTGTTGTCCAGGGCCCCTGAAATGGGGTGCCAAGGCCACAGAGCTTCCTGTCTAAGCTGCTGGTCCTTTCCAAGGCAGTGGAAGGGAATAGGAGAGCTACTGTGTTTATTTTAAACAAGGAGAGAACACTTCAAAGGACCACTGATACCCTCAGCCCCATTTCCACCACTTGTTTACTGTCTTGACAACTAAAAAGAGTTTAGGCCTCGGGAGCAGTGTTCTGTGTGGGTAATTACATTTATCTGGTGAAAACGGTTTCTTCATTTTTTTCCCCCCTCAATAATAAAAATGCCATATTGAAGAGATTGCATTCTGATCACCTTCATTTCCTCTGAGGTTTAGTGTCATGCATTGGAAATTAACTGTTTAGGTCTTAAGGGGGCTTTACTATGTGCAGTTTTTGGCAAACATTTGATTAAGCAGCTGCTTAATACAGTATATATATATATGTAGGATGATGTTTATAAAATTTAATGCTATAGAATAACTCCAACTTTTCTCAGTTTTGTAATCCGTTAAGCTCTTTGCCAACAGTGGCACCACTCATTAAACATTCACATAGTTTTCCTTTTTTAATGACCCGCATCAAATGGAGAAAATTTTAAGTTTGAAAATGAATAATTGACATCACTTAACAAAAAGGAAAGTACAAAACTCGGTGGAAGTGATTCTTCTGCAGAACAAAAAAGACTTATTTCTGTCCTTTGAAACGAGAAATACTGTCACGTCAGGCAGATTTAAAAAAAAAAAAAAAAAAAAAAAAACTTTCATTGAATGCTATCAAAAGTGCTGTCAATACTGCTCACTATATTCTGCAAAGTGGAAAAAATTGCTGTCAGTGTCCAAGAGCCCAGAAAAAAAGAATATTCCTCTCATTTTATTCAATCTAAGGAGCACACACTCGGAAGAGGGGAGGGAGACCGGCGAGCAGAGGAAGGGAAGGGAGGAGGACACAGATTCTCTTCTAATGAGTATCTGGTGGGTGTTCTCCTGAAGTCGTGACTTGTTTGTTCTTCTATTATTCCCTGAGTCCTCTATCCCTCCATCCCTCCACGAGTGAGGACCCCAGCTCAGAGAAAAAGATGTCGCTGCAGAGTTAGGCTTGTCATGGACTCCTGTCAAAGACAACTAATTGGATCCAGTCGGATTGACCCCAGATCCTTCCCCTATCTCAACTGTGACCTAATCCCTCCGAGTGGCACCTGCCAACCATTTAAATGCTCTGCTTCCATATTACACTAAAAATGACTTGTTCAAGTTCTGGATCCCAGTTCAGAACCAACCTCTGTGACGTTGGACAAGGATGTCAGTGCAGTTACGTGCCAGGCAAGTGAAGGATCAAGGGTACTTGAGAATTGCTCCATATCAATATATTCATTATAAAAACAAATTATTAAAACACTTTCCTTTGGATGTTCCAGCAGCTGCCTACTTTCTATAGGAGGTTTGCACTTAATGTTCTCACTTCCTTTTTGATATACAGTCAGCTTGTTATTTTTTCTTTTTGTGGTTCCTCCATTGTGCATTAAATTGAACTCTTTTGAACTCCAGGATATTTTTTCCTGACCCATTTCTCTTCCCACTTATCTGTTCTAGAAAGGCTGAATTCAGGTATCTAAGACAACAAAAAAAAGGGAGTAGAACGCGGTGTGAGCCTATAGCATAATTTCACCTAATTAGCAGGCAGGAGATAAAAGGCTGTCATTCATAATTGAAGCTGGCGGAGGAACCCTGTCATCCCTGAATTTGCAAGTGAGAATGTTGAAGCTGCGCGATTCCTGCCCTGCTTTCATCTGCACTAACACAGAGAAGAAAATCTAAAGGGCAAGATGTGTCAGTTTTTCAGGCTACGAGTGAAAGGAAATTAAGACATTGTGCTTCATTTAAAATAAATCATCACAATATTCCCAAACATACACCATCTCCCTATCTCTCCTCAAACATAGCTGTTGTTTTTTGTCTCATTGTTTTGTTGCCGAGGGGCAGTAAACATGAAGAGTCTCCAATGATTTGGTTTGGTGCAGAGCAGGTGAACCTGCTCTGTGGAGTTATGCGGTGTGTCAACACTTTGCAGAAAGATGATCAATATACTGCTCAAACAGAGCTGGTTTCATGCTTCCCACCACTCTACAGTTGTTGCAGCAGTTTTTCAATATTCTTTGTCTGAGTCACGACAAGACTTCTGAGATGCTCTTTCTGCAGCAAAATTAGTTCACTGCACTGGTCCACAACTATGAATAATAAGAGGTTAATGTGACAAAGCAGGTTCATTCTCTCCTACTCACCTGCACCTGGTGCTCATCCTGCTGTTTAATGATGATTACCTTTGCCACAAAGGAGGTTATGTTTTTGGTGCGATTTGTTTGTTGGTCAGCAGGACAGCCCAGTATCAAGCCAAGCAGCGTATTACATCCATTAGTCCACTAGAGGGTACTATGTCAATGTCACGTTTTTGTCTCGCATGAAAAACCATGGTCAAGGACGGAGGTCATGTGACAAAGGTCATGTGATGAAGATCATGTGAAAGGAATCATTTGACAACGTGGAGGTAGGTCACGGGTGGTTGGATCTTTGAAACCCAACACTTTCACGCAAGGAGACCAGGATCTACATCTGTGAGAAAACAATGTGAATGTTTTAAATTCATTTATTTCCTAAGCCTAACCATGTAGTTTTTGCGCCGAACCCTAACCATGTAGTTTGTTTTTCGTACCGTTAAATACACGTTTTTTGTTTTGTTTAGTTTTTTCCTAAACCTAATCCTGTGGTTTTTCACAATGGTGCGAGGCAAAATGTGACATTGACATACCTGTAGTGTTCAGGATTATGGAAAAACTGCCTGATTTTCATGAAACTTGGTGGACTGGTGTAGCATGTACAGAGGAAGAAACCATTACATGGAGCAGATCTGAATCAAGGGGCACATCCACAAATCACTCATTAACATTATGAGATGGTCATTTGGCCTACTACCGAAAATGCCATACATCCAGTAGTGGGCTAGAAATACAATGATTCCATCACAATCCACAATCACAGGTACCAGTAATCCTCTGTGATGCACATGCACTTGCTCAAACCTAAAACAGGAAGTAGTCATTAAGGAGCATTCGTGGATGATGATGTCATAGGGGAGAAACGGAACCGATATCATAATACAATTAATAATATATAAATGGTAATGATAAACAACACTTGTTTCTCAAACTAAGATTTTGGTATGGAAACTTGAATACTCATATATAATCCAATTTATTATACTCTTACATCAAAATGTGAATTGCCTTCAATAAATTCCACTGTATTTTGATATCATTCTTGTAGTTTTGGAAATATATCCAGAAATATATAGTGGCTGAGGTTGATTTGCATATCATTGAAGGGTGGAGTATTGGCCTTGGCAGAGGTCTGCAAGCGTCCTTCTACTTCCATACTAGATTTATTGTGTGAGAAATTCTCAGCTCATCGCCCCCCTCCAGGGAGAGCAAATGACCTACAGTCAGTCATCTACAGAATATTGGCCCCAGTGGAGGGGATGGATGGATGGATGGGTGGATGGATGAATGGATGGGTGGCTGGACGGATGGATGGATGGATGGATGGATGGATGGGTGGGTGGGTGGGTGGATGGATGGATGGATGGATGGATAGATGGACTTATAAGGCCTACATGCAAACAATGAGACATGACTTACTTACTACAAACAACTATATCCTCGTCCCCCCCCATGTTGGCAATTTGACAAATTTAAACTCACTCAGCTATGGCTCTTCATACTGGTTCTCACTTTATTTGATCACCATAAAATGGCACTCATGTAATGTTATGTATTCCCCATGGATACATTATGGCTTTGTTGTTGAAACAGGTTTTTGATAATGTCTCTTTCTTTAAGCCTGCTGGGGCTCAGCGCAAGAAAATACGCTAAATGGCGGCAGCCGTTCGTTTTGTTTTGTATCATCTCTCAGTACTTGAAGGTTTTCAAGAAGTCTTGTGGGATTATTTGTCATGAAGAAATAACATGGATATTTAAAATTAGTTTTAATGGATGTAAAAAACATAAGCAGGGAATGTAATCAACATTCTTATCTGGCAGCAGATATAGAAATTGTCAATATATGATCCCCCTAAACCTTATCCTGATCAACACTGAGTTAATATAATCAATAGACTTTTCTCATTAATAAAATATAGCCTTTCAGTTTGCTACAAAATCCCTACATAACAACCAAGACATTGTAGACTCGTGCAATTACAGAAGTTCAATAAATCACTAAATGTCCCATGGCATGGAACTCCAAAGCAAAGACATGTCAAACATAAAAAGAATAACGCAAATATGAAATTCAGAAGTATTTTCATACATGCCTAAAGGAATTATCTCAGAGATTCATGTGCTGCTCTTTTCATCCCTTACTAGTAGCGATCAGAAAGAAGTTGGATGAGTTTTATGTTACAATATAACAGTGCAGCTTCACTATAATATTCCAGAGTGAATTTCCAACAGCAGTGTCATGCTGTATAAATGCTGGATGGTAAAGTAAAAGGATGCAGGGGAATCACTGTTTTATGTTGGATTATGAAATAGGCGCATCATATCAATATGATTATAGTGTGTCCATAAAAACAAATTTAGTAGCATAGGCATACACATTCATACATATTACCATCCTTTAATGAACTCCCCAGTCTCTCATTGTTTCTGTTGCTGATTTGCTGTGCTATGGTTCCCTTAACAAGTCTGGGAAGCTTTGAGTCACATAGAACTTGACCTTTTTAAGTTCCCTAACAACCCTGTATTTCCATTTTTCCCACTCCAGTTCACCCTCAGCTGGATAGGTATCAAATGGTGTAAGATCCAAAAAACATTTGGTAACATGCACCTCTGGCCAATGCCTTCATGTGTCTGCAGTGCCAAATGCCTCGTGCTGTTAATATAAGGCTCTCATAGAAATGTCTGGCGAGGGATCTGGTGCTGGCATGCTGGCAGAGTGCAGGCCGGGGTGAAAGACACTGATGCTAGATGTCCTGGCTGTGTATCCTCTCTTGTGTTGCTTTCATCTCAGGATGTAGTCCTTCACAGACGACATCCACAGAGGGAGCGAGAGGGAGAGGCTTAGCTGCTTTTCAGGCGAAGGTGGCATAGACAATTTGATTGGCTTCCATGTTAAGCAGCCGCTGCATCAATGTCCCTTGCAAATATTTCACGACACCACCCCTCCTTTGAGAAGTGATTATTAGTTAATAGTAAAAATTGTAGTAGTCTGTGTGTCTCGCTATGAAACAGGGTAAACAAAATCACGTGACTGCTTTTTGATTACAACTCATCACTTTTCGGAACTCCAAAATACTTTACTGATGGTCGTTATCAAAAAGAAACTGATTGATTCAATGGTAGGACCTAAAGCCACAGCTTACAGGCTGCTGACACGTTGCTGGTGTGGACACACGCAAGCAAGCTGCCGCTGAGCAGCATGTGAAAGGAAACACACACAGTGCAAAGGCAGTGTGTTCCGGTCCTAACGCTTGCACTCAACGCCCAAGCAGAAAGTTATGGTGGACAGTTTGCTTACTTTTGTTGTGAGATCCCAACAGATTTGTCTCATGTGGGCATGTCTCATGTCATGCAAGTGGGCAAATCAGCACAGAAGATCTGGCACCTATTTGCTGGCCTGCGCATCATAGCCTTGCTGAGAGCTGTGCGATACCACTTCAAGGAGACACAACTCTGTTTCTCAAGTTCAAGGAGACTGCAGCAGTGTGTAGCCAAAATCTTTCAGAAATACAGTTTCACATCAGTGTGCATTTAGTAGCTTTTCTGGAGTGTTATAACCATCTCTGACATGGTTGGAAAAAAGTTTTATTTTTTTATATGACATGGACATTGAATTTATGAGGCATGCACCACACATTTTACATACAAAAAACAACAGGTTTATATCTTAAAACGGGGCAATAAAGTTTGTTAAATCTTGAAATAAAAGTCTTAAAATGTATCTCAATGTAGGAATTAACATCTTTAGACAAAGGCATGAAAACCTTGAATCAAGACATGGATTCCTACATTATTAAATTTATGATCTCATGACTATTTCAATTATTTTGCAGGATTAGAATGATTTCACAACATGGCTCATGTGGTCATCTTTGAGGGAATCATGGACAAGTAACATTTTAAAAACACTATCAGCAAGGAGGTTGCAACACCATACATCAGGGACCATTGTAACTTGGATCAGTGCTTCTTCCAGGACAATGATTCTTAGACATGATCATCTTCATTTGGCACCTCATGGAAGACAGTTGGGTACAACACAGGAATTCGTCCGAGCTTGTTTGGGATATGAAATGAACTTGTCTAAAGTACTGAGACAGTTTGTGCAGGGAAGAGGAGGACACAGTTGAAAGGGAACTATCTTCATGTGTAGTGGGGTTGAATGTTTCTCATTCAAGTAAGCAGTCAGGTGCAGTGACTCTGAATTCAGCTTGAGGCCTGACTCCTCCCTCAGCTCTTCACAGGTATAAAAAACAGCTGTTGTTAGTAGCTCTCTCTCCCCTCCTGTCCTGAGCCTGCTGTGGCTGGTTAGTGTTGCAGGTATGTAGTGGAATCACGCTTCTTCATATTACCATTACCAACTCCATATTATTATATTATTATATTATATTAAGTCTAACATACCAGTTTCTACCCATGTGACAGTTTTTACCTCACCTTTAGTGTTGGGGAAACCTCATGGTATCTGGCCATCTTTTCCTGTTTGGGCAGCCCCATACCAGAGGTGGTGAGTTTGAACACTATAGGTATTTTAGTTGGCAGTAGAGTGGGCCTAGTAAAACTAACCTTTTTTTTTTTTTTTTTTTTCTATTTTAGGTTTACCTGCTGCTGTTTTTTTTTTTTTTTTTTTTTTTTTTTTTTTTTGCTATTTGGTTGTTTGTACTATTTTGCTTTTCACTTTGTCCATTTGACTATTTTGTTTCTGTTATTTCACTTATGTTCTTTCAGTTTCCTTAGGTTTTTCCTTTTGATGGTTACAGAAACTGGGTTTTGTATTTGTTTGATTTGAAATATTTTTTTATTTTATTTTACAGTAACTGTGCCAGGTTGTTGCGAGGCTGTGTGTGTGACACAATTTTGTAAGTTGCACCCTTGTCTACTGTGAGGTTTGTTGTGTTGCACCAGAAGGTAAGTTTTTGGTAGCACCCTTGGGTACTCCTCAACATAGACTGCCTCTCACAAGTTGGCTCATTTTCCTTTAGTTTTCATTATTTTGGACTGTAGTTTTATGTATTTTCGACTTCCCTTTTAGATTTTAGTTTTGTGTTAAGGCCAAATTTTATATTTGCATAATAAAGATCATTATAATTCTGTTATTGGTTTTGTGATGTTTTTATTTTTTTTTCCCTTTTGTTAACATTCTTTGCTCCCCAGCAGCTGCAGTCGCTGCCACTTATTTTGTCTCTTCAATAAAATATTTTGGGTTAATTTGGAAATTGTCTGTAACAAGCCTGTGTGCCTAATCAGTAACTCACCAATACCATATTCAAGATTTGTGTAAACTATTTCCTCGGGTGTCAATTCCCCAGGTGGCATTGTCTGCCTAACTCTCAATTTTCTACGTTGCGCCCTTGCCACACATGCATTTTTATTTCACAAAATAACAAGCTGCTCCCAATCAACAGTTTTCACATAATTCTTTTTTTTTTTTTTATGAACTTTGCATTACCTCCAATTTTAACAAAAGGTTTGGAGATGCACGTATTAAATGAATAATCTGTTGGCTGGCTGCTGCTTTGAAATCAACTTCACAAAGACGTTCTTCCTTTTCTACTTTCACCATCTTTCTATTATCTCTTGGGGCACTATGACTTTAACAAAAAATGTGAACCTGCCAATTTAAAGCTATATTGCAGCGCATTAATTAGCCATGCAGTAAATCCACCATCAAACCCAAGATGCCTAATGCAATCTGTATTACTTGGGCACTGTAAATCCCTGCCATATTTGCATTGTATATGGTAAAAGTGAAAAAAGGGGGGGGGGGATAATAATAAAGTCAAAGGAAAATTAAATGCTTTGATAATACCAGTACCAGCTGTGCAATAATAGTGTTTCAACACACTGAATGCACAGACCCCATGAAATGATATGCTAATGAACTGATTGATGCAAGCTATTTTTGAAGAGAAATTGTGGCATAACATTAGGTTCAGGCAAACCAACCATAAATGCTGAAAAAGTTCCCAAGAAAAGAAAGAACACCACAGCAGGGGGAAGGTGAGAAATGTATCGTGAACTGAAATAAGTGCGCACAGTAAAGTGCGCTTGATTAACTGCATTGTGTTAATCAAGAATTAATCAACGTATTGTCTCTTAATGCTTTTTGACTTTCCCAGCCTGTCTGTGGTAATCAGCCCCAAGCTCAACGGCTCTTGGTGAATACATGCATAATTAAATCAAAAACATACAACTTAAAAAGCACTGAATTATTTTCAGCTGGACACCGACCGGTCAACAGCAGAACGTGGTTGTTGAAGGATATTCTAAACCATGGATCTAGTGCAATACTGAGCATTTATTGGATAAGGACAATGTTGGTGGGGTTTACTCAAAAACCTACAGTATAACTCACTGTCATCCTCGGAATTACATTTCTATACAATTAAATTGCAACAACAAATCCCTTTTAAAGGAAACATAATTGTGACTAGTTAATATGTTTATGATGTAATGAGGAAACTGTTATTTTTGTGTTTAGACAGCTTCAAACATTTTAATATGGAGAATATCAGTTATGTTTTCACTGGCGATGTATTTTTTCCTGCTTAAATATCTAGTATTGCAGTACCATACCCATCATCGGCAGCAGTACCATTCATCCATTTTTGGATGTCTGAAAAGTCACTTCAGCCATGTAGGCAGCCTTCCAAGGCTCAGTCCATTATAGCCACTGTACCCTTGTGGAGTTCTTGTGGCTTTTATATAGGGGTGTGCAGAAAGCTTTTTAAAAAGCCCTTCAGTGCCGTGCCACTGCTGCTCACTGTGACATGCTCACTCTGAAGCCACTCCATGGAGCTCTGTCTCCTGACTTTCTTGCTTTTAACTCATAGTTACCAAACCCCAGCCAATGGGCTCCCATCCTAAGTGGTTATCCTGAGTCTGTTTGCTCTGATTGCCCTTGAATGGTCCCTGTGGCCAGTAGTGGTGTAATGGCCACCTCCCTGTGGGACAAACAGCCTCTCAGGAAAGGAGGGAGGACAATTACTAATCAATGTGTGCAGCTCCCCGATGGCACCCAAAGGAGTGTTGTTGAGGCTGCGTCACATTTCACCCCACGGCTTTCTGGAGGAATTGGTCTTCCTTGAGAGGTTAAGTGGATAGTTGCCTTATAATGGATTGGCAGTGAGTGACCAAAAAGTATTACCAAGGAGCAAGGAAGCATAGAAATGGGGATAATGGAGGGCAAGGGTTGGCTGTTTTTTTTTTTTTTTTGGGGTTGTCTTAATTTTTTCACACTATTCAAATACTGTACAAACTTTGCAGATTTCTGTGGTATTAATGCATTGCAACTGGATTTTTCTATGATTTTCTGTGATTTTTCTGGGATAAACCTAATTTATCAATGTGTAATTCAAAAACAATTGAGATAAACTATTATTACTATAACTATCAAATGTGTCTATATTTTCAAATAGCTCATGTTATTGAGAAAAACAAAACCTGCAGCACATACATATTTAAACTAACAGACATTGGGAAATATATCTAAAGAAACAAAGTTGCATTGTTTAGGATAAAGCAGGTATTATAGATAATGGATGGATGGAAGTTGTAAATGAGCTAGAGTGGAAACTATTTAAAATCTTTAAAATAAAAACTCAAATTAAAAATATCTTATATTTAACTTTGGAGGAACTGAAATCTGGATTCTTCTCTGCTGTGATTTAACTCACTTTAAAAAAAAAACCTGCACACCTGTGGCTGTGTTTGGCAGTAAAAAAAAATGTTATACAGTGTATATACCTGTTTTTTACTTTTACCTGCAGTGCATGAAGAACAACACTTGACAACCGAGCACATCCCTCTTCAAGACCGAGTGCAAGTGCAATCCATCTACTCTCGCTTTCTGTCAACTCTTTAATTTTGGCTTTATTGCTCCCTGTTGTCAAAAACACAGGAAATGAACAAATGTATTATTGGGGTTATCTACCTTGGTAGGCGAGTGAAGCGTATCGTCTACAGCTGATTACATCATTCTGTTAGTGCACCTGCGTCTGACAGGAGGAGCTCCACCTCCTACAATGAAAAGACAAAGTGCTGGAACAATCTGATCTGAATCACTTACGGGAAGCACACTGCTGTCACAATCTAGTGACAACTGCCCTCAGTCAGGCATGTTGGAGCCCGACAGCAGCTGAGACAAACCACGCAGGGGACGGTCAGGATATCCGTCTGTCACTGCGTCTGCCTCCTGAAGTATCATCAGCGATGGTTGTTTTTAGGACATGCAAGATAAAACACTGACCTGTAATGACTTAAAGGAGCAGTGTGTAGAATTTAGAGACATCTTGAGGTGAGGTGGCAGATTGCAACCAACTAAACGCCTCGCCTCGACATCCCCTTTCCAAGCATGGAGAATCTAGGGTGGCCGAGAAACTCGTGAAAAACACAAAATACCCTCTCGAGAGTCAATGTTTGGTTTGTCTGTTCTGGGCTATCATAGAAACATTGCAGTGCATCATAGAGTGGCTCAGTTAAAGAAGACCTGCCCACACTAATGAAATCACACTGATTTGAAGAACTGTAGTCTGAGCCACCACCCCATGACATCCACCAATCCCACCCTCGGACACACACCCTTGACTAAGACTGGCAGTTGTTTACAGCACAAATGAAGCATCAAACTGCATTAACTGTAAACACAAAACTGACATATTATCACCTATACTACAACATAATGTAGAACAATAAACAAACCATTCATCCATCTGGTTTCTGGCCACCTAATTAATCTAAATTTAATACTCATTCTCCTTTTAGCTCTGTTTTGGTCTCCACTATATGTGGCTCGTCAGCTGCAAAGTGCTCCACTATATTCTCCAGGCTGCCAACTATGTTTGATGATTGACATTGGACACAAAGCATAAAATGGGAATATCAGTTTATTTTCAATTTTCAATATTTATTGGAAGTGAACCAACATTGTGAGCTAAAAGACAACAAGATGCTTCATAGATCTGAATAGGAGATACTTTTCTGTAGGCTTGTAACTAATATTGACTTGTTTCACATTAGATGAAATATATTTGTTTTTATTTTGATGATAAAAAAAATCTTTACAATAGAGTTTGCATCAAGGAATGGCATGACTCTCGTGAGTACTGATTAAATAATATGTAGCCAACACAGAAAATTAAGGACTAGTAATATGTTTGTGATGTTCGAGTGGGTCATTTAAAAGTTTTCCTCAGTTTGAAAAACAAAAGTTCCAAGGCCTTCTCAGCAACACCCACAGCACCTGTGCTCTTGTGGGAAATACAGCACATCAAAAACAGTCAAAAAGCAAAACAAAGCATATAAATCATTCGCTTTCAGCTGGCACGGTTGGGTGTACTGGACACAAATGCAGCCCACTGCACCTGTCAGCTCCTGTCAGCTAGGCTAGCTACTAGGCAGCCAGGCAGGCCACTTGCCAAGTTGGACGGTCTGCTATACCGGAGCAACATAGAGGCTAGCTGGGTAGCTTCTCTGTTCTTCAGCAGTGGTCACGGGCTTTTATAAATGTGAGAACATTCACCTGTAGTCCTTGTGGTTCTGCCTACTATGGTGTAAGGAATTGTCAGTCTCAGAGGTCAGACACGTGGAAGGAAGATGGAAGTAGTGTAGATTTAAATAAACGGTATGTGACAGCAATAGAGAATACATAACCTACATCTGCACTAAATAATAAGTGATATATGTATATATTGATAGGTAAGTGGTAGATAGCAAACAAAGTCCAACAAAACAATGATGGTGGATTAGCAAAAATTAAAAAAAAAAAAAAATCCTCTGTCAATTTTTTTTTTTTATTGTAATTTAGAAAAGATGTAAAATTAAAGCCACATTTATATTAATGGAAATACAGTAAGGTTCATCAAAAATCTCTTAAAACTAAAGCGGCATTTGCCAAAGTTACATTATCCAGAAAAAAAACATTACAGAGGGAAAGTGCTCAACTCATTTTGACCTTGTAAGTTGGTGTTCATTTATATTCATAATAGCTTTTAAATACACCTTTTCTCCTTGCTCTGCGTACCAATGTCTAAATAATGCAGTGCAGACTTTTCATTTAAGTCTGCTTTTAAACTGCCTTGCCAGACATTATTAATGTAATAATAATAGTAATGCAGAACTGATGTTCTCTCTGGTGTATTGAACCGCTCAGGCAGATTTTAAGTCTGCTTACTGCTTTTACTGGATGGAAAGCAGCACAGTCTGCAGTTGGAAAGAGGAGAGGAGAATACAATTTAAATTGTATTATGGCTAAAATTTGCAAACAATATTATGGGCCTTGGTTGCCACAGTGCTTTCAGCACACTTTAACACACTTTTAATCATAGTTTAATGTGCTTAATATTGATATGTTTTGAGTCTGAATATATTTTGTCAGGTAGGTGTTGCAGTGCTGTGTAGGTGTTCATTGGATGGGGCACTGGTTGTCAGGCACCATCTGTACAGTTTATTCTAGTTGGGGGGGTAATTTTTAAACACTAATGTTGAGCAGTAGAACACTTAATGAGGCATAAATACCACATTTTATGACTTTAGGGTGGCAATGGACTCTGAGACTGTGAATTGGAGGCCACTCGACTGTTCCTCCTAATTTTTCTCTTTCCTTCAGTAAATATAAATAGGCCTAATGGCAGTCCAATTCTAGGTGCCTCTTTCCAGCAGATGGCGGCTCCGTGTGAGGCTTAACTAATCACAAACATGTAAATAATGCAAGGCACTCTGCCTGAGAGGGCTTGCTGTAGCGGAGGAGAACGAGAAAGAGACACAGAGGGGAGACCGGATCAGCTGGCCTTCGAGCTAAAACATTGCACAAGTCCTGAAACCACTCCATGGCAAATTCTTCCATTTAAATGATTTACATATTGATAGAGGTCATTCTCATATTGCCGTAATCAAGACCTCATGTTTGCTTATGCTGTCATGAATATTTACAGATGAATTTTGAGTTGGGTCCCAGGCTGCGACGACACAGTGCAGGAGGCGTCCAGTGGTTTTAATAAGATTCTTTACAGATGAGAGAAAGATGTGAGCAGCATAAAGGACTTTTGTTCTTTTATCCATTTTTGTATGCCCACCTGATGAGTGAAGTAATTTCAAGGTCTGCAGTGAAACAATATGTTCCCCTTGACACAAATCATTATCTTCAGTTGGCCCTTTAAGCTCATTGACTTTTATCCTCACGTTTTTTTGAAGTAATTTGTTCCACTTCAAGTGAGAACCCATTGATAGAAAGCCCTGTAACAGAGAATCATCCAATGATTAAAGAGATATTAGCTCATTTACCAGGAAATGGTCCTGTTAAATAAAGAAGGAGGTTACAGGCCAAGAGTGAATCTGTCTATCAAGTTATCCTTTTATCTATTCCTGGCTTTCTGTTTGCTTATTTGCTTTATTGATGGCCATGCACACATAATGTTGAAATAATCAAAATAAGTAAAAACACCAAAAATATTTGCAATTATGAATATTTAAATATCAGAAAGAAATTCTTAGTTTGATCTATTTCTGTCCCTCATTCATCCAGATGTCTCTTAGAGCTGCACTTGGAGTGTACTGTAACTCTAAAATCTGCTTTCAAACAGAGCCCAAAAATATTTTAATTATGTCTGTAGTTGTCTGAGCCCAACCTGGTGATACAGGTTAATGAAACACAGGGAAGTATGATAAAGAAGGCAGTGACCCCCATAGGTAAACAGCTTTTGAGGAATGATGTTTTGGTTCAAGGACGGCACACTGATGGAGGGCAAATAATAACTTCTTTGAAATTGAAGCACTCTACTTCCCCGTGATACAAAATAGAATGTCGCTGTCCTTGGCAAAGACCTGTAGGTGAGGCTGATTGAATTGAATTGAATTGAATTGAATTGAATTGAAGATAGACAGACAGACAGACAGACAGACAGACAGACAGACAGACAGACATAAATCAGTACCTCAAAAGTTTTTGGTTTGAGTAAAAATGCTTTTCTACACAATTGTGACGCAATTGTTTGTCGCATGTAATGTTTTTGTCATAAAATTGTAGGAGAAGTGCAAGTTGAAAATTTTTATTTTTTTTATTTTTCACTACTACTGTACCTTAAACTCAAGCATAGCCTACCGCGCATCAATTCTTCTTTTTTTCTATTTTATTTTACTCTAAATAAATATGGGCCCAAAGTTATAAAATAAGTTCCTTAGTCATAAAAGTAGTGTAGATTTACAAAAACAGTGTGTGACAGCAATATATAATACATAACCTACATCTGCTGTAAATATAAGTGATATATGTATATATTGATAGGTAAGTGGTAGATAGCAAACAAAGTCCAACAAAACAAATTTGTAAAATAAAAAAAGATTAAAACAAATTCTCTCTGTCAAAAAAAATTAATTGCAATTTAGAAAAGATGTAAAATCCCGTTGACAAATGGAAGAATGAAAGCATCCTTAAAGCTTATTTAATAATTAATGACACAGCAGAGCACCAGATGAAGTCTGTTGTCTAGACTTTTGTCGCCCAGGGACCTTGGCCAGGAAAATAGAGCATGAATGTCTGATAAGACACAACGACATGATTATGGTCTTACGTGGCTGCCGTTCCATGCACTTTAAATCAGGGAAACTAGGTCATGTGATCTATTTTGTTTCACTAATTTCCTTCATCAACACAAAAGTGTCATACTTTTGTGTTGATGAAGGAAATTAGTGAATTAGACATTCTGCAATAATAATAGCATAATAATAGCAGGCGGGTGAGGTGTGCCTGATTCCAACTGAGCTCAGTGCTGAAACATTATGCTTCTGATCAACGGTACCAAACTGAAATTTCTTTGTGTCCAAGCGAGCTCCAAGGACAGGTTTTGGGAGCTTTAGAATTCAACAAGCACATACATTCAGTAACTGTTAACAAAACGGGCCCAAAAGTTTCTCTGGTACAGAAACATTAATAATGCATGAAATGTGTAAAATTGTACGAAACCTGTCTAAATCTTGAGTCCAGAAGCAGCCTCCTTGTTTCTCAGATGTCTGGAGTTGCTGACTGCAGCACCATATTACAGCAACACACAGCGTCTGGAGTGTGGGCAGAATATATGGGATGTTGATTTTTTTGGGGGGGGGCAAAAATCAACACTACGCCAGACAGCATATGTCTGAACATTTAACCGACTGCGGTCGGCATCAGACATTTGAAACATCAAAGTTTCATGAGATGATGAGACTAGATGAATTTCAAGAATCCACATACCTGCCTGCAGTTGATTAGAAGCCTAGTCGCCCCCTGCTGTGTGCACACAGGCACATCCACATTAAATTCTCCCGTTCTTCTGAACCCGTCTGCGACATGTCAATCTTAATACATTTTTTTATAGTTACATGTCCTTAGTGTGCTCGCATTGACTCATCATTTGGGTATGCACACCTCAAGACAGCATCTACAGTCAGGATATGTGTTTTCTGATGCAACAGTCTAGTGGACCTCTGGCCTTAGGCAGCGTTTTACTTAAAAATGCATATGGCTTATCAGCCTCAAGCAACATGCCTGGGGTTGCAGAGTGCCGTCCCTTCTTTGCGAGACAATATAGATTCACTATTTGCAGACATTAAATTCTGATGTTAGAGATCTCTCAAACATTGACATTTACAAAAGAAAGCTCTCCTTAAAGCAGACATATTCAGCCTCCAATGTTATGTGTTTTTTGCCCTTCTTAAAGCCCTTTAGTATCAAACAATCACACGTAAGCCACATTGATCAAATGGACTGTGTGATGTAGCCTGCAGCTTACTGGCATTATGTTGCAGTGTTTTAGACAGTTATCTCTTGTTGTCATTTTCTCACAGCCAGTGAGTATTGAGAGCAAAGAAACCAGACGCCACGGTTCACTGTCACTGGTCGATGCGATCTACAGAGTACATTGCATGGTGCAGAAACTCAGATCATAACGATCAGGATGTGTAACTCTTCATCGCTGCTGAAGGTGTAGTCAATACACCAATGCTATCTTACTAACACACACACTCACTGCTATAAATCAAACTCAACGAAACTATGACAGCCCTTATTGTGACTCCATTTAAAATTAGAATAGAGGATCTAGTGCATTATTACCTAAATTGTGTAATATAATCCAATGGCTGCAAAATGGCATAACCACTTATGGAATGAAATAAAATACTGGATGGAGGCAGCTGAATATAATATTTCACACAATAAGCATTTCATTTGATTCCAGTGAACATGCTAATAAGTGAGTGAGGCTGCTGCCACCAGGTCAATCAAACGGTGTGTAATAATAAAGATAGGTGAGACTGACATTGAATTAAAGAGCAATATTCCAGTGAGAAATGGACCACTTGAAAATCCTGACACATACTTCAACAAAATAAATGCTCCTATCAAAGTAAAGATACACAGAGATTTGAGTCATCTTTTGACCAACAAACAATTAAGTCTGTGCATGCTTTGACAATGTTTAATTAATCAAAGAAAGCTTTTCTAAATTAATGGGACATTTCGGTGCTCAACTCTGAGTCATTCTTTTAAACATTCAAAGTCAATGATGACCGCGCCAATAACAAAACAGACAGGAGGAGTTGGAAGGTGGCAGTTTCTGAAAACCCTCAAAAACCTCATTACCTGAGCTATCGTTTCTTCCACATCTTAAAAGCCTTCATTCTTGTGACATTAATAGCAAAAGTATACAAATTAAAAATACAAGCGGGAAGAATCGGGGTCCAAGCAAATTGCAAGCAGTAGAAGACAGGAAGCACATGAACGTAAATCGCATGCACACATTGAAACATGTGGTTCAGTGGTTAGCACTGTCACCTCAGCAAGAACAGTCAGAATTTGAGCCCTACCTGGGGTTTGTGTAGAGCCTCACCTGGGGCAGATGGATGAGATACTTCAAAACTGAAGTAGTTTTTGTTGTCGACCCCTAAAAGTCAAAATGTTGGTGATAAAATTCTGAAAAATATCACATCATTTGGAGAATGTCAGGTGTAGATCCAAATGACTTCTGAATTTTGAGCAAACTTTTAGAGAAAAAGAAAATGTTGTGCATATGTAGCCAGTGACGAAATGTTCCTCCTGAGCTACTGCAGGTTCAGGCAGGCCTTGGCACCTCCTACTTCCTGGTTCACCAATTAGGCAGAGTATAAAAGCTGCACAGAATGAGCTGCTGTCAGCCTGCTTGAGGATCCACAGTGATCTGGTAGGTGTTTTTTAGGTTTTAGTCTTTAAGTAAAGTTATGCTGCTATTGGTTATCTCTTGTTTGTTTGTACCCCAGATCCATCTCCTCAGGGAGGCCCAAACCAGGTGTGAGCCTGCCCAGATGGAGGAGGCACAACATTCAGGCTAGAATTTAAAGCCACTGCTGTTTTGTTTTTGTTTTGTTTTGTGTTTCTTTATTTCTGTGATGTTGTTTAGTCAGATGACTTTTGTTGGTGTTAGTTTCCTGTCTTTTAACTAAATTGTGTTTGGTATTTCCCCCCAAGAATATTACTTTCCATAAAATTGCATTTGCATAAAGTTTGATTATCCTGTTTTCTTTTAGGAGTGCTTGGGGTTGGCAGCAGCGTGGCCGCCCAGACGGTGGTGGGTCTGGTGACTGGGTCTCTCACCTGCTCCTCACATTCTCAGTTGTGTGGTTGATGGTATTTTCTTTTTGTTTTACACATCCTTTCAGTATTTGCATGCCTTTGGTTATAATTGTGTATAGTTTGAGTGTGTGGAGCACAGGAGCTGGTGAGAGTCTGCCCACCCCATTTTTTTTTTACTGCCTACAGATGCAGCCTAGTCACCAGTAGCACTCCGCTTATGTTTTAAAGCACATTGGATTGTGTTTTTATACTTATAGTGTCTTCAAGAGTTGATTTAATAAATTGACTTTTAGTTTACCGTTATATAAAAAAAAAAAACATTTAAATAAACATTTGTAATCTTGGGGGAATCCTTTGCCTCAGTCCATTGCTTTCTGTCACTTGTGGATCCGTGGTTGTTCTATCCAAATTTTAAGAGGAAATAACCCACCCTGCGGTACCGGTGGTCACGCATGCAGCACACGTTACAGACAGATATTTAATTTAACTACGGGATCACCGTTTGACCAAACTTAACCTCTTTGAAAACATGTGATACCGAGTATCCAAAGAATGTCTGTCATTTTTGTAGCATTTGAATGAATATTTGTGGAGATGTAGATGTTACTTGATTTTGCATGTTTTGAAAAATATAAAGTAGGTTTTAGAGAAAATGTAAAACGAGTCACAAAAGTTGACACTATTAAAGCAGAAGTGTAATGGAGCATAGAAGCGGATACATTCAAAGATTTGAATTGTGACAGGATTTTTATTCTAGCCCAAGCCGAGCAATTTGCAGCCGAAAGGCCAAATTCAATGAGTTTTCACCGTATGGGTTTTGCTGCACATTCACTTTTAGCGGAGAAAAATAAGTGGAAGTGGAATAATAATAACGGGAACAAAAACAAGAGGGTTCCACACAGCTATGCTGCTTGGACTCCTAAAATGTCTGTAATAAGCTAAGCAGTCTAACAGGGTTATGTTGGAATGAAATAAGACTGGTAAGGATGCTGACTTTTTGGCTGGGACATGTAGCTTTACCCTCAGTCTTTGAGAGCTCTCCTCTACAGTAACCCCTTAAACTCCTTAAACCTCAAAGCTATTTTTTTTTAATTTTTTTATTTACACTTGAAATAAAACTGTTTTCTCCACAACTGTAAAGCCAAAAACAACAACCTTGGGCTCTATGGATATCGGACACTTTTGAGACTTTTTTGAAATATAATAAATCTCCTTATGCTCTCACCAGGCCAGAGTGAGATCTGCAAAACTCTATCAAAATCTGACAGTTGTTCTTCCGCCAAATCAAAACTGTATATTAGAGCGTAAATAACGATGAGTCAGTCAACACTGATGACTAACCTGTTCTTGATATTTTCAACTGCACCTCTATGGAATTTCACAGAGCACTGCAAATGCTGCATTCATTTTAATAAGTCGCAGTACGTGGTTTCACTGAATGTGCAGCAACCTTCAAAAATAAAGGATATCAAAGGATAGAGCCTGGTCCCTGTAGAGGAACCTTCGGTTGGGGGGATGTGGGTGGTTCAGACTCATATTGTCATTTTTAAACACAGAAACAAGCTCTAGCAAAAAGCTCTTTTGTCTTCCGCTGTTTAAACTCACACTGTTTGAAAAACAATTTCAACTTTTCAACTCTTTTAGAATCACACAAATTAGATTTTTCACAAGGCCACAATTTGAAAAGTGTGTAGGTTTAAAAAAAATCAGGAATCAAACATCATGCATTTGGTATACTGTATCTTAGCATATTATCCGTCATTATGGATGGATGAATGGAGTAAATAAACAAAGCTAGATGGATGACCTAAATAACTGAGTAATAACAAGTCTGAGCGATCAAAACAATGTAGATATCATGTAGAATTTCTCACTTGATTTTCAGAGAATCATGATGTGTGAATTTTTTTAAATTCCTTTTAAATCAGTCAAGGAGAGATGTCATGGTAAAGATCTATATGAAAAAAAATAATTTTGCTGGGGAGGTGCAGGAAAGTTTGTTTTCTCTGTCTTGCCTCTCTGTCTTCTTCAGACAGCTGCACACAGATTTTCATCTGCTGGGAAAAAGGTGATTTATTAATCTCTTAGAAACATACTGTGATAATGTTGTGCCATTTTGGAATAAAAGCATTAAAACAATATATATATAACTAACATACCTGAAATTTGAAAGCTTAAAACAAGGTCAAGGTGTCTCACTATTCAATTCCCCCGTGCCAAACATGCGACTCTTCACAATAGGCGACTTCAAGGCTTTCTCTTTGAATTCCTCCTCCCACTCACTGCTGAACATCCTGAGCCCCAGAGCCACAGGAAGGAAACAGCACGGAAACATTGTGGATGCAGCAGCAGCAGGTCAGGAGTGTCGTGCAAACCGTGGCCATTCAATTAGCTAATTTGCATGCTGACCATGTCTGACCCTTTCGTTACATTTGCATTTCACAGGTGAACATTGCAGCAAACCTCCACCATGACACGTCAATACTTCTTTGTTGCTAAGTGAATAAGCCACCCTTCTGCCCAGTTCAGTAACAGGTGGTCATTGCCATCAGTGCAAAGGCATTAGAGGTGTATGATTAGCCTCTTTAAGTGTGCTGAAAGAAACAGTGTGATACAACAAAGGATGCTGTGTATTGACTCTGGAATAACCTCAACGACAGTTTTACAAACTGAACTAAAATGTGCAACATTTGTCTTTAGTAAATAAAAATTCTATCTAATACATAAATCCACTCACACCCCATGTGAGAATAATTAGTAGAGATCACATATACACTTTGATTAATAAAAAATGCAATTAAACCACCAATTACTACAATAATATTGGGACGTTTGGTGTTAATGGGTCTTTAATAGAGTAATTGCAACATTGAGCTCGACACAGTTACATACTGTAGCTCCAAGATAATTATCTCAGTCTCATTATCCAACCTGTTTATGATTCTCCTCAGGTCTTTTGTGTTTTGGACCCCTAATGCAGTTATGATGTATGCATCCAATGAACTGCCATGTAATAACAGAGAGCAAAGTAGTGCCACTGTAACTCCATACCATTGTAAACTAAATGTCAACTAGCTGAGACCCATTAAAGGGAATCCCAAATCCTATTTAAAATTCATCTTCAATTTCTTTGAGAAGGAAAATGAATCTGAGCCTCAGTAATATGGACATGGGGCAGATGACTTAAAGACATCCTGGCAAAGTGTTTCATATATTACCATATTAAGAGGATTATCAGCACAGAGAAGATAAACAAGACAAGGCTAGAGGGATGTGTTGAGACTATCTGCAGCAACAGGAAATATATCCAACGCATGTACTCTGGCACCTGTCTTTTAAAAGCATATTTTCACCTTGGTTATGAAATCGTCCTTTCATTTTTAATTGAAATGCATGGGCTAGGATCTAAAAGGGTAATTGCACTGCGTAGGAATGTTGTCCTGGTTGTAAAATGTAATCCCCTCACTTCCTTTAATCTATGGAGAGAATTTGGCCTTCCTTGTTGATGTGCACTCGAATAATGCACAGTAAGACTGGCCCCACACACACAGCGTACAAACCGTATAGATTTTTGAGGCTCACAAGTTAACTTGTTTGCTAAGTCAGGAAGATGTGGCCAGTGAGCGTTGTGGGAGATAATCGCCCTCACCATCCAACCCGACCCCTTCATGTTATACGTGAAATCTCCGTGCACAGATTCAGTTTCTGCAGGGATGCAGGTTTCTCCCATGTCAGCACATCAGATCATTTCTAAATTCACACCACATACTCCGGGATTTTCACTCAGGATTTCAATTTCTGAAAGGTGCTTTCTGTTGAGACAACACAGGATGTACTGGAATCATCCAGCTCTTTTGACCCTGTTTGAAGCCTATAGGTCTTTTTTATTACCAGCGAGGAATTGCTTGAACTTTTGTTGAGGAAGGTCAGTACTTTTGCATCATAACAGCACATCGGTGCTCACAGAAAATACCAATGTTTTCCATTTTCCTCAGAATAAAATCACTGTCATGGCAACCATGTCATCCACCATAAAGATGAGATATAATCTGGGGTGAATCATCCAAGAATAGCTGCAGTTAAATTACGTGATATCGAAATGCTACTACAGAGTATAACCTTTCAAAGACTGAAATTTTGAAGTGTAAGTTGAGTTCCTTCATCGCACCAATAAGTAGAATATACATTACCAGCATTAGATGCGTAGCCTCTTTCATCATTTCCAAGAGGCCACTGTACTGCTATATTGATGTTTTGACCAAGCGGCAACCAAACATGACAACAACATTTGGATTGTGAACTGCCGATCTGAAGCCTCGAGTTTGGATTTTGGCTGTCGCCATCTTTCTACTTTGAAGCCAGAAGTGACCATATTTGGATGAGCTGGGATGAGGCATGTGATGGATCGAACTCCATCTGATTGGGAACTCAAGGACACGATACCCGGCCTACCAATAGCAGACTGCGCCACAGGACTGTCAATCAAACAGACACGCCCCCAAAGATACTGCTTTTTGAGGCCTACTATCTAATTGTTGATGGAATTAGTTTCAGATTGACAACCAGAAAACTAATAAGAGGGAGCAACTTTAATGAGTGACATTATTATGACTTGAGGAAAAAAATGGATTGACGTTGTATTTCAAGAGAAAAGTTGAATGGGAGTCAGAGCTCCATTGTCCTCACTTTGTTAGATTGCAAGCTTTTACTTACAGTCTATGGTTCTGACACAAAGGATGCAGAATTAAACTCTGGCTCAATTATTGCTGCACAACTCACGTCATTTGCCATTCAAATACATACATGCACACAATAATATCTCAAAACATGTGCAGCAACATTTTACCACTAATCATTGAGGCAGAGGTGTAAAACTGTGAAATCCTGTGAATTTGATGATGACATTTCAGCCATAGAAAAATGATGGATAATACAGCAGTTTCACCGTTGATATCTTAAAACTGTATGCCTCCAGGACAGCGTCTTCATGAGAGAAAAATGTTTTCTGTGCATGATTTCTCTGACGATTCAACATTACTGATGATCTCTGAATGTGTTTGTAACTCATAGGTTGTACCAGAATCTATTAGCCATCGATGTTTGGTCAAAATCAGAACAGTGTTGCATAAGATATTACCACAGTGTGACAGCATGTATGACAGACAGAAAGAGAAACATCACAGTTCCAACTCTTGTGTCATCTTGTGGTAACTCAATATGTAAATTTGATAGAAAGTGATGCTCAATCATACCAGACAATTTCATTTTGAAATCTATCAAACTGTAAACCTGTAGTCAGTAAAACATCTTAATATAGTCAGTCTTGCAGCCCATTGCTTTAGTTAAACTCGTTTCCTCTCTGTGGAATTAATCAATAACCAAAGTTAGACAGCAGGGTAAAGTGCACAGCCAATAGTCGCAGCGTGCACAACCTCTCTCACCTTTCTGCCTCTTGGATGCTTTGCGACAGCCATAAAGAAGTCTGTAAAACAACTGCCAGTCTCTGTGACCTCCTGCCAGAGACAGTTCACAGGGCTAACTCCCTCACCCAGTGGGCATGGCTATTTTATCTCCACGGGCAACCTTGAGAAATGAATATCAAAACTGAAAGAGTGAGGACAAGTAGAGAAGAGGTGGAGAGACCAAAAGAAAGAGAGCGAGAGCAGAGTGAAATGGGGAGTGAGAGAACATAGGAAAGAAAATGACTTGGCAGTCACCCAAGTGGATCATTACCTTCTGCTCCACAAATGTGATGTAGTGGAGAAGGTGAAACTGATAGTTTGGAAATGAGCGGAGCTCGCTGGACTGATACTTAATCATTACCAGCACTGCACCATGGCAGATAGCAGCTCCGGGCTTCAAGGTGTTCTCCCCTGATGTTCACTGGAACAGATCGACAAGCTTGTTCTCCACCTCCAAAGGGAGGAGTGTGGCATGAAGCGATTAAAAACACACTGCCCACTTTGTAACTGTCCGCTAAGCGCTTCGGCCCGGCAGGAAAATGTTTGCTCTGTTTCTCAGCTTTAGTTTGATTTATTGGCACTGCAGTGTAAACACCACATGTGGATGTTCCTCTCACATTTGTGTCCAATTTCTTACAATTCTAGTGACTTATAGTTACATACTAGTTACATTATCAGCTTTCAATGAGCTATGAACCTTCAGGCAAGTTCATCTACAGTATCTGTATAACAGTTTAGTTCCACATTGGTAGCAAACACCAGATTAATCAAAAAGTCAGAAATAGTGTTACAATAAAAAGTAGCCTGGATGTACTGCTAACCTAATAAAGAGCTTACTCTCAATGAGGGTTGGACGTTGGGTAGAAGTGCATCTTCATGCATTGAAATAAAGTACAATGAACTGGTGCAAGTCAATGCCGAAAATATGTGTCACTCAGAACCACTATCATTCAAAACAGGTTAGTACAACTGACTAATAAGGATGATTTAACACTGAAATAACTATATAAACCACACATTGGCAAAATATGGATCACCTCAGTCTGACCCATAACATCCTAAAAAAAAAACTTGAGTCTCTACTGCTCTTCAACTTGACTCCAACAGATGCTGCATTGATGCAGGCAGTGCCAGTTTACACCAAAGCAAAATGAGACAGTGTAACATTTCCATAGTAACAACTCTTCAGGCTTTTTTGTCATTGGAAATAATTTGTGGCATCTTAAAACATGAATGAGGACACTGATAGTGAGTTAGTTTTAACACCTGGGTCATACAGATTGTTCCTCAAATAAATTGATGAGTTGAGCTTCTCTGACTTGTTTGTCAAGTCGTAAGTGAGCAGTTTTACAATGTAAGGCATGTTACCTATTTCAGCAGCCAATCAGCTCGTAGCAAATTCAGCTGGTCAGTTACAAACTAGCAGCTGATTGAAATAGCAGTTTTGAGGTCTGACAAGTGAGTAGTGACGTGATTTTTGTTCACCCTGGTTCATAGCGAGACACACAGACACTGACTCTGAGACAGAGGAGCGATACAGAGAGGGAGAGAGAGAGAGAGAGAGAGAGAGAGAGAGAGAGTAAACACTGCCCTTCACCTGGTAAAGTGTCACCTTGATATATTTAGAGCTTACACTGGGTTTCTGCGATGATCATACAGTAAAAATGCGTTCAGATTGTTTCCCTGTATATTGTAGCTAGGAACCGCTTGCGGCACGCATGAAAAATAAGCGTCGGTTTTATGTTATACATGACGCACCGCACACGCAAACCAGGAGATTCAAGTGAGACGTGCGTCTCCCGCTGGCAGTGTGTCGGCTGTAAACCTTTAATATGGACGCTGAAATGAAATGATGCCACGCAGCAACAGGTAACGCAAACGCCACACAGGCAGCGTGTTTCATGTCTAAAACAGCTTCGTCTCATCATGAATCTCTGGTCTGAACTGGGCTTAACTGTAAATACACAATGTAATGTGTTTAATAAGTGACCTATGCAGTGGTGACTATTAGACAATTGTCATAATGTAGGCTAATTTGAAAGTTGATACTGTGTTTAACTGGGTTGTTTCATGAAAGTAATCTTTTCATTGTAACCTCAGAGTCAACAGTTTGGCACACAGCTACATGAAAGTTAATATTTTCCAAAATATTGTTTTCTTTTTTAAAACGATGACTCCGACCTTCTGGGCTGACAAGTAACCTCTTATAAAGCAATGTGTCCAACAAATCCATGTTGTTTAACAGAATTCTTCACTATGAGTTCCACCTTTCAGTTCTATTGTTCAATGTTTGTCCATTTACTTACTTTATCCTAGTCAGGACGGCCCTCTGAAAAACCATGTTGCCCACCATTTATTTAAACATCTCATCCTTCCAGTCAAATCTGAGATACATTTGCAATCAAGGATATTTTACTCACAAAGCCACTTTAGTTTTTCTGTGATTCAACTGCAAGAAGAAGACTCCATCAAGATGTTTTTGAATTCTACATTCTTGGATTACCTTCCCGAGGAGATGTCAATGATAAAATGAGAACGGACACCAGCGCAGGTCCCAGCGAGGAGAAACAGATACCACTGGACTGCACCATAATGGGTTTCTCAAAGAGGGTCTTGGCTCAATGTGAATAATAGTCAAATAGCAGCATTAGACTCGCTCATCCTGCTGGACACTTTGAAACCGAAGCTCAGGTCAATGAATGGATCACACCCATTAAAAACAAATTTAGACTTCTGAGAAATGGTCCATGTAATTCTTTCATACTAAAGCATACGCTTACTGTGTTGAAATCTAAATACAGCTTCTGACATTCAAATGCCACCTTTTTAGTGTTTTCTTTTTCATTCCAGGGAACAAACATGTTAGAAAGCTTCTATAAAAAGCTTTAACATTTGTATGTTCATGTGCGACCCACTGAGAACCGGCTATTTTGCTGATCACGTTGTACATGCGCTATCGTTCACATCTTACAGGTGCAGTTTTGCATTTTAAAATACTTAAGGCATATTCTTTCCATCATGACATTTTATGACATTTAAGAAAATGCACTTACGTATTCACAATCATTTATGCCGTGTACTATTTTGTCATGTTCAGACTACAGCATTTACAGCAGCGGTCTCCAACTCGTAGCTCGTGAGCTACCAGTATACCACCCGTTTCTGAGTAAATGGGGGAAGGTTAGAACAATATACAGTTTCCCATACATACACTTACTTAGCAGGCTGCCGAGGTATTTTGATGGGTGCCAAAGTGTATTTGGCAAACAAATTCATCATTTGTGTCTCATTTATGTTTTAACCTGTCCGGCAGAACGATGCGATCAACATGAACGTGGACAATCTCCCCTCGCTCCCTTCACAATTTCACTACAGATATAAGCCTGTGCATTTTGTATTTATGTCTTTATTACCTCTGCACCATGTCAGTGCAGCAGAGGTTGAGCTCCGTCCTGAGTTAGACACACAGAGATCAGAGGACAGAATATGCAACCCGCAACGCCTTCCAAACACAACAGAGGCCGTCTCACTGAGTTGGAAAGAAACGGGTGCTCATAAATGAGGTAAATAACATAAATACAATGGTTTTAGCTGGACAGCAGCAGCAGAGCCAGAGCTATAAAGTGTGTCTGTCACTGAGTGAGTCAGTGAGTGAGTGAGAGATCAAAGGTACACCACAGTTTGGGTGAATGCCACAACTTTTCAAATTAAAAGCCCTCCAGGTTCACATATGGTCCAGCCCTATATGTTTTGACCTAGACATGTTAATTCAGGAGGGGCAAGAGTTCCCAATCACAGAGGAAACACTGGATATTGCTGGACAAATCTTACATTAGACTTCTCCATTTGTATATCCATTTGTTATTGTTCACATAAAAGAAGCTATTCAGCTGGTTTGGGTGTTGCTCAGCTATGTGAATAAATGTTACTAAACACGAGTAGCTCTCGGAAACTTTCATTTTGTGAAAAAAGCCTGGATACCTTTGATTTACAGTTTGTTAATTGGGTGATGCAGAGTCCATGTTTAAGCTACAAGAGCTCTGTCAAGTCCATACTAAATAATATTATGTACATACGACATATAGATCAATACACTTGAATCAATGACAGAATTAACATGGATCAAATGGCCATCTACTTGTAAAACATGTTGAAGGAATGTCTGAGAAGAAATAGAATAAATGGTGTAAAATGTGTTCATGCATCAGCACCCACACAAAGACAGTAATGGTAGAGTCATGTGTAATTTCTAAAAAATAGAATTTCTCTCTAACACCTCAATATATCTGAATTTATTTAAGAGATTTGTCTACGTTTTCCAATTAAATTAACTTCAAGAGTTGATGTCTTCTGCACCTGCTAACCTTTCAGTTTTGCAGTGGTGAGCACTCAACAGAAGCACTCAGTTCTTATATTCAACATAATAGCTGGACTATATCAACATACAGTGTGATTTAGATAATTGAATGCAAGCGGTGATGCCGTATGCTTCATATTGCCGATGACTGCATGCACCACTGAGAGAACAAAGGGGCCCCAGGAAGCATATTTCCTGAGTCCTTGGCCTTTGATTGTCAAAGAGGATGATGGCTCTCTATTTCTGTAGAATTCCTTTCATCTAACCTAATCGATGTGATTTCTCTAATGATGACAAGAATGATGACCAAGGCTATCTTAATGGATGCACAGGCACCCTCACAAACACTGATCAATACCTACAGACAGTTCAGAGAATGACTTTCCCCAAGGCATTGTCATTCCTCCTACTTTACTTGTGCCTTTAGTTACGTTAAAGTGTTGTTGTTTTTTTCTGCAGAAGTCCTACGCAGCTCCAAAGTTGGAGACTATTTTGTGGCTCCCTTACTTTGACTGTGGAGTGAAGTTAAACAGCACACAAGAACAATATCGCTGTCTTAAAAGTCAACTTCTGCTGACAGTCAGCTAAAATATTACTGCAGAGAATCATGAAGCTCAATACACAGCAACTTGAGAAATGGTAGGATTTAAAAAACAAAAGCACAACGGTGACACGGGTTGTTATAATCTGCCAGCACTTTTCTCTCGCTTGCTAAAAAGCAAGAGAGGAAAAGGGCACTTTGCACTCACTCACAGCATTTTATGGCACTCAGTGGCATTTTTTTCACCACCCATTTTCTCCTTTTACATGTCTATGGTTTCAAATGCTGTTTGAAAGTAACATGGCACACGGTAATCTGAGTCAGGACTAAATCATAGGCTATCCAGAGAGCCATATGTGACATCGCCATTAGATTGTCAAAGCGGAATGGAAATATGAAGATAATTTAAATGTATTTCAAAAGAAGCATTACCAATTTTGATTCTTCTGAACTTCTTTTTTTTTTTTTTAATCTTTTATGTCGTTGTGACCACGTAAAAATATCAGAGTAACTGACAGGTTAAAGTTGATTAAGTTTATTTTTTTTAGAAAAAAAAAAGTATGCAGATAAAATTGTTTATTGAATTTCTGTTGTATAAATCAGTAGCAGCAACATGTGTGATGTGTACGTTTCCTTTAAAAGATTTTGAGTGTTTTCAAATCTGAATCTATCATCAGAAAACATAGAATGAGCACAAAGCGTTCTCGATAAACGTTGTAAAGTAGCACGTAAAAAACATAGTTAACACAGTTTGTATAGCACCTTTCAAACATAGACGCAGGTCAGTTTTCTTACATTCAACAAAACAAAAATGAAAACTACAGTGGACATTTAACCCAAATCATGTACCTAGTTCCCCCCAACCCATCTATTTTTTCATGCTGTGTGTCATTCCATCAGTGCTTTTTGTGGGGCTACTCTGCTCCACTGACTGATGGAACTAATGTATGATGTTAACGTTGTTCAAGTTTTTGAAGGACATTGAACTGTAAATAACAATAACAGACAGCATCACTCTGATAAATGGCTTTGCCCTACAGCTTCAGTCTTCGATCTGATTATAATCTGGAAAATGTATTTAATTAAGGTTTGCTCAGCCACTCTGAACAGTGGACCAATCAGTGAGGGTAGGTAAGTACAATGATTTTGAAGTAGCTACAACAATGGCAGCTGGTAGAGTTTCAGTAGTGGTCGATGGCGGTTAGTTAAAGGCTGCTCCAATAGTTTCAAAATAAACTCAAGGTATTTTCAGTTGAGTGCAGTCAGACCCATTTATTCAAGCAGTGGATTTGGTTCTTGTAACACCAGGCTAATAATAAGCAGCAAAAATCTGATGAATGAAAATGAATGATATTTCCTAACCACTGCTAAAATTGCCTCGTGCAGTTGTTCACTGCTCTGAAGTCAAGCATTAATGTTGCAAAAAAAAACCACTGACCAGGAGTCTGCTTTTTCAGGAGCACTGCTGATTTAATTGTCACATTAAATACAAGCCAGACTGAATAAACACCTGCAGCTGGTCTGCAGGGAAAAAAATTAAACATGTGTACCTGAGACTGACAGCTGCCAGAGTCAAACCCAGACAATTTCCTTACGTCACTCAGCTGGCTTAAAAAAGACAAGGAAACAATACCTTGGTAATCGTTTCTTCAGCTGTTATTCATGTAAACGTCTGGGTCGACAAAATCCAATTTAAAACATACAGACGTGAAGGGTCTCTGTGTCCAGCAGGGAGGGAGAATCCACTATATTGGGTTCATGCTCAGAATCTGCCCTCAAAGCATCAATGTTTTATATCAAAAGCCAACTTGTACGAAAAAAAGAAAAAAAACACGATGCTTTATCGACTATGAATAGACATTTACTCTGCATCTGTTGAGTGCTGGCATGCTATTTTGCAGTTGAGTCACACAATCCCGAGTCTCCTAGAATTTAATTTGTAAAGCAGCATTGCAGTACATCAGACTTCATTTAAACAGCATGACACTGAAATAACACATTCAATCATTCTTTGACTCCTTGTAAGTCTATGGATGCAGATCATTGTATGCTGTTATCTTTGCCCCAATCATATTTTGTGTTTCAGCCGTTCATACTTAAATAACATTTGAAGAATATTGTGTTCAGCAAATGAGTGTAAAATTCTTCTCCACTTGAAATGAAATAAAACTGGCTCAATTAATCTCCACAGCAGCACATGCATGAAGACATCTGATGAGTTGCGTGAAGTTCTTGAGAGATTATATTGATGGATAAGGATGGATATGAGGCTCTGTAATGAAACAGAGGTGTATTTTAATTGGTTCAGTGATATTTGTCCATCTGCCGGTTAAAAATAACCAATATTGCTTCCCCAGAATCCGTCCTCTTCATCAGTTAAATTGCGAAGTATGTCAAGGTGTAAGCAATACATCTACGACAGAGAGTATTATTCAGCTGTTTTAAAGTTATTATTCAGCACTGACCACACTTGGTTAAGGTTTTGGGAAAGATTGTGGTCTAATAGAAAAATCCACCATAACATGATGCACAACACATTTATTTAGATTGATTCCCAAATATAATTTTTTCCCAACCTTACCCAAAGTGCTTTTGTGCCGAAGCCTAAAAACAGATAGGAGCCTGGATGCGACCCCCTCAATCCCTGATGTGAAAGTCGTGGGCTTTTTATGCCCATAATCCACCCCAATCACCTCCTGCTGACTCTGCTACCATTCAGAAATGTGGCCTTTCGTTCATTTAAAAAGGAGAAGAAAAAAAAAAAAAAAAGTTTTCTTTGGACACAATTTGGCCAGTAATTATGTTGCACCAATCAAATCGCAATGCAATTTAGTTGTAAAGAAACGTAATTTCTAAGAGACAGAGTTGAAATGGAGTACAATGGAATTGTAAGTGCAGCTGCATGGCAGAAGAGTGGATCCATTGGTGTCAGGCTTAGAATATGTAATTTACACATCTTACTAAATTTTGTACAGTAGCACTTAACATTTTCCTTTTCAGACTCAATTATGATAATTACCAAACAAAAGAATACATAAATACATTACATATTTTTTGGAAAAGCAAAACTCAATGTTCTGTTTGATATTGTAAAATGTAAAATATATATATTTTCACTGTTTGGTGACTTCGTCTACAACAGGAAGAAGTCAAATGGATATAAATGTGAACTATTTCTCTCTTGGAGTCTTCGGTATCTTCATCACTAATAGATACCATGACAAGGTTGTAGCAGAATTAACTGCTTCAATTAAAACTCCTTCTTCACCTTTATAGCATATTTTGGACTTTATATATTTGTTTATATGTTTGGTTGTTAGAGGTTTCAACAACATGTGGTGGTCTTCAGAATCCTCATGTTTGATGATTGCAGCAAGCAAGGTGACTCGAGGTCACAGGTGCAAACTACAAAACTCTTCATTCTATTCAAACGCTGATGTTTACTTTGCAGATTTGTTTGCATGCCAGATGCATTTTAGGCTGACCAGAGATATCAGAGTGCCAGCTTAGTGCATCACAGGAGCTGAGATAAACCTAAAAGAGAAAATTGCTTGGCAGGTTTTTTGTTGTTGTTGTTTTTTACAAGGACACACTGCTCAAATGCAAAGATGTAGTGATGCATATACACAGGTATATGGTGTGTGCACACGTCTGGGCAGGGGATTTACTGTATAGTTTAAAAAAAACAAAAACAGCCATAGATACATATCAGTGCTCATCTCGCAGACTAAAGCCACAGTCAATCTTTCATGTAAATCTGTGTTCACTGTAGACAGTGACTTTTGTTGTGTGACTTTAAGGTAGCACCTCTTCCCTGGCAAAATAAGTACCCAGGTTGTGCATTGAAAATGTCAGCAAAATGTACTTAAAACATCTCTTCAATCAGAAAAGTGCTTCAGTTTGCTTGAATGACGATATGACCGAATACAGTAGCTACTTTTGACTATTTTCTTACCATCTTTCGGCAATGTGACTTAAGTAGTGGTGTAAAACGTGCAATTTTTACTTATGAGCTGTAATACTCACCAATATACCTACTCATCACTGTCCAATGTCATTGGTATATGAGAAATTATAAGACTGACCGTGTCTGAAAAATGGATACACTAATGTTTACGTCTTAGGTATCATTCATCTGTTCCACATCACTGCAAAGATCCACATGCCATTTTTTTTTCCCTAAAAAGGTTCAAATTAGAAGGAAATAAAGAGTTTCTTGATCACATGTACATCATACAAAAAAAAAAATCAGTCTTAGAAATGGGGCACAAAAAGTAGATTCTAAATACAAATTTGGGGCAAAAAAGGGTATGATTCTTTTGCAAACCATCCACCAATAACAAAAAAACAAAAAACAAAAAAAACTACTCTGCATTTTGAACATGTCAGGATCTCTACCTGTCTGTTTGTCCTTCCCTCCGTTTCCCCCGATCACCCTTTTCCTCATGTTTCCTGTCTTGTCCCCTGTTTGTTTTTGTCTGTCATGTGTTCTATATTCTGGTGTCTGCAGTGTGCGGATTGATTCCACTGCAGCCTTCAGTCACCTCCGACTACACTTCATTCAGCTGGCACAGCTCGTCCTCATTCCAGTAATCACCACCTGGCAGTATATCAACCCCGGTCCTGCACTCCACCTGCGTCAGTCTGTCCGATCATCTCACCTGTCCCTGCCTGTCCTGCTTCGTGTCAATCCATGGAGATCACCTGCACTAAGAAGCCATCCTGTGTCATTCCTCGGAGATCACCAGTTGAAGTGTCTTGGCAATCCTGTGTCGGTCCACGGAAAACCACAGTTTGGACTGTTTCTGTGTTTATGCACGTTCAGTTTTATTTTCCTCCTGCTGTTTTGGAAAATAAAACTTCCTGTTTTCAAGTTACCTGCTGTGTGTCTGCGTTTACCAACACCACCACATAACACAACAGTTCTCATTAAATCCAGATATATAGTCATTAACTTGATTGTTAACATACATGTATTTTGTGTAAACATAAACTACAGACTATTATTGTAAACTGTAAGAAATGATTTGTCATCAGTTGTTACTGTAGTCACACAATATTCAATATTATTATATAATAGCACAAAAACAACAAAGGTTGCAAATAGTGTTAATCAAAAAAGTAACTGTTGTTTTAATTGTTTTTCACAAGAAAAGGAAATGTATCACGTGTCATACATTAACTATGTATTAACTACTCATTTGCATAAATCATATTGACAACTTACCAAATGAACTCCCAGCCTCCAGGTCATTTGGCCTCAGGTGGCAAATATTTAAAAAAATTGTTGCGTGGCATCACAGTGAGGATTCAAGAATTACATCCAGGGGTCAAAGGAGAATTAAGCTTAAGGCAGCGATATAAAATCATGTTGACATTTTTGCAGCTTAATATCACATGGAGAGGGTGGGGCTAGAACCTGAGCGAGGATCCCTGGGGGTCTATCTAGTATGCTGTTTGTATCCTGGAAGCCGCTCCAAAAACTGTGACATAGGCAGCGCTGTAAATAAATAATGTGCTTGTTCTGAACATGTACTGTACAGCAGAATGGAACACAAGGACAGTTTGGGCAACTCGGGAGGTTGACCTTAGCGTGCGGCTCTGAAAGGTAGCTCAGGTTTAAAGGTTACGCAATGTGGCAAATACGTAGAGATGAAAGATAGGTCTGTATGTTGAGATATGTGAAGGTCCACTGACATTATGTTCCTTTTTCATTTTCTTATAATAAAATGCTTTTAAATGTAGCATAGCGCCACCTTCATCGGACTATGCCGATCCCGAGTGGTACGCGCTTGTATTACACTGACACATGCTGGACACGTATGCTGCTTGATGAAGAGTGGTGCAGTATGTCGGTATAATATGTCGGAGTTAGGAAACGGTAGGTACCAGTGGAATACGGGCAATATGCCACTAAGGATCAGCATGTGCAAACCACAGTTGTCACTTTGTCAAATCCAACTGCCTGAGTCGCAGAAAACAGGTCACACTGGATTTCATCTACAAAGTGTTCCACATGAGTAGCAAACCTTAGCCAACATATTAAAGTTTCTAACAAAGTGTGTGTACCGTTAGCCCACAGGTCATCCAGGGCATTACTTTAAAACTACATGGACTACATGATATTGATAACATAAAACACAGTAGTGAAAATGTTGCTATGCTTCTGTAACCCACACAGGGTTAACAAAATACTCAAAATGATATGGACTAGTGTCCGGATTCGTAAGGGAGATCACAGACACAATAAACAACTGGAGCCAAGAAATAAAAACATAAAACTATGTATACTCCCATTCTAGGTTTTCAACATATGCAATACTTAGTGCATTCAAAGTAACAATAACAGCTTAACAGCTCGAAAACATAACACTCATGAACTTGTTATCAATACCACTGGTGATGAAAGGAAATTGTCTCTTCAGTGAAAACAGTTCAGAGTTCTTTGGATCCAAATGTATAAGATGATTCAGTGTGGAGGTCGTAACAGTTTTCAGTCAGATCGGTCCAGTCAAATCAGTTTAGTTCAAAAGAGCTCTTTGGTTCAACAAAAAATAGTGCGAGATGTCAGTCTTTGACTGTCCTCCCACACTGGTGCACTCGGATGAAGGGATGAAGGAATGAAGGGACGGAGGACCGGACGGTCTCCTCCATGGAACAACAGGTGATCGTGGTCCAACTCCTCAGGGTGAAAGGAGGCTCGTCATCTCCTTCGTCAAGGAGAATCCAAATCCAAAATCTACAGGGTTGTCCAGGTAACTCTAAAACCTAACCTGTATAAAAACAAGGCTGTTACTCTGAGATCACTAAATTCATTTCTCTACGGTCTCACTGAAAATCACATCTACATGTTCATTGTACTACTGTGACACAGCAGCAATTAAATAGATTAATTGGGTTCACTGCACAGTATTTCTTATGTAATAACATTTCTCTTTTCATCATGAATTATTATTTTTTTAAACATTTACTATGAAATTCATGTGTTTACTTTTGAAACCATCTGCTGAACATAAATAAGCATATTACATGCTCACATTCTTTCATGTAAGATCATAGTTTAAATGCACATGTTCAGTTTTTTTAAACAGACATTACATTTTATCATCAGCAGAGGAGACATAACAGGACAGCATGGCTGCAATATCAATAGTAAACACGAATTTAAACAAAAACTTATAATATCTAACATCAGAGTGACAATTGAGCTATGAATCATACTTTTTTCCCACCAGGTTACCAATGCAGAATGGTGCTGAATTAACTACAGCTTCATGCTCTGACTAACACAACCGTAAATACAACACCAAGTTCACATATGATCAAGGAGAGCACGAGCTTTCGGAGCTGCCTCGAGCCGACGGACAACACGAGCTTCTAGGTAGGTAGGTAGGTAGGTAGTTACTTTATTAACCAAGGGGAACTTTTTTCGCTACAGCAGCATACAGGAAGCAATAAGATAATAATAGAATAATAAAAAGCAATAAAATAGCAGTAAAAAAATATTAAATATAAAATGCACAGTATATACAGTATATACAGTACAGTATATATCTATATATATTATATACAAACAACCAAGAAACACAGACAACGGTGTTATTGTTGTGTGATGGATTTTGCCAGAGGTGAGTTATTGTACAGTCTTATTGTGGTCGGCAGGAATGATCTCCTGTATCTGTCCTTGTGACATCGGAGCTGGAGGAATCTTTTGGAGAAAGTGCTCCGCTGTCCCTGCAGCAGGTGGTGGAGAGGGTGGTCAGTATTATCAAATATGGATAATAGTTTGTTCAGCATCCTCCTCTCCACCACCTTTTCCAGGCTGTCCAGTTTGCAGCCGATGATGGAGCCGGCCTTCTTAACCAGTTTGTTAAGTCTGTTGGTGTCACCGGCTCCAATGCTGCTCCCCCAGCAGACCACAGCGAAGTACAATGCACTGGCCACAACAGACTGGTAAAACATCTCCAATATCTTGCTGCAGACATTGAAGGATCGAAGTTTCCTCAAGAAAAAGAGTCGACTCATCCCCTTCTTGTAGACAGCATTGATGTTGGTCTTCCAGTTCAGTCTGTTGTCGATGGACACACCCAGGTACTTGTACTCCTCCACCATGTCCACCTCCTCTCCCAGAACTCTCAGCGGTTGTGGAGCCGTCGTCTTCCTCCTGAAGTCGACCACCATCTCTCTGGTCTTGGCCACGTTCAGGAGCAGATGATTTCTTCCCACCCACTCCACAAAGTCCTCCACTACTGCCCTGTACTCATCCTCCCGTCCATCCCTTATACACCTGACCACTGCAGACTCATCAGAGAACTTCTGCAGATGGCAGGACTCTGAGTTGTACTGGAAGTCAGTTGTGTATAAGGTGAACAGGAAGGGGGACAGAACAGTTCCCTGTGGAGCTCCAGTACCACCGACCACCGTATCAGACAGTACACTGCCCAGACGGACAAACTGTGGTCTGCCTGTCAGGTAGTCAGTGATCCAGGAGACGGTGGACGCGTCCACCCCCACCACCCGCAGCTTCTCACTCAGTAGCAGTGGTTGGATGGTGTTGAATGCACTGCAGAAATCAAAGAAAGTGATTCTCACAGAGTCACCGGTTCCATCCAGGTGAGACTGAGCTCGTTGCAGCAGGTAGATGATGGCATCGTCCACACCCACATGAGGCTGGTACGCAAATTGCAGCAGGTCCAGTGAAGATTTCACCAGCGGCCTGAGGTGGGCCAAGACCAGCCTCTCCAGCACCTTCATCACATGAGATGTGAGGGCAACCGGTCGGTAGTCGTTGAGGCCGGATGGAGTCGTCTTCTTAGGGACTGGAACCAGGCAGGACGTCTTCCACAGCACCGGGACTTCCTCCTGCTTCAGGCTCAGGTTGAAGAGGGGGGAGGGGGGTAGGCAGCAGAGGTGTTTGGGAGGTGTAAGGTGTGGAGGAGACAGATGAGGGTGGTGAACTAAACCTGTTGAAGAAACAGTTTAGCTCATTGTTCCTCTCCAGGTTCCCCCTGGTTGTCTCTCTCTCCAGGTTCCCCCTGGTTGTCTCTCTCTCCCCTTGAACCCAGTAATCTCCTTCATACCGGTCCACACCTCCCTCACGTTGTTCTGCTGGAGTTTGGCCTCCAGCTTCCTCCTGTAGGAGTCCTTGCACTCTCTCATCTTCTCCTTCAGGTGGCGCTGCACTCTCCTGAGCTCCTCCCTGTCCCCAGACCTGAAGGCTGCTTTCTTCTTATTAAGAAGAACTTTCAGGTCACTGGTGATCCACGGCTTATTGTTGGGGAAGCAGTGTCCAGTCCGGGATGGTACGGTGGTGTGTTCACAGAATTTAATGTATTCTGTGATACAGTCCGTCATGCTGTTGATGTCCTCCCCATGTGGTCCACACAGCACATCCCAGTCCGTGGACTCAAAGCAGTCCTGCAGGGCGTCTTTAGCCTCCTGTGTCCACCTCCTCACAGTCCTGGTGGTTACAGGTTGCCTCTGTACCAGGGGAACATACTTGGGAGTCAGCAGGACCAGGTTGTGATCCGACCTACCAAGGGGGGGGGGGGGGGGGGGCAGTAGTACTGTATGCATCCATGGCATTAGCATACAGTAAGTCCAGGGTTTTATTGTTCCGTGTGGGGCAGTTCACATACTGGTGCAAAGTTGGCAGTACTTTATCCAGACTGGTTAAAGTCTCCAGTAACTGCCAAAAATGCACCGGGATGCTTAGTCTGAAGTTTGGACACAGTGGAGTGGATGGTGTCCACTGCTGCCTCTACGTCAGCTGATGGAGGAACATACACAGCGATAACAATGGCGGACGAGAACTCCCTCGGCAAATAATACGGGCGCATCCCCACGGCTAGCAGTTCAATGTCCGGGCTACAGAAACACTCCTTCACACACACGTGGTCGGGATTGCACCACCTCTCGTTCACATAGACTGCAATCCCTCCACCTTTCTTCTTACCGCTCCGAACAACATCTCTGTCCACCCGAACAGTCCTGAAGCCGGGTACGGCCGCGCTGTGGTCTGGGAAATGTGAGTGCAGCCATGTCTCGGTGAAACACATGATGCTGCATTCCCGGTATTCCCGCTGGGTCTTTACCAGCGCGCCGAGCTCGTCCGTCTTGTTGGCCAACGACCTCACGTTCCCCATTAAGATCGCCGGTACGGATGGTTTGTATTTCCTCCTTTCCGCCTTTAGCTTAGCTCCAGCTCTGCAACCCCGACGTCTTCTCCGAAGTTCGTCCGGGATTTCAGGCCTCGCTCCGGGCAGCAGCAGTAGAGGCCTACTCAGCGCGATCAGCTGATCATGAGAGTAAACAATGCCCCCAATCCGCTGTGCGTAGGCAGAGAGACGGACTAGTAGATCCCGTGTCCCATACACTGCTCATCTCCAGGATTGGCTGTTTATTTGGCGAGGGAACATGCCATTTACTTTACACGCACAAATACACACAAACCAGAGGGAATTACAATAACACCCAACTCATGTCACTTATGGTGCCGAATACGAACATTGACACGTTAACTCTAGGCATTCTGGGAAAAAACATTAACTATTCCAACAGCTACACAGCCCCCACCTAGGTGGTTTGCTGTCCCCAGCAACCTATGTGTCCATAACAAAGTCTCTCAGGTGTTGGGGAAGCCGTCGCGGTCGCTCAGCTGGTTTTGGAGTATCCTCGGTGGGTCTTGGAAGTGGACTGGGGACCCGAGGCTGATCCTCCGGCTCTGATCCCCCCCCAGATGGGGCCATGGGTTGGCAGGGGGCAAGCCGGTCACGATGGAGCACCACCACCCGATTTCTTTTTACCAGCCGCACCCTGTACAAGACATCCGACAGTTTCTCTAGCACGGTGCAGGGTCCAACCCACTGGCTCATGAGTTTGGGGGAATGGCCATTCTTCCTTTCAGGGCTGTAGACCCACGCCTGTGTCCCGGGGTCAAAGTCCTCTCCCTTGCAGCGAGAGTCCTACGCCCGCTTCTGTCGTGACCCAGCATCTGAGAGGGCCTCTCTGGTCAGCTCACGGAGTTGCTCAGGTCGCTGAGGTCGTAAAGGTAGGCTAGACCGGCCTCACCCCCAACCTCGGGCTCCGGGGGTGGCCCAAAGACTACAAATCTACAGGAGTACGGAGCTCGTGTCCAAACATGAGAGCTGCTGGGGTGCACTTGGACTGCTGTCCGGTATGCCCACAGGATTATCGGCAGGTGTTGATCCCAATCTCGCTGCTTTTGGCTGGTTAGGATAGAAAGTTGGGTAGCCAGGGTGCAGTTGAAATGTTCAACGAGTCCGTTGCTCTGGGGATGCATTGATGTACTCTGGGTTTATTTTTATGCCCAGCCGACGACAGACCTCAGCGAACACTTGAGCCTCGAAGTTCCGTCCCTGATCGCTGCGACAGAACATCTCGTTGACCAGGTGCTCAGCGATGGTAGCAGGACTCTGGTCAGGAACCGCATACGCTTCAGGCCACTTGGTGAAGTAGTCCATGGCTACCAGAATGTAGCGGTTTCCTCGGTCGGTTGTTGGAAAGGGTTCTAGGATGTCTACGCCCACACGCTCCATTGGAGCCCCCACCTGGTACTGCTGCAGTGGGGCATGTGAACGTCTAGTCGGCCCTTTCTGGGCGGTGAAGGAGTGACATCGATGAACGTGAAACTCGACGTCCGTGCGACACCCTGGCGAGTAGAACCGAGACCGAAGTCATTTTAAGGTTTTGGTAACCTCAAAGTGGCCTGCCCCCACTGAGCCGCAAACAAGCTTGAGGACCTTGAGGCGTAGTTTGAGGGGCACCAAGAGCTGGAAGATGTCGTGATGGCCCCCGGGGGCCTGCCAGCGCCGATAAAGGAGGCCGTCCCGGTCGACAAGGCTTGACCACTGGGCATAGAGGGCCTTGGTCTCAGGGTCCAGTACAGATACTGCTCGCCATGTTGGTCGTTGGCGAGCTCTCACCCAATCCTGGACACGAGACAGGACGGGGTCTTGGCTCTGGTCTCGTTGTAGCTGTTGACTATCAATGGAGTCTAAACTGTGCGCAGGGCTGCCACCACTGGAGTTGCTGTGTCACGGTCCTCAATGCGCTGGCAGTACCGGCACTCTTCTGCCTTGCAGGGGCATCTTGACAGGGCATCCGCGTTAGTGTGAAGGTGACCAGCCCAGTGGCGTATCGCAAAGTTATAGTCCTGCAGTGTCTCCAGCCACCGAGCCAGCTGCCCCTCTGGTTCCTTGAAATGGAAAAGCCAGGTGAGAGAGGCATGGTCAGTGCGCAGGACGAATTTGGCCCCACAGAGGTACGATCGTAGGTGGCGAAGTCCTAGGACGACTGCTAGCAGTTCTCGGCGGGTGACGCAGTAGTTTCTCCCTGCTGAGTCCCACATTGGGCGCCAGTGTGACATGTATCTTGCTGTCACCATGGGTTCTTCCAGCACGAAAAAACAACAACCAGCCAAAGTACAGCGTCCAACGTGTTTTATTCGCACACAACAATACCAGTGCCCTTGTGCTCTCCTACTGGGCATTCGAGGATGTGCTGCTCCTCCTGTCCGCAGCCAGCCTGCTGCTCCGTGTCCCCAGGAGTCAGCCCCGTCCGGCGACCTGCCCGGTGCTTTTATGTGGGGAGAGAGAAAACGTGCAGCTGTGCTAATCAAGCCCCTTCCAGGCACCGTTCCCTGAACCACTCCCCTAATCAGTCCCTCCTGCAGCTGAGCCAAACCATGTCCCACTACCACAAACACCTTTCTGTGGAGCTTGTCATCAGAAATGAGCATAATAATCAAGAAATGTGCATTTCGCTATTTTTATTTTGTTATGATTTTTGAGTGGACAGAGAGTGTGTAATTTTGACTGCAATATTTTGACTCATAACTCCACTGACAGTGGTGGATTTTATAAAGTAACTCCTCCATAATCTCTTTATATAGTATAGTATGCGCTTGAGGTCAATTTATCATACATTTTTCTAAAGCGTATTTAATGTCCATTTGTTTACATACTGTGATTAAACTTAGTTAGAATTGATTGCCACATTAACATATCTTATCTCTAATTTTACAGCAGTCTCCGTGCATTGCCTGGTTTCTAATAGCTCTGTTGCGTTTGTATTGTTCCACTGCTGTCTGAACAACATTAGGAGTCTTGGGACGAAGCGTCGATGGACAGCTTGCGATGGTTTCTCTGCATGCAGCTTGAATAATTGATGCCTTGATTGCCTGGGTGTTCATGGACACAAAAAGGCTTTTCCTATTCTCTGTGTAACACACTGCTTGAATCTTAAATAGTCTTCCCCAGTGGCACAATGCACAGGGAAAGCAAGTTATGTAGCTCACAGACAATACAGTACAGCCAGTGTCCTTCATTGTCTGATTACCTTAAGCTGCTGTTATTAGACATAACAATGTGATAAATGTATTGTATTCAGTATAGATTGGAATACATCATAATCACTACTCAACCTTGGCTGCATCATGTTCAACATGTTTTTTTTAAATCACAATAGCAATTTTTGCAGCTATATCTGCTTTCCAAGCAAAAGATACTCTTTACGCTTAACTGCCTCTTGGGAGGAAATATTTTGCTCTACTTGAGATGCATGTCATAAACTGTGCACCTTATCTGTGGTGACCTTGCAGAATCTCACGCTCCAAGGAAGCATTAACTGGCTGTGTTTGCCTCTGCTGCTCTGTAGTTATTTATTCATGTTCGCACTCTGCTGGTGCATAAAACCCATAATTAAAGGGGATTTGTGTACAAAGAGTGGCAATGTGCTGGAGGCTCTTAATGGAGAGATTGCTGGTGAAGAGTTCCAGGCTGCATGAGGCTCTTCAGTGCACACAGTGACAGCAAATGCTTTATATGACCAACAGCTCCGGCGTGATAACAATCTTAGCACTCGTGTCGTGGCGTAATAGACTGATATGTCTCTGTGAGATATGAACATGCTAGAAGCCTCATTGACTGACTATTAAACAATTAAACTGTCAATCTTCTGTCCTTAAAGGCCAATTACCTTGCCCGATATTACATAGTCCATTGACATGTAATGGCTTGCCTTTCAAGCTCCTCCATGGTTCAGATAATTCAGCATTATGCTATAAGCACCGCTGATGTGATTGCTTTCTGATCTTATGTATTTCACCATGGAAAAAAGAAAAGTACAGATGTACAGTACATGTGGTTTGATAACTTGTGCATTTTACTGATGGAGACTACAAGTCCTCCAGACAAGATTTTGTTTCTTCCACTCTCCCTGAAGCAGATTTTTTTTCTTTAACATTTTGTTATGGATTGCATTATGCATATTCTGTGGAAATGCTGGCCGTTTGTCTCCCAGATGTACATGTTTTTAATTATGTTAATATACTATATGCTAAACAAAGTCATTTTAAGTAGACAGTTAAAATATTTTAAATTATAGCTGTTGGTGAAGGACATGTTTCATGCTATGAGGCTTATGCTTGAGGTGTGATTCACAATCAAAACTTTTTGGGCTACAATAAAGAAACTGGTTTCAAAACCAATAAAACTGAAATGGATCATTTCTTTGCAACCCAGATAGTTTTTTTTTTACTTCATATATTTTGACTTGCAAACTTGAATTTTTGATTGCAGTGCGAGAAATCTTCTCTCAGAATGTTATTATATAATTGCATTAAAAAAGGCACAAAACTAACTTCATACCTTTTCGACTGTATGTCTGGTCATTTCCACAAGTGGACTCCGTTCCCAACACATTTCAAGAGGAATTAAAGCAAACAGGATAAACCTGCCCACATTGAGTGACACTTCAAATGGTCTGAATAATTCTGTGAAAGTAGAGATTTCAATTTAAACATTTTTATAAATTTGCAAACATTTCTGAAAACAAGTTCCACTGTATTGATTGATGTTGAAAACATGCCTGTTTTATACATTTGTCCATCCATGTTGTTGAGTTCCCAGCTGAAATATTTAGAGAGCTCTAAGGCAAGTACCAAAGTGGTCAAATATCAAGTCATTTCTGTGACTTAAATGTGTTTTCAGCCAACTCGCAAGCCCACAATTAAGTGCAAAGACACTTGGGTTGTTTGACAGAATTCTGAAAGAATGCAGAAAATCATATCAAGATCTGATATGATGTATAATGGTGCCAGACTGTCTGAAGCTGGCAATTTCCTTCAAATGAAAAGTGTGTTTTCAGGCTCTTAAAAAAAACTGATAAAGGTCATACAGGTGTTTTTGCATGATGTAACTGTATAAGCAATCCTCAGCCACAGACACCAGTGATGGGGAGACAGAAATATGACCACACACAGGGAGGTTGTAGCCATCTGGGAGGGGAGAGAGGGAGGAAAGTGTGTCTTTGCTCATCATGCCTTGTTTTGGCCGGGGGCAACGGTGCCACTGTGACTCTCAAGTCAGCCAGTCAAGGCTAGAGAACCAGGCACACAAACAGATAACTGGTGTACAGAGAAAGAGTGAGAGATGGAAGGAGGAAAAGTGGTAGGTGAGATGAGAGAAGAGGCTTCATCCCAGGATGAGTCACGTCTCCTTCTCATATTGTCTGCTGTACGGAGCGAAAGGCTGCGGGGAATAGCAGAGCTGGTGAGAAGGGAGTTTCCCCGAGCTTGCTGTATGGCTGAGGGCAGGTATAGAAAAATACACACAGCCAGCCAGGCACGCAGGCACAAATACATCCAGACTAATGATTTGAAAAGTGTGCACATTTTGACATATACACTTTCAGGTGCTGAGATTCCTACAATATGTTATCCTCATAATCAGCACACATGTAAATAAGACCCTTAAATATCAGTTTAAATGCAGTAAGATATTTTACTTAGATTACACACAAGCCAAAATCCGCAGTCCTTCGTGAGAGCTGGTTCTTCGTTTCCCAAGATGAGTCACAGCAGAAGGTCTTCTTTGGCACTTTCTCCTTTTATTATTTTCTGCATCGCAACCAAACTATCCAGCGTCTCATTTCTAAACTTAGAGGAAATGTCTTTAGCATCAACAATTAGCTACTTCAGGCTAATTGAAGTAAATGGCATACACAAGCTTTCTGGGCAGGTTTACAAAGCTCGCTGGCTCACACACACACTTTCCTCTTCACGCATCCACTCAACTAAAGTAGGTGTAACACAAAAATAGAGAGAGATGCGATGACTGCTAGAGTGATATAGCCACCGCACAGAGATTAGTGATCAATGTTTAGAAAGTACACTGCAGATGTTTGACTTGAGGTAGGCTAACACTTTCTGGATGCCAAGGAGCCTTTTGGCTTGCAAAGCTGTTTCCTCCTTTAAATTCCACTCAAACAATATGATCCTCTAAACCACTAAACTGTTGTTCCACATGCCAGGCAGCGTTTATGGCCCCTTTAATGTGCACCATTACATACACTAGGAGGGCATCCTGCATTGGGCTTTGCTTTTGAGAGCCTTTTAAAGAGATTCCTGTACAGATGTCCAAAGTAAAGTTGAATACGTGGCCACACCTCAGTGACCAAGCATCTATGTTGCTGTTGTTGGTTCATGCTTTTGTCCCCATAGGCACATTTCCACTGTATGGCACATTTGTGGATCATAATACTACAGAATAATGTTATGTGTGTGACTGCCTGCCTAAGTGCCTGATTGTGCAGTGTGTGTATTGGTCTGCGGGGGCAAAACCAACAGCATCTGCTGGGAGTTGTGCACCAGATGAGATGTCTGTCTGTGTGTGAGAGGGATGTCTTGTGTGGTTAGACTAATGAGGCTCTGCATAGAGGATGGCTGTTGAGTGACAGAGATGATTTACGCCTGTAGGATGGACAGTCAACTGGGAGGAAACATTCGTCTTACCACTGAGCCGCTGACACAGACACACAGGCGGAGAGTGTACACACATGGCAAACACACAAACACACAAACACACACACACACACACACACACACACACACACACACACACACACACACACACGCACACACACACCAGTAGACAAACATGCATGGTTTTAGTCTTGCGATCAACAGTCCTAAGCTATTACCATAGATCCATATTGTGTTTCTGAAAACATCAACTGACCACTCTTCAGTGGTTGGTTCAGTGTTAAGAGGGGTTTTAACAGTTTTAACATAAATGATGGTCTCTTCTGCATTATCAGTGGGGTTTTTAACCCCTCAGCCATTATAACTGGCTGCAGTGATATGAGAACTTTTAGCCTTGAAAGAGAATGCCATTTTTCCGTCATAAAAAAACTATTCTCATCAAATCTGAGAACACAGTGAAAACGCTTAAAAGAAAGTCTAAGTAAACACATGCAGTCAGACCATCCTGGGTCTAAACAAATCAACAGATTAATTATGAGTGATATCTGACTTTCACTTAATCTATAGACCTGCTTTTATTTATTTTGACAACAGCAATCTAAAATCACATTGTAAGGCTGAACATTATTGTTCAAAATACTTGCCTATCTATAACGTGACTCTGCCTGACTATTTCTCACAGCTTCTGTCTTTGCTTTGGTTATAGTGTGGAAACCCTGTTTGGATTCAGGTTTGTTTAGCCACTTTGAGTGGCGGACCAATCAGGGACCAGAAGTGCAAAGTGCAATGATGTTAAAGTAGTTCCAACAATGGTAGCAGTGTCAGAGTTTTGGCACTGAACATATGGTATATGGTGGGCAATGCCGATCGGTTAAATGCTGCTCCAATAGTTTCAAAATCATCCCGAGGTCAATGCCTATTAGGATGCAATCCTCAGTAGTATGGAGTCACATTTCCTGCCACCTGACTAATTAGTAGGTTTTTTTCTGAAAAACATTTACTCTTGGAGCCAGGTTGACAACAGTATAAAAAACAACAAACAAAACAACAAGTACAAACAATTAGCTGAAAGATGCTAAAGTGCTCATTATGTTACTGTGTTGCCAGAGTTGAATAGTAGCTTTGTTCTGTAAAAATGTGATCATAACAGAGAGAAAGGAAGAAGACCCAGAGTCTCATAAACCTGGCTTTTTCGCAATCTGGTCTTCATCCACGTGTCTACAGTATTTCCTCTTTTTACTCAACTGTTCCATCTTTGTTTCTCTGCTTACATAGCCACCCTCTCCTGTTTCCTCTCTTTACTTCACCACTGTACCCTCTATTTGTCTGTCTCTCCAAGACAGATGAGGTGAACAAGACGACTCTTCTTTCAGCCCAACACGGCTGCCTATCCACCAAGGGCATAGTTGTGGGTGAATAATGTCTAAACTGAGGAGTAAATATCTTTCCATGACAAGTTGTTTGGATTGGTGCTCATGTGCAATCTGATGCTTTATGTATCACGGCTTAGACTGCCTGGCCGCTAGCCTTGCTGCAGAAGGTTTGCCCTGTCAGTTCCTCTGAAACACAAAGAAGGAAAGCGGGCCTTTCAAGGCAGCCAAAGAAATGCAATGCGGCCAAAAATGTCACTTTTGACTCTGAGTTGTTCTGATGAAGTGCCTCACTGAGGTAATACATCTGATATGGCACAGGTTTTTTTTTCTCTTTTAAATGTCCATTTAGCCATGTGGATCAATTTTGGGTTTACATTACTGGGAGATTAAAGGCAGGAGATCGGTATCATGTTAATCCTGCAAAATTACATGCTCCGAATAACCCACCAGCTGAGGTCAAACCTTACACCGAACCAATTTGAGATTACTTCAATTAATGTCACACACTGACCTTGCAGGGTACTTCTGCGAAAAGTTGCTTGAGAGTTCATCAGGATTATTAAAATCTGCCTCTTGCCTCATCCCCCGATTCTTACCGTCATAATCCATGCATTGTTTGCCTTGAGATGGTGCAGGGTCTGTCTGTATTTATCATTCCCTTCAGCAGTCTCCTATATTTATCTAACACTAAACCAATCACACTGATCAGCAGAGGTAATCAACAGTGAAATCACATCACTCTCCACACTGGAATATGGATAAGCATCCATCCATTGAACTATTTGCCAAAGAGGTTTCAGTTAAGGCATTTGGGAGGGCTCTGCATGACAAGCTCCTCATATCCCTCCTCAATCTCCCATTGTCATAAACATTCAAACATGGGGCTTAGTTTATTGGAGCTCTGTTTAATGGGAGTCATCCAACGTGTAGCCCATTGTGCCTTTATAAAACACAAAGAGTTTTAAGGTGTTAGTGGCAGCCATCAGCCATGGCACTTAATTCCTCCCTCTGGGTGCAGTCTATTGAACTGCAGCAGGCTGTGCAGGAATACACCCACATCTACCAAAACTTTTTCAAGTGCACACAACGATTATCGAACCAACATTTGTGGGTCTATATAAGCAGGGACTTGGAGCTTGCAAAGGTGATTGCTGAAGAGTTGGTGGGTGTGCAGCAACATCATTCACTGCGCTCGTGTTTCATAAAGGGAGCCACTTACTGTACATTACTTAAAGACACAGATGCAAATACATTTCATGAGAAACAAAACCTTGAATTGCAGAATTCATTTTAATTTCCCGAAATAATCCACTAATAGGATGAATAAATCACAAGATCAAACAACTTCTTCAGTATTTCTTACATCAACTTTTCTCTTTTATGTCTGAATTCAAAGCTTGCAAGAACTCCCACGTATGTCTGATTCTTAATGTCACTGTCCGCCCTCATAAATAGATGTTCACCTGCATCCGCAACAGTAAATCTAACGCCTCAAGCTGCGGTATCTTTAATGTTGTCTCCTATCGATCCCTAATCAAACCCTTGTATTTTTTTTCTGTCAAGGTGATACCAGACTAGTTAAACATTTTTAATTATTTAAAAGTACATGTACCTAAGAACTGTGCAACATTCACACAAGCCGCCTTTTCTCAATGAAAAATAAGGGTTGGTAAAACTATACTGTTAAAAAAAAAAGAAGCATTTTTGCATTTAGAATTAAATACTGCATGTGGCAGATAGAAATTTATAGCAAATCAAATGTTGCTCAGACTGTATTTAAATTGTTAAATGCTGGATTTTGAACAATATTTACAACAGGATTTGTTCCCAAAAAAAACTTTCTACTGAGATGTAACACCACTTGATCCATGTGGAAGCCCAGTAACTCCAATACAATGATGTGCATTATGTTTATGTGTCAAAGTTCAGATCTGATCTAAGGCAGAGGATATTTGTGATTGTTTTTGTATTACAATAAAAGGAGCTAAATTCAATGTGTTATTAGTCTCATTCATTTCAGAATAGCTCAATATGTGATGTCACATGCTGTTCAAACTAATAATTCATATCATATTGACTCCACTGCTTGTTAACAAATCCTTACAAGAGGCTGCTCCCACTCTCTGAAACAAAATCACTGAGGTGAAACCTTTTAAAGATTTCAGCTTAGTGATAGATTAGAGAGGACTCTTAAAGCTCCCAAACCTTGCAGTCAGTGTCGTGCCCTGCTGAGAAAAATCATACCTCCATTCAAGGTCCAGTTAAAGAGCAGGGGAGGGTTACAGATGGTAATCACCTTAGTAGTGTAGCCTGTCTCAGATTCTCCATCTAATATGCAATGTTGATGACTGATAATATATTATTGATGCTCCATCCTGGCTTATCTTGAAAGGCCAGGTTCGACCAACCCTATCCATCTCATGGATATTTTAGTGCCGTTTCTCCCAGAATATGACCACTGCACTTCCAGAGGTCCAAATGAAGAACAGATAACTATTGTTATACTGATAGTGGGATTCACTGTGTGGTTCAATGAATCTACAGAATGAAACATGTATGCAGTGTTTAATTCAAATTAGGAAATACAGTTTGAACCTGATTAGCAGCAATTTATTGAGAATTCAGAACAGCAACAACCTCTAAAGATGAATACACTGGCTATAAATACTGAAACCAATTTTGCATGATAATTTAAGTGCCTACTGACTGACAACCTTGCCCATGGACAACAAGGTAAAGTAAGCTTCACTGAACACAGCATCATGATAAAAACCCACTGCCAACACAAGCTCAGTGACCCCAGCATCACTCACAACACGGAATAAATAATTCCTCACCTTGAGAAATGTTTGCTTGTCAGTTAGTTTGTCCTCGTTTAAAAACACTACATTGTATTTCATTTATTTCTGCAATATCCTGAAAGGGCGGCCAGTTTCCATTCAAAAGATAACAAAGACTGAATCCCTTCCACATTAGGCTTTACAGATTTGAATCCAAATTTGAAAATGTATAATTTTTCTGTACAGAATCAAGGGTCTGTATTTTCAAACTTGTCCCTAACATGTCCTGGAAATATTGAATGTCAAAAGTTGCATTTGACATTCAAACACCCCAGTCTTAATTCTGGCAAAAGAAAACTATGTTCATTTGTTTTAACACAGCCTGAAGTCTGCCACACTGAAATATTGCATGGCTGCAAATCACTTATGATCCCGTTGAAACACATTACAGTTCTGGTGGATCTGAAATCAATTTCAGACGCCAGACATGCTGCTTGGAATACTCTTACCGTTCCTCTCTGCATATACATTTTCTACAACGTTGGAGTTTAGTGCTTTGAGATTTAGCCAGATGCAGTGCATTCAAGATAATCAGGGCAGGGTATGCTGATATACCCCAATCCTTAAACTTTCATTACACCAACAATTCCATAAACTCCTTTCTTCTCTGCAGCTTTGATCTATTCTTTTGTCTTGTGGGATGGCTGAGTAGCTTTTTGTTTCACCACCAGACGTGTGTGTCCTTGTGTGCTGATGAAAGTAGCTGATTTTACAGCACGTGAAATGAAAATAAACTAAAAATAAATTGGATGTCTGGAGGCTGTGTCCAAACAGACGAGCACAAAGCACAAAGCACGAAGCACGAAGCGTGAGCGCGCGCGGGAGGGGTGGGGGGTGGGCATGTGTGTGTGTGTGTGTGTGTGGGGGGGGGGGGGGATAAGATTCGTCGATTAGTATTCCAAGTTTCGCGGTGTGATCAGTAGCACCTGAGTTACACGTTTTTCTGTCCACTGGTACGTGCGCATCTGCAACTTCACAATGCAATATGTGGTCACGCAGTTTTTGAAAAGAGGGATTGGTGTTGTTGCAGGTACGCATTACTTAATCTGGTGTTTCATGGAGCTTCACAACAAGGGCTGTGTCATTCAAAGAAGTTTGAAACCAGTACCAATACCTTGACTTCAATACTTTGCAATTTTAAAAATCCTTTTTAAGAAATAGAAAATTATGGTACGGTTGGAATCCTTACTTTTAATGCAGTTTAGAGGGGGAGAGTGTAACCCAGGTTTTCTGTAGCTATAATTAAAAGATGCCCCCTAAATGCGCCACACTGAAGTTAATTGCTAGATTTACAGATTTTCACAGATCGGTATCATTAGAAATTTGTTTTTGATTTGTTTGACAAGTATTTAAGATTTACCTGAGTTGAAAAAAAACGATTACATCTATGTGGGTGGGCTGTTCAAGTAGAGGCTGTAAATTCTGGCTCACTGTCCATGAGGAGATTTACTGTAAGGTAACACAAATTATGGTATTTGGTACTAAATAACAAGGCATTTTTCGATAGTAGAAAATACTGAAACATTTCGGCCATTAAAGCCATTCAAGTGTTGAAGTTTGGTACCCAGCCCTATGCACAACTTAACAAGCCTGTAATTGTGCTCATTTGTTTATTCAGGGAAGATCCTGCAATAGCTGTCCAGAGATCTCGAATGAGCCACCACCAATAAATGACTCTACCCATTTGGTATTGTTTCTTGTTTGTTGCATGCATAACCCTCAATCTGTCATTTAAGCACAGCCACAGCCAGTTCTTTATAAGACTTAGACTCCCATATTTTGCACGAGTTTGTTTTTGTTCTTTAGGCAAAATCCAATAAAAGAGGATTCAGTAATGAAATAGAGAGAATTTATTTCACCCAGTTGAGTGCTAAAACGCCTCTTCACTTGTAGAATTGAGATTTTTCACTTTCAAGTAAGGGATGCCACTAGGCCTTACTTGTAATGAGTTTTGAGAAACAGGAAGAGAGAAACGTTGGGTTTCCTCCTATTAAACCAAGTTTATTGATAATTTAACCGTTTTATGCCACTAATGTAAGACACACATTGCATCCTGTGTTCTCAAGCTCAAAAGCTTCTGAGGCAAACCTCCATCAACAATCCTCTTCTGCCATTTACCGCTGCTGTCTACACAACATCCTCCCCTTATCAACTTCCTTGACTGCTCACTGACCCAGTCATTTCTTGTCCTTAACTGTAGCATACTAATTGTCTGCCTTATTTATTATACATAATACAGACAAAGTAACCGTTTGGCAATCCATCAAATAAGTATGCTGCTCCACTTTGTCAAATCTACCCTCAACAGCACCCCTTGAACTAGTTGTTTACCTTTTCCGTGTCAAACGGGGCTCATGTAACTCTTCTAACAAAACAAAATGTTGTCTGTGCCCAAACGACTGATTGCACTTGTTGTTGTTGTTTTATTTTCACTCTCTCCATTTAGATCTAATTCAATTTAACTACACCCTTCTTTGATGCATCATGGCTCTTTTTTTTGTGACTGTTGTTGACCTCTTTTTTTTTTTTTTCAAGTTTTTACCTCACACCTTATGACGTTATCTTTTTTGCAGCATCACTGGGTGAGTTCTGTTTTTAATGATGGCCCCTAACTATTCCATTGTGCATAATAGAATTGATAAGGTTCCTGGAGCCACCCCTTTGGCTCAAACCATCACAGCGCTCATCAAGGTAATTTATGAGCGGCAGTGAAAGATTCCTTAAACTGCGCTCGACCTTTGAGGACTACAGATGTGCTTCGTTGCTGCTCCTTGAGTGCGGACACACTCATAAAGCAGTGTCGCCAATTCTTTGTTTCTGATTAATCTCTGTGTATAAAAGACCTATTATCTCTGCACTGCATCCTGACCTGAGCTCTCCATTGACCTTGTAGTTGATTATGTGTCGCATGCTCCAAAAGCCTGCAATAGCAGCGTGAGTAATTGCATGGTGTTCATGTTATTCATCTTGAATAACATTACATCTTTATTAATCAGATATTCACACTGTTTAGCCTGAATATAGCCATGTTTTCACATACATTTCTATTTAAATCATGATTCTGCTGTATTCAGAACCCATTAACGAGCTTAATGGACTCTATTGTTTTCCATTTTCCCTTTGAGGCCAAATAACATTTATTTTCTCAGTGCAGTCGCTTCATGTAGTTTAAAGTTACGGAGTACTTCGCTTTTTTTTTTTTAATATGCTCATTTTCTTTCTCACTTAACATTCGATAAGAATATTGATACCACACATATATCCGTCAGGTAAATATGGAGCTATGCTAGCAGTTGGTTGGCTTAGGTTAGCGCAAAGACTGTCAAAAGTTGAACTTCTGCTTGAGTGAAAAAAAATTGACTAAAAGTAAATATATATATATTAGGTATATATTTGTACCTAACTGTAGCATACTAATTGTCTGCTTTATATCTATATATATATATATATATATACTGGGTCAACTCTTGAAAAGCAAAGGGGCTCATACATTGTATTCCTTTAAAGTTTTGTAGCATTTGCTTCTTCAAAAACTTGCAACGGTTGAAACAGTCCAACAGTTGCCTGCATGACATGAGTCTCCAACTGACAGTGCTTGTTGTTTCCAGGGTTCCTGCTTGGAGACTTGCTATTGATTTCCTCCTTGTGCTCCTTCCGCAAGTAATGTACAGCTTTAATCTAATTGGCATGCAGGAACTTTGGGGGACTGATGTCTACTGAGACATGTGTTATGTATTATTTCTACCTTCATACTCTGATTTACATTGACCTGGTGTCAGCTGTCTACAGTGCTGACAAAGCACCTTTGATCACGGGGGAGTAATGCCACAGAGAAGGTCCGAAAAGTGGTTATTAGATCATTCAAATAAGTCAAGAAAGTTACATTTTCCATTGTTTTGCTGCAAGGTGCTACGCCTGCCTGCTGATGTAAAAACGTTTTTTTTTTTTTAAATAATACACAGTGGGGTACAAAACTCTCTGATCACCAGTGAAGATACTGCTATTTTGCATTTGTTTTAAATGTAATACTTCTATTTTCCTTTTCATTACGAACAATGATATCAGCTTCAGAATGGAAGTTGAATGTCTAAAAAATGTGCACAAAATTGCACAGCATCTGAGTATTTGGCCTGCTTTCCTTTTTTCTTCCTTCCTTTATACGTCATCCCAGCATGATGTGACAATGTTCCATGGTGTTGCTTGTGATGTTGGGGTTGTTTGAAAAAAAAAAATCATACCTGGATTCATCTGTAAACAGGACTTTTTTCCATCATGCACTGTTATTATGTCAAGTGTTTGGCCTTGTCTCCCCTCCTGAGAAGTGGTTTAGAGACCACTTCTCATCCTCTGAGACCACGACCAGACAGCCTTCTTTTGGCAGGACTTTGTTTGGAGTCTTGTGTCCTTTATTGGGAAAATTCTGCGTCTGTGATGAAGCTGTTTTTTTTCTATCTCTCAGTGAACAGACCTCAATGTATTGATCTTCTAATGGTGTGGTCACTCTCGGTATGCCTAATCGTGCTTTGGATACAACTGATTCAGTGTTTTAGAGGGCCATGCACTGCCTGCTGAAAGCTTGGAATAACAATTTGTCCTAAGACATCATCACTTAGTTCTGATGCCATGTTTCCTACTGTCACAATGTTGCATGGTTAGCAATGTTCTGATGGAAATGTGTAACAGCTGAACAATGATTGCAGATACAACCCCTTTCCAAAAAAGTTGGGGAAAGTTTAAAATGTAATTAAAAACAGAATGTAATGATTTACAAATCAGTTAAACCCATATTCAAATGCAAATGGACAAAAGACAACATATCAAATGTTGAAACAGAGACATTGTGTTGGTGTGAAAAATATATGCTTATTTTGAATTTGATGCCAGCAACATGTCTCGAAAAAAGTTGCGACAGGGGCATGTTTACATTACCTCTCCTTTTAACAACACTTTGTAAATGTTTTGGGAATGGAGGAGACCAGTTGCTGAACATTTTAAAAGTGAAATGTCCCATTCTTGCTTGACATAGGGTTCCAGTTGTTCAGGGTCTCCTTTGTCATATTTTTAATTTCATAATGTGACAAATTTGTTCAATGGAAACAGGTCTGGACTGCAGGCAGGCCAGTTTAGTACCCAGACTCCTCTACTATGGAGCCATGCTGTTGTAAAACATGCAGAATGTGATTTGGCAATGTTTTGCTGAAATAAGCAAGGCAGTTCAGGACAGGACAGTTCCCTGAAAAAGAAGTTGTCAGGATAGCAGCATATGTTGCTCAAAACCTTTATAAATCATTCAACATTAATGGTGCCTTCCCAGATGTGCAAGCTACCCGTATGCACTAATGCAGCTCTATACCGTCATGAATGCTGGCTTTTAAGCTGAGCGCTGATAACAAGCTGGGTAGTCCCTCTCCTCTTTAACCTGGAGAATGCAGGGTCCATGAATTCCAAAAAGAGTCTCTAATTTTGATTTGTCGGACAACAGGACAGTTTTCCACTTCGCCTCAGTCCATTTTAAATGAGCTTGGGCCCAGAGAAAGCGGCTGCGCTTCTGGATAATGTCTGTATATGGTTTCTTCTTTGTATGATAGAGGTTTAACCTGCATTTCGTCACCTTCCTAAAATAATGGCCCAAGTCATTTTTTCAGGTTTTTCAGGAAACATAAAAAAACATAACCAAATGCTGATTATATGATATTTATTAATAATTTCAGTCAAAAAGGTTATGACAACAGATGACTATTGACATACCAACAACAATGTCTGTCAATTATGTAACATAAGAGGAATAAATTACTTAGGCAAATTTTTGAACATGCCTTTGTGACTTAAGCAATTTTAAACCTTCAACTCTGTCAACAATAAAGCATAACTAACAAACTAACTCAACATAATGCTGAGGAGGCATGTGCATCTCCTCACTTCTCCCTCCAGCTCTTTTTTGCTGTGTTCTTGACTGATGCCTATTGATGTGGCAAATTGCCAAAGAAGTGATGACACTCGACGGACATGACGCGTTTCATTGCCTGGAGGTCCTGGAACTTTCTCTCCTTGATTGGCAGAGCGCATGGAAACATTCTTATCCATGCTATCGGCTCATTTGGCACCTGTACCCTCTGTGGCAGTGCTTCCCATGCAAAGTCCTCCGAGAAGGACAGCTTGAAATGGACCTAGTCCATTGTCCAAACGGACTTCTTAATTTTCTCAGAATCCTTGTCACAGGATTTCTCTTGCCTCGCTTCATCTTTCTTGGTGACATGTGCATCATATTCGGCCTTACTGATATTCCCATGCTTAAATGAAACACAAACATCACACTGATCTTTTCACGGAATGAATACGGAATAGTTCTCTTCATGGAACACATCTATGAAATATTGTATTCCAACGACCCTCACTCCAGCAGTTGCAGCTGCCTGTTGATGTTCCCGATGTAGTTGGGAGATGGTTGTGCTTGGGTGAAGGAACTTCTTGTCTTTGTAGGTCTTCTGAAATATCCACTGCCGCTGCTCTTCTGTAATGACTTGGCAGTCTCGAGTTGAGACTCGCTGACATAACTTTGAGTTGCAGGGAGGACCCATAGCCTTTGCACTTATTTATTTGCCACCTTTGCTCTTGTATGACATTCTTTGAGACATTTCTCCTTGGATTCATTTTGCTTCCATGTTCCCGGACTAAGGTGTTTATTTCTTTTCCTTTTGACCGTATTGTTTAAATCAACATCCTCATCCTCATCCTGCTGTTCTGGAGTTGTTGCCACCATGGTTAGGCTGTCTTCATTTTCAGGGGCAGAGGACACATCACAGGGTGGGGTATAGTGTGGATTGCTGATGACATCATCGTCATCAGATATGTCCTCTTCATGGTGTGGATGTGTCTGCTTGGCATCTTCAACAACACCAATGAGAGTGTTTAAGCTATCGTCTGCTCCATCTGAAACAGTCTTGGCCTGGTACATGCTGCTTCATCTCTTCAACAATGGTCTCATTGTCATTTTCAGTGGATGAGGCCTGATCGGTGTCAGAATTGTCAAGTGCATCTCCTACCAAAATTGAAAAACATTTCAACCCTTTGAGGTGTACGGTCACAAATGTGTCATCAATCTCAAGTGAGATTTCCATTGACTAAAATGCTGACTAAAAAGACTGAATAAAAAAACGAAATAACTATGCAATATTTATTGTATATTAATATAACAAATATGTATTATATATTTAAATATATTTAAATATAAATATACACATATTTATATTATAACAAATAACAAATATTTATTATAGCCTAACCTATTTTATAGTAAACCTCATCACTTACCAATAGGGGACAAGCCCTGAATCATGGAAATAACTCCAGTGGCTAGGAAGATTTCCATTCTTCTTGATGCAGCCGCCCTCTTGAAAAGCTTGTAAAATTGCCTAAGTCACATTGTTTTTTGACTTCGGCAAAATAAAACAGCCTAAGTCACACTCTTGACAGAGGCCATTATACTACAGGGGTAGAATCACATGATCTGTTCAACTGAGGATGTAGGCAATTTTACCAGAGGTGGCCAGCATCATGAGGAGATGATTTAGGCAACAAAATATTTTTTGTCAAAAAATGACATAGGCCATTATTTTAGGAAGGTGACGATTTGTAGATGCAGCAATGAACTGTGTTCACAGACAATGCTTTTCAAAAGTGTTTCTTAGCCAAGACTGTGATTGCCATTACAGAATTGTGTCTGTTTTTAATGCAGTGCTGCATGAGGGCCTGAAGATCATGATAATTATTTTTTGACTTTGTCCATGCGTACAGATATTTCTCTAGATTCACATAATCTTTCACAATATTATGTACCTTAGATGATAAAATCGCCAAATTCTTTGCAATTTTGCATTGTAGAACTTTACTTTGAAATTTCTGGACTATATGCAGTCATTGACAGTGGTGAACCTCCACACATCTTCACTGCCGAGAGACTGTTCTTTTTACATGCAGTCATGTCATTGATCTGTTGACAAGTAACCTAATTAGTTGTGAGATGTTCCACCAGGTGTTTCTTTTAGCATGACACTTTTCCTGACTGTGTCTAAACTTTTTTGAGATATGTTGCTGACAACAAATTCAAAATTAGCATATTTTCTAACATAATCTTTTACATATTTTTCATCAAACAATACAATTTCCAAGTTTCAACCTTGCAAATGCTGCAGAATCTGAAATATATATATATATATATATTTTCTGTTTTTAAATGTTTCTAAATCGCAAAACCTTATAATTATGTTGTGTGGGTTTTTTGTATGTTGTTGTGTTGGTGCAGGAGAAAACACCCTGTAAAGTTCAACATACCCTGCAGATGGAGTAAGTTGCTGGGCTTTGAAGATAAAAACTCCTCTAAAGCCTGATGCAGAAAATCTCTAACGGCACTTTACAGTAGTTCATATGGAGCTTGGCAATCCACAGACTGTAGATTAAAAAAAAAAAAGAAAAAGAAAAATCTTAAAACTTGTTTCACAATATACTTAAGACTCATATTCATCCTGAGGAACCTTTAAACCAAATCAAATGCACTGCATTGTCCAAAGAGAATCAACACATCCCTAGAATAACACAAGAATAAAAATCTGACACTCTGACAGAGCTGACCAAGAAACAGGCCGCCTTTATTATGTATTCAGCCCTGGGACCAAACAAATTGCATCAAATGCCAGGTTCACCCAGGGGCCACTGTCTGCCAGACAGATATTCTTCATCCAAGGCTGGTGTGACAGCAACTATGTCCTGCTTGGCTATTTACATCTTCTTAGCCCTGGTTTTTTTTTCTTTTTTTTTTCTTTCAAAAAACACTGTATATAAATGTGGCCCCTTCAAAGGGCAGCATAACTTCCTATGGTGAGATGCCAGACAAGTTCAGTGCACATTTCCCCCTAAGAATCAAGGCATTTTGATGTAGCCGCCTCCCTCTGGCATTCATAAAAAGTCAAGTTTGATAAAAGGCAAACATCATCCAGATTTGCTCGGGCCTCGCTTCCAGACACCTTCTCAGGCTATCAGTACCATTTTCAATCTCACGCTCTTGCACCCCCTGAAATCCGGAGTGTGTTCCTCAATAAATCGAGAGATGCTGAGATTTCCATTTTGTGTGGCTAAATGCACTCCACAATGCAGCCAAGCCTGTAATCATCCCCCATAGAAACAGTAGATTCACTATATAGCAACATTTTCTTTAACGGCCTGTTGAAGCTCTCTTCAATTGCCTTAAGATGTTCAGCTCAATCAGACCATGATGTGCTGTTTTTCTAACAATGCTGTGAGTCAGCTCCTTACCGTCCATTCAGCCATGTGCTGCGTGCACTGTAGCAGATGCCCATCTGCTTGTGAAATGTTATCACTGGGCCCAGGTCTTCATCACACTGAATGAGGCCAGGAAGATCAATGCACTTACACTGGATCGCTTTACCCTGCCTGTGCATAATGGCCTGATTGGTGGTTTCATAGGGCTCTCAGCCATGGGTGTGTGGTGGGAGAGAGAGTGTGCATGTTTCTGTGTGGGCTGAGGAGACGGACTGCGTGAGTACATGAATGTTTTCATGCATGTGAAGAACCTCAGCGCTTAAAATCAATACCATAAAAAAAACAAGGTTAGTGATCTGTAATGCATCACAAGCATTGCAGCATTAAAACCCTCATTAAAGTTTGTTTGGACACATAAATTAAAATAATTAATTCCAAAATTGCTCCTTGTGGTTTGATCATATCCTAATTCTCCCTAAGTCATCAACGCACTACACCTCCTTTAGTCAATTAAAATGCAGACTAATCTTTTAAACCAACATATAGATGCACACCATGGAACCAAAGACACACAAAGGGAATAGGACTCCTCTCAGAGATGGTATTTACTGCGGTGCCTGTGCCATATCCCTCTTTAATTAACACCGGGAAGTGGTGCAGAGAGGTGGCAGGGGTGCTGGCAGGTAAGCAGGGGTTTTCAGCAGCCAGCTGATAGCCCTCTGCACATGGGGGTCTGTACAGTCAACAAAAGTACATGCCAAAGGTCTTCTCGACAGCTCAGTGAACCCAGCCTCCCTTCCAGCCCCAGGCCACCACGCTTCTGGGAAGCGCCGGAGGAGCAGAGTAACGTGTCTGGCAGCAGAGCCACAACGAGCAAATACAGCATTGAGCCTGTTCTCCACCACCCAACATGAGCCAGGAACACGTGAGGATGTGATTCACTGTGAGGGAGGGAGGGCAGGAGCTAGAGAGGGTGATGGAGGAAGAGATAGATAGATAAGTGGCTTAGATAATAAAAGAGGAGCGTTTTTAGAGAAGCGGTGCACCTTTAAGAGAACGTAGCAGGGCATCCTTACAGGAGCAGCTGCTTTTCTTCCGATGCACCACTCTACAAACTTGTCTATGTCTTTAAAGGAATCCTCAGAAAAATCTATAACAAGCTTATTTTTGGTTTTGAAAGGTGGTAAATAGGGGTCTGTATAGTCACAAGAGGATGCCCACCACTGCCATTGTCCCACTACCATATCAACTCCACCACCACCCCCTGCTTGTTAGTGTGATCACTGTCCCTTTGGTGTCTCTGCACATAATATATCTTCTCGCAGCAATTAACTGCTGCAGGGCCAGTGTAGCAACTTAGAGGGATGTCCCCTCAGCTGAGCTGAGACCCAGGGGAGTTGAAGTAGGAGCGAGATGGAAATAAGAATGCAGGAGGAGAGAGCAGTGAGTGGATGGAGAGGGATGAGAGAGAAAGCGGGAATGCAGCGTGCCAAAGCTTCCCACCCACCGCTCGTGTCTGTAATCTCTTGGGAAGGAGCTAGCTATCAGGGAAAGAGTTGTGTTGGGAGGAGTGCTGACAGCTTCGTCTCTTCTGCCCCCTACTGCAGGGGAAGTGTTGATGGAGGAAGATTTCAAAGAGGAGGGAAAAAGAGTGGTGTGGATGTTTAAATGCATTGCCTCTGTCTCTGGATGTAATAGCAGTGTCTGTGCAGCACACTTTGCTTTTGTTATATTAAAGTGTATTAATCTAATCAGTGGAGTAAAAGGACGATTTAACTGCTCCACCGCACAGATTGACCAAAATATTTAATCTACAGCAGCATGTTGAGTTGATGGTCGATACCAGTGACTCAGTGATTACGTTGCCATTTGAGATCTCTTTTTAAAGTGGTCATTGATGGAAGAACAATGAAAATTAAATATGTTGTTTTGCTGCCCCCTTGTTCATTTCAAAGGTCGATGTCAAGCCAAAGAGTCAATGACAGTCCAGTGTTGTTATAATTATAATACTTCAAACACTTGTGTTGCATCGCTCATGTAATTTTCTCTGAAAATTGTAACTTCATGTCTGTTTCCTTCCCTTTTTGTTTTTGTTTATTTGTTTCTTTCTCTGTGCTCTGGCCTATTCTCCTGAGTTTGAAGCAAGTGGAGCTGATTTAGAAAAAGACCATTCAGTATTTAGTAATATTTTAATCAGTTGTTTTGTCAATTAAGTCACACCCACTCTGTCTTAGTAAATCAGGTACATTGATTTAATAAATATCATCTGAATATGTTAATTTATTTCAAATACATATATATATATATTTATTTATTTATTTAATCATATTTATCAATGTTTTACGTTTGATAAAAAAAGAAAATGTATTACATTTTTATTAATTCCGCTCATGGTAATGCACAAAATGAAAACAACTTGTAATTATAGATTCCATGACCAAAAAAGGAGCAGGGGGAAGAAACATTATATATTAACTTTTTTTTTATTTTATTAGTTTTTTAACATTAACATTGCAGGGATGCTCCAGTGATTTAGTATTGGATTTACACCATGAAAATGGGAAACTTGTGAGAAAGAAAGGAATTTACTATAGACTTAAATCAATCAGAGCTGAAGTCAAAATGAAAGCAGGCCAGTATCCTCACTTTCAGGCTGCCTTGTTTGGTCCAAACCAACACAGCAGCTATGAAAGGTGCTTATGACCACCATTGGCTCAAAGGACCAAAAGTTATTACGACGAAAAGAGGTGGTCTCGGTTACATCGTCTAAAAAACGTCAAGTACAGGGATGGAGGCGTGTCATGCAAAGTTCTTTCATGTACTTACTGTACTTTCAGGTGTAAAAATGCCTTTAGTTCCAGTTACAGATCATGTTCCAAAAATGTTGCATTCTAAAATACACAAACTGAACTTCCTTAGAAACTTAAGCTTTCTTGTAAATACAAATTCCCTCAGTTTGTGCAGGTGTTGTTTTGCATTGTTGTAGTCTTAAAATCCGAGCCCATGCATCCCTGCTGACACCACGGGTTATTTTTTTTCTCAGACTCAGAGCCACAGAAAGCATTTTACAACTCTTAGTGCAAGCTGAATAGCAATGTCACAAAAAATGTCCTAACTCAAGGTTTACTTACCTTTACAGGGTAGATATCTGTAGGGAAACAGACCTTGATGTGAACAAAAAAGTATTTTATTACCTCCTAAGTGCTGTTTAAATAAAACGTACAATCTCTAACTCTGAGATTTCCTTAAGAGTGGAGAGCTATTTAGAGAAGTAATAAAATATGAGGCCCTTTGACTATTTTAAAACATAACAGTAAGTACATAATGCAATTGTCCTCAATTTTAAGACCTTATATGTATTTGCAGGTCTTTAAATGCAAAGAAGCACAAACAACTGTTTCACTCTGCTGCTGTGCATTTGGTGGAATTTGCAAATCAATAACACACTCTAACACAGAGCTTTAAATTTACATCTTGAGTTAATATACAAGTTAACACAATTGAATAAAACCAATGTTCATGCTAAAGGAATCACACTCCAGCTTTTACTTTTGAGAAAACTAATGAAGGTGAATGAGATCAGGAGTAATAGCTAACAAAGCTTTGATGTGTTCCAACATGGGCTGATTTCATTAAAGGATTAACAAGTGTGCTGACAAAATTTAAAACGTTCTTGAATATTGCATATTACATGCCATCCTCAAACTTGCACCTCAAAAGGCATTGTTTTCTGACACATGCTTCTCACCAGCTGTTGTCTCCGTCTCACGGGACACGTGCTGAAAAATCAAACTCTCATTTGTCTCCTAATTGCTGCGACAAACTGGTCTATATTAATATCTTCATTTATCCTTAAGGTTTCTTTGTGCTGCATATATCCTCCCCGATTCTAGCTATACAGCTATACAGCTATACATAATGTATGCACAACCATCCAGTACACGTCGCTGCAGAATACAAGTCTGTAAATTAAAAACAACATAGCAGCGCTGCGCTAATCCACATGGGGTGATTTAACAATAATTCAGCTCGACTTTGAGAAGGTTAAAACGCAACCCTCCCTCCCTCCCCCCTATGCTTCAGCAGTCAATGGCGAACATCCATGATGGGGGACACCAATCCTGCCTTGCAATCCTGCAGAGTATTGGCTGTCAAAAAACAGACATGCAATCAATCATGAGCAAAGTCACAGTCAATGTGAAGGATACCAGTCCTCCTTAGGCCTCGTGTCTGTGACAAGGCAGCAGTTGCATAACGTTTGACATCGCGGTGCTGTAGGTTGAGATTAATGGACACTGAGCATATGTACTTTAAAGGGCACTAGATACAAAAAACAGTCTGACCTCCTTTGGGGGAAAACATATTTCAGTGAGAGTGTGTGCAGAAAAAGGGGCCTTGATCAACCCTACCTCTGCGGAGAAGATTAACAGAGCACTGTGGCACAAAATCAAGTGCTGAAGACAGGACGCTCGCCGAGTTCTGCTTAATGGGCTCTGCTCCTTGGCATGTTTTCAGGATCACAGCTCCCGTTTTATCTCTCTTTCTCTGTTATCTCTTGAGAATTTGGCATTGTCCAAAGTATAACATGAAAAATAGCAGCTGCTGCTTGTGGATTCCTTTGTGTATGCTTGTACTTTGCACTGGAGTCCACACAGAAAGTATTGTGTGGATTCCTTTCGAGTCGTTCTCTTTCTCTCGCAACTTTGACAAACCAATTCTCTTATTTGAAATTCTCTTAAAGTTAGAGAAAAGGATCTGAAGCCTTGATGTTTTAGTCTTTGTAGCAACGCTCAGTTCTCCGACTGAGGCAGCCACTTGATGCTGTTTTGCTTTGGGACATTTCAGCTCTAACGGCTCAGACGCAGTAGTTCAGGAACTCAGTGTAGTAAGAAACACCCAAATCACCATCTCAGAACTCCACCGTTTTGTCAGTAAACCTGCCATTTATTATTCCACTGAGTCTATTCACATGTCCAGCCAAAATACATTTAAATGCATCACTCCCCCCATTTAAATCCCATCCAAGCCATGTGCACTGCACGTTTCCTCGTGCGTTTTACTGTTTCAAGGGGTTCCAGGACGCCTACGTTTTTTTTGTTTTGATCCTCAGTGGGACTAGCAATAGATTGCTCTGGATTTAGATGTGATCAGATACTTATAGGATTCATCAAGCTTTTCCAAGCTGCTCTCTGCAAACGCAGCCATGGTTCACATCATAGCGCTGTGCTTGCAGCTCTGACAAAGGACATCATGTAATGCACGTCTTTGCCAAATCCATGGACACTGTCAGTTGGCACATCTTGCACACTGAACTGTAATCCCCACCAAAAGCCAGTCAGTATTTTGAGAGGCAACACAGGGAAGTCGTTCACCAAAACATCCTGATTACAGTTTAAGACCAGAGTGATAGGAAAGGTTCAGACAGGCTAAAAAGTGATGACTCACTATTGTAAGTGTAGACGATCTATGATCACTGAAAAAGCATGTTGCAGGTTGACTTTTCCATGAATTTATATGACCTAGTATTTCTGAAAAGTTAATGCAGGATTTGAAATGTTTAATGAGGCCTGAAAACAGAAATTCAGATGAGAAGGATTTCTGAGCATCATGCAGGGTCTCATAAGGGTTAAGTCTATGCTGTAGCTCACAATAGCACATGTTAGTGAGTCTGAGCAGCTGTGATTTCGTGAATTGGTCTTTTCTGCCAGTTTTTTTTATTGCATTTCAAGATCGATTATGGTGAATTTGTTACCTGGCCGCATTTTGTGCAAGTGACAAGATGAGACTTCACCGCTACATCTGTGACAAGAGATGTGGTTGTATGTCATATTTCCGACGACAGGATTGTGTCCTGATAGATCTGATAGAGTTCCAGATGGGATGTCGAAATCAGGACCGTGTGAGATGGATAGCTGGTGTGATTCCTTCAGTGAACACAGCTGCTTCAGTTCCACTATCAGCATATTTTACTGGTGCCAACGAGATCAGTGGTCACAGATTGGAGAGAGATCCAGTCTATCTTCTTTTGTAATGTTGGCAAACTTCCAAATTAGCCTGCTCTCTCCCTCCTATCACTCTCAGTCATCCACATGGCACCATAATGTTGAAAGACAAAGTGAGATATGACAGATACCAGCTGGTGTTTGAACACGAGTTCCTGTTATACTCAGTATCAAGTGACCAATGCTAGTTCTGTTATATCCTGATGTGTGATGTGAACATGTTAGCTATCATTTTCTCATGTCACTCAGTTCTGCACTGACACCCTGCAGCTGTGTAATTATGAGGCTATTGTCCATCATATGAGTATGAACCAAGCGCCAATCGACAGTCATTTCACACATTGGTTTGTGAACTGACATTCTGAAGCCCTAAATTTATTGAATTTGTACTCATCTTCCATCTCGTAATGTCACCCCACACCTCAAGAGGTGATAGTGAGTCACTGTACCCCCCAGTCTACCCTCATTCCAACCTGAGAGGAAGAAGAAACAGTTCATTGGCCGAGCGGCAACCAATGGTGACGTCATCCATTTGTTTGTGAACTTTTGTTCTGATGCCTTGAGTTTGGATGTCACCATCCTGCTATTTTGGATGTCGCCATCCTGCTATTGTGGAGCCAGAAGTGACCATGTTTGGACAAGCCGGGGAGGAGTGAGCGGTGAATCTGACTCGATCTCTGAGGACACTATGCCCACCCACCTATAGCAGAAACCTGACTGTACCACTGGCCTGTCAACAAAACAGACCCCCCCCCCCCCCCCCCCCAAACATACTCCTTTTTGAGGCCTAATATCTAATTAATAACAGGATGTTTTTCCGATGGACCACCAGAAAATGATTATGAAGGAGAGACTTTATTGAATGGCACCATCATGACTTTTGGAGAAAAAATATTTAGTTTGTAACTCATGGCAGAAGTTGAATGGGAGTCTATGAAGCTGGAGCCTTTTTGGAGCCAACCCCTTGTGGATCTCGGTGGTATTGCACTAGTCTCCCTTTTCAGTTTACTTTTGGTGTGAATATACATTGTTTTAAGCTCCTTGGTTTACCGTCAGCATCCATATTTCCTACTGTTAAACTTGACCTATTGCCTACTATTTCTTTTGTGACATCACAGCCAAGTGGTGTTTTTTTGTAAAGGTGTACAACTCCATTGGAGAAACCACTCTAAATATTACTGCAGTATAAGTTGCTCTTTAAAAATAGCTCCATGTATTATAAACAGTATGCTGTATGTATTTGAGCAACATTTTTTCTGAGGTTTTTAATATCCCCCTCTTAATCTTGATAATAAAAAGTAACCCTCTAATTCCAAGTGTGAAGAACATAAAAAAATTACTCATATTACTGTTTCAAGCATGATTCATACGTATTTTTATACTCTGCTGTTGTTTAATGTCTGGTTAAATTGAGGTAACTTTTTCTAAGCCTGGCACATTGTCACAATACGACAATACCTCCTTACTTCTGAGACACAAACGTCCTAATTGCAGATCTACAAGAGGTTTATTGCCAGGAAACATGAACATGGCTCATTCTATGCTCTTAAACAAATGGCAATTACTGTTTCTCCTGTGAGGTCAAGCTCTTCATTGTTGCATGTGACAAAACGGCCCTGTAAGGACCCTATACATTTTAAAGTATTCACTTTTTCTAACTCAAACACCACAAGACAGGAGCATCAGTAGCATTTCTCCGCCACTGTTAATTAACAGCCCAAACTTGTGAATACACAGAGCTTCCCCTAATTGAACTGCCTGCTGCATTGTTCCTGGTTGTTTGTAGGGAATGGATATAATGTTGGCACTCTGCAGTTTAATTACCAGTGTCTGCCCCACTGGTAGAAGGGATCAATCTTGGGTGACACCACCGTTGGATACCTCCTCTTGTATCCTTGAGTACTGGTTCCCCACGGCAGGGAAAGTTTATCATCATGGATAGAGAGCCTCCTCCATGACTACAGGCCGTGCTGCAGCCTGCCGTGTCCATTTGTAACACAACAACGGCTTTTCTGGATCACAGTCATTACTTGTGCCACTCAGACTGCAACGAAAACAGAGTGAATTCCAAATTTATGAACACTGCCCTCCAAACACTATGTCATTTGATGGACTCCTAAACGGTTGATGGAATTCAATTAGGAAAGGAATAGAGTTTTGAAAATGTGGAACTGTGCCCGCCAGTTACTCAAGGGACGTGATTGATGTCTGTGAGTGGCATTTAGCACAGCTGACCCCCATTCAGATTACCATCTCATTAGCATCAATAGACTACGCCACACAAAAGAGAGCGGCGCCATTGCCTGAAAACTGTTCCGAGGGAGCAGCCTGAGGGAATTTCTCACGACAAAATACTTTAATTCCATAGTTTTAGTGTGACATTAGACGAGTGGGAGTGCAGCTGCATACAAATCAGATACAAAAATCCGACAATGTCAAGAATTATGCCTTGAGCTCTAGATTTCCAAGCTAATTTGAAATATGTTTTCGATAGCGGGGCGGCCACGAATGTATTTGTTGTTCTAATTATGACAGCCAGTCCCACATGGGAGGTGGAGGTTGTCTTTGTGGAACATAAGGCCTTTAAATGAAAGTATTCATCTACATAATGTATGAATACAAGTTATTTTTACATCAATTATTGTGTAATGTGCATTAAGTGTTGTTTACATTTTCTACTGAGTGCATGACAGCCACTAATAAAGCCCAGGCTGAGCTGCATGAAAAGGGAACCTTTTGCATTTGGCAGAATATCCACAAACACTGTAGATCTCATTTAATTAATAGCAGCTTCTTTTTTGGTAAAATAAACATGTTTTGGGATTTTGAGACAATTCACACATGAGAGGGAAAGTTGAAGGCCAGTCTCCACTCATTCTTCTCACATTCTTTTTGGCAAACAGCATGTTATACAAAAAAAGAGTATCTGTCTTGTTTCATTTGAGTAGCTGCTGCAGGCCCAAATATGGCCTACTTTTACCTTTTCCTCTTCCCTCTGGTGGCGCAGATGTTATAAGATGAAGTTTAAATATAGTCTGTACAGATGTTTGTGTGTGATGGCGTGCGAGCTAGGTGTGGATTTTGAATCATTTGTGATTCAATCAAGGTGGTAAAATAAATATGGGAATTGAAAAAATGGGTGCAGCAGAGAGAAGATAAAGACAGGATGGGAGACAGATGGAGAAGTGAGAGAGGCAGTAAATGGAGAGGGTAAGCTCGTGTGCATATGAATGTGAGTTTAACAGAGAAATGTGTGTTAAAGAGAAAATTAGAAGACAATAAAGACTTTGAATAAAGGAGGGAGAAACCATACGACTGGGTGGTAAGGAAAGAATGGGAACAGGGTTTGTCTTGATTGTATTCAGCACTGTCTCCGGTCGGTCTCTGATCAATAGCTGCTGTCGCTCACTGCTGGCTCGCACCCCTCCTGCTCACAACCACAAATGTAACCCCAGCCAGCCTTGCCAGGAGCTTTATTATTCATGTGGACCTAATACAAGACCAGAAAACGGGATGAGCACACTGCGAGCTGGACTTGCTGCCATGACTGCCTTGACTGCAAACCACTGCTGGGACAAATACCCTGCAGTGTCTGCATTGTCAAAGAACCACTGCTCCCTGTGTCAAAGAGCTTTGGCAGGATGGAAAAAGAACCGTATTCTAATGCAACAAAAAGGGATGTTTTTTGAGTCCCCCCTGACATTATGTGATAGTGTTATTCTAGCCTCCTCAAAATACACAAAACTAGTGGAGAGGAACTAGGAGTGAGGTGAATATAGTGGAAATTGTAGAGTGTAACATGGATCAACCTCAAAGATGGTGTTAACTTTAAAATCTTCGTGTTATTCAGAGTGCTGGAATGCATCGAAGACCTCTGTGCCTCCCAGCATGAACATGTACACCATGTAAACTTTAATAACAGCGAGCAATGGCTTCCGCAAGTCGATGTTTATTTCTTTTAGGAATCCACTCCTTCATTAAAGGTGAAATTGAACTCTGAAAATGGGACGAAGTTGACCCGAGGCAAATTTATCTCATATGTTGTTATGACACCACAGTGCAAACCCGTTCTCAACCCAGGGCAATGAATGCTGACATTTTGTCAGAGCCCGCTGCTGGTGTTTCACAGACACACACAAGTTGCCTGAGATTTCGGCACCAAAACAACTTGGTTTGGTTTAGAACATGATCATGGTTTGGGGTAAAATGAGTACATTACATTATCCAGGTTGAAAGTCTAGTGTTGAATCCATCCAACCACCGCAAATTTGGTCTTATAAAGACTCTGTCACTCTTTATACTATGTCACCTGTCTTCCTTCTTCGAATCAGGTGGTCACGGCACCGAAGCTAAATGGCACCTTGTGCGTATCTCTGTGACACTAGCAGCTTTGACCTAATGGCACCCTGGGATTGTCTTACGCTCTCGTTTTTCATCTGCATAAAAATTCAAATAAATGTTGAATTTTTGAGTACTTTTATCCTAAATACGTTTTTATTTTTTCCAGTTAATTGATTTGACATGTGACACAGCATAATACAAGGAGACGAGGTTATATGCAAAAATAAAAAATGTCAAATCAAAAGTGACTATCTGAGCGACAAAGTACTCTTTGCTGTACATCTGTTTGTTCTTGTTTCATCACAGATGGTAAGGGTTACCCAATGAACCATGGACTGCAGCGATCGGGTTTTTCTCCCTGCTTGTACACTGCTAATTAATTTTAAATTTCTTCCAGCCTTTACTCAGGCAAGAATACATCTGCAGGCTGATCAGGGCAGGTCACATGTGCAATGCTGTTATTGTATTGCAGGCAGGCAGGCACATCCCGGCACCACTTCTTATTCCTTTTGGCTACTTGTGTAATTGCCCTCCCGCATGCTTTTCCTATTAAACATGTGGTTGGTGCGTTGCTCAATGAAAGCCACAGGCCAACTTGTGCATGTACCATTAAATGTGTCATGCCTTGCTGTTTGTTGGATGAGATAGTTCTGTCACTGGCCTCATATTTATCGTGTTTTTCAGATGCCTGCTTGTAATCATGAAAATGACTCCTTTATTGCTTTGCAAAGCTGCCAAAAGTAACTGAACAGGCAATTTATAAACTGTCAGTTTCGTCTCTAAATGCCAAAAAAAAAAAAAAAAAAAAAAAAAAAATATATATATATATTTAATAGTCATCCTCAGCCCCATGAGGAGAGCTCCATGTCTAAGATCTTGGATTTCTGGTACAGAGTTTCTCCAAGGACCGACTCACCAACTTCCCAGGAGCAAACAGGAAATGACAAAAGAGCAGTCTGGAGGAGACAGGAAGGAAACAGCTGTCCAGGGACTGTGAACCCCATTTATAATTTAGGAGAGGTATAATAAGATAAGTTTTCCCTTTTGTCATTTGCTGTAAGCGTGATGAAACCCAGCCCAAACCAAGAGGCTGCCTCCGGTGCAATAATAATGAAGACATATCCCCTCCCCCTATCAGTAGAGAAAGGCTGGTCCTTGATTAAATATTGACTCGCGATTGTCTATGTTCTTGTCTCTATATGATCAATAATTCATAAGAGGTAAAGAGATTGTTGGAACCATTTCAGACGTTATACGATTCGCTCAACACCTGCTTTGTTTGTTCTCATTCACAAAATTGAATGGGGCTGCTGCTCACTGCAAATGATCCCTCCATTGTAGGTTAGCAGCAGTGACACTCTCGCAACACTTTTAATATCATTTCACCTGCATCAGGTGAATTTGTTTAGTGTTCAGTGAGCTGAATCCCTCACAACATGTTCTAGTCTTATTTTCTTAATCTCAGTTTAAGCAGCTCCATTGTGCTCCATTTGTATACTCCATTATACGCTCTTTTATCATTAAATCAAGATGACAATGGGATATTCCCAACTTGCAGTCAGTTCCCATTAAAATTAAAGTCAATAATGAATCAATGCTGACTAATAATTGATAAATCAATTACCGGCTCAACAGAATGCAGGTTTGAAGCTTCATATTACCAAGGGAAATCCTTGAACTGTGGATGAATGCTTGTTATGTGTGGAATATAAACTGTTATCATCTCAGCTGTGGGCCTATATACATTTTCAGGTATTGAGCATCCAATGTAAACCTACTTTATTATTTAGTAATGGAAGGTATTTGTATTATTCAGGCCACTGTTTGCCTCACTCGTAGCTCATCTGCAGTTCTGACTCCTGTTGCGTTGCCACAGCAAAAACAAGCAGTGCCATGAATCTTTTATAAGAGTGTGAAAAGGTTGATGAGTACAGTCCCTGAAGCCTGTTTCATAATGCGGTCCCTATAGATTGGGAATAACATCCACGGCATGTCGATGTGTGCTGCCCCTAAACTGCAGAAAAGCCACAGTCAATGATCACTCATGAGGGTAGGGGATGTTGAAGGATGGCGGACCATCGTGTGTTCACCCTTGTTTTCCAAACATAGAAATGAAGCTAAGCCAGCTGTATCCATGGAAGAAATATGTGTTTGATAGAACATTGAAAGCAGGTGAGGAAAAGACAAAGAGGAGAATTTTAAAGCGCAACCTGTGAACCCCCTACAACAGCATTCATCCAGAGCATACAGAATTTTCACCTTTTATGATGTCAAATGCGTATCCCTGGAGACCATCCAGGAGGCCTCTGCACAACAGGGCTCCTACACACCAACTGACTATCCTTAACAGAGATACTGACAGCTCAGCTTATTCTTCGCCTTCCCCTGATGTCAGGATTTTTGTCTGGCTGGCCTCTGACATGCACATATTGGATTTTACAACCATGAAAAATGCCTTTGTTTTAGCACTCGGAGATTTTGTGGCAAAGTTGCACCCTGACCTTAAGGGATGAAGTGAAGAGGATCCATTTAGGCATGTTTATTTAAGATAGAAGCTTACCGAACAGGAATAATGACAGCTGGATATAAATAGTTTCACTGCTTTAACCAAAAATATGACAAATATGCTGTATAATGGTCTAAAAACATATCAGATTGGAACGATTAGTGAGTGCATCAGCATAAGCATTGCTATGAATCTGTGGCCTATTATGTTCTGATACTTTTAAATATAATTATTTTGGACTGTGTAATTTTCCTAATGTTTTGACTCAACTGTTGTCCATCACTATATTTCAATAGAATTCATTAGCCTGGATCTTTATTGCATTAGAAATAGCTTCTGCATTACAATAGTACATTTCACAATGAATACATGAAATTGGAATCCATTTTAAAAGCAATCATAACACTTAAAATAATTTTAAATTAAATATCCTAATCTATTATATTTTGACCTTTATTTGCATTTTCAGGATTTCTTTGGAAGATTAAGCTGTTTATTGTAACACATTATAACACTTTATATACTGCCAAATACTGTATTCAAAGAAACATTCGGTAAACAGTCAATTAAAGGTATGTTCATATTTGAAATGACGAATGAACATACCTTGGCCACTTGCACATATTTCCCTCCCCTTGCATTTTATGTTGTCTATGGGACAGTTACAGTGTGCCTCCAGGAGCCTTTTTGGGCTGCTCGAGTGAAAAACTGAGGTGGATGATGCAAGAGGCAGAATTAATGAGTTTGTAGATATGGGGAAGGGAAAGATGGAGCTCAAGAGCGAGGGAAATGATGAATAGGTTCTGGAAGGTCAGTGAGTGTCATCAGGTCCAAAACACATACTCAGCTCATCCATTGTATTTACCCATTTACATGTTTAAATCTAAAATCAGTGAGGTGGGGCAGAGAGGAGATGGGCAGGACAGAAACTCAGGATTTGCAATATTGTATGTGAATATTTAAGATGAATATAAATGTGCACGGAGCAAGAGAATGTCATCATCAGTTCCTGAGTTACAAACGTTTTTGTGAGTACACGCCAATTTCTCCGTAATTATGATTAGAGGGTGCACATAAAATTGTGTGCCAAACTCTGGTAATCACCAACCCTTGAAATGCATCAGAATGTCTATGGCAAGGAAGCAGAGCCAGTTGAGGTGTTATGAGTGACGTCACGTTTCCGAGGAAGGTCACTGTCCAAAACCAAAAAGGATGCATCAGGTCATGCTAGGTGGGTTTTCTTCAACATTCACAGGGTTGTGCACCGTGAATGTCTGCCCAAGGTCAGACTGTCAACAACGAGCTCTGCTGTGATGTTCTGACGCGTCTGAGGAAAAAAACATTCTGTGTAAGTGACCTAAACTCACAAAGAGAATGTAGATCTCATCATTCCAGTTCTGAGGTCATTACACTGGCTTCCTGACGAGCAAAGAATCAGCTTTAAAATCCTGCTGTTGGTCTTTAAAGCACTGCATGGTTTAGGGCCAAAATAAATTTCTGACCTGCTGCTACTTTATGAACCATCCAGTGCTCTCAGCTCGTCTGGGACTGTTCTACTTTCTGTTCCCAGAGTCAGAACTAAACATGGAGAAGCAGTGCTCAGTTTTTATGCTCCACATATCTGGAACAAACTCCCGGAAACCTGCAGGTCTGCTGCAGCTCTCAGCTCCTCTAAATCAAGAGTGAAGACTCTTCTGTTTGCTGTTGACTTTCACTGAGCCTGATATGAGGATGTCTTAAACTGCACTGTAACTTGTATCCTATTTTTCTCTTGCTTGATGTTTTAATCACTGTTTTTAATGTTTTAATCACTGTTCTTAATTCATTTTAAATGTCCTTTTCTTTTTCCTTATGTTTTGATGATTTTAATGGTTTTATGTGAAGCACTTTGAATTGCCTTGTTGTTGAAATGTTTTATACAAATAAACTCACCTTGCCTTGCCTGTCTAAACTGTGGCATGATGGCTCTTGGGTTCTCCAGCATGAAAATGTGTCGGCTCACAGCACACGTTTATCGTTCACAACAACACAATCGTTGCTCCCCACCACTCCTACTCACTTGATTTGGATAATTTTTGGATCATTTCTCACCAACTTTGATGTGCACTCTCTGCTCAAGTTTTAGATGCATAAAACATCACTGATGCACCCATACTGGTGCTCACAAAAGCATATGTAGCTCATGATGTTGCGCTCCGTTCGCATGCAATGCAAGCAGTCTTAGACCTTACTGACCCACCCTCGTATGTAAAGAAACATTTACAGGAAAAACAAATAGTTTAAAACCTTAATATTTAAGGAACCACTAGCAACTTGTCAGCCCCTGAAACACTTGGTTTGCTCACTTTCAGTGGGTTAACTTCTCACTGATGTTGGAAAGGTTACCCATTTAAAAATGTAGTAAATAATGTAACTATTTAAAATACTTTACCAACGTAATGTTGAGTATAGTCCCTGAAGCCTGTTATTACGTTTCAAACAGTTAAAAAAAAATGCATGTAAAGTAGGCCATGCGAACTTCAGCATTCCTTCACGCTGATTACTGTCAAACCTTCATTTAAAGCAATATAACTTGAATTAAGATTGGAGTGTTTTGATTTTAAAGCACAACCACCAAAACAAATCACAAGTATGTAGATCAGAACTGACTGCACTAAAGGAAAATATGTTCCCATAACCTCAAACCAAGTCTACATTCAGGTTGACTCCATGCTGAGTGATGATAAAACTACCAACAGCCTTGGCATGGTTGTTGGAGCAATGTACATTGATTTGATTGGCAGGTGAGAGGTGTGTAAATTCAAACAAGAGAACCAATGAAAAGGCAAAAAATGTTAGCACATAGTGCCTGTCTAGACATAAAAGGCATTTCTGTGCAGTGAAAAAATAAAAAGCTACATTATTAATGTTATATTATATGTACAGCATAAGATTTTTACTGAAAATAATATATTCAGATGTAACTCCCTTTGTAATCACCAACATTCTGAGTCGTAACTTTAATTCAATTACATATTATTTCATTTAATTACATGACACCATTATATGTGACTCATTATTTACCAACACTGCTTCTCACCTTGCTGCAGTGATACAACATGTTCTCCAGGGTGCGTCATACAGTGGCTTCACAGTTGGGTGTAGTCAAAAACGCCTTCTAACTACACCTAACCACACTCAGGTTGGAAGGTGAAACAGACTTGAAACCTTCAACCAGAGAAGGCAATACAAGAGTTTTTAATCTGGATGTTTTCTGTAGTTGGCCTATGAATTACATTTTGAGCCTGCGACTTGACTTTGACATGAGCATTTTTTAAAGCAGAAGTATATCTACATGAGTAACATATTCTTTCAGCCCTGAAATGAGCCTTTTATGTTGATGATGCTTTGCTTTCTTTCAAAGACTTAGCTGATTGAATTGTCTTGTGAACACAGGAGGATAATGAAAGCTGTGTAGATACGGGAGCTTTAGTATAGCTTTGACAAAGTCAAACAACAGCTTTCACTTATCACACCATGCAAGATGTCCTCGGTGCCTGAAATCATTAAGTCCCACCATTCATGCTTGAAGTTAATTCTCTCTCAATTTTGCTATATTTGCCAAGCTACGGGGGATTTAGTACATTTTTCAAAAGGCTACCCCTGGGACTCCCATCTGATGAATCTCTAGTCATTGGTCACAACTTCACGCTCAAACTCATTTCCATGCCACTGTGATCAAACTTTATACTTCACTCACACACAATGGGAATTACAGGAGCAGCTCAAAACCCTTAATTCCCCACAAATGACTGTTTGTAAAAGTGAAATATTTTCTATAAAAAAAAAAAAAGTAGGCTAATCATATTATTCCAGCTTCTGTGGTAACAACTATAGAGGAAGCTGGTCAGCCTTATCACTGCAGTCCCCCACCCACCCCCCCACCCCACCCCTAATGCGCAGTGGTAGTTTGCAGGAGAGAACCAGGAAATGGATGTGTGGTTTCCCAGGAGCATCACAGCTGTGGACTAATTAGGAAGCATGGCTCAGTATGTCATAAACTGGCCTGGCACTGTTACCTGCTGCGCCCCAGCTTCCCCTGCTGATCTCCTCTGTGAAGAATGTAACCTTCACTTGGTGGAGAGTGCTCACAGGCAACACTCCAAATGCTCCACATCCAACAAACCGTCACTTTCATTTAGCATTTCTGACAACTCATGGTAACTTAAGGTGTGAAAATATTCTGGAAGAAGCTTATATATTCTAATTAATATATATTGTGCCCGATTGTGGTATGTTTGAATGAATGTAAAAACTAACAACCAGAGGGGAATTTGGAGACCGACCTCTTACTAAAGCAAATAGTCCACTCTTCTATGATATGCAAATCAGAATCTTTTCCAGTTCTCCCCTACTAAACCACAATCCCAGAGGGCTCCACAGTGGCACCGGCCATCAGGGATACTGGGACAAATCTCAGTAGGCCACTCCATTGGTGGGCCAGTGAACCGTCAAAAAACACATAACGCTTTTAAATGCCCTCTCTGTGTGCCTGTCATTCAGGGTGCTGTGGGCAGTCTGATCCCAGTGGATAAATCCAGGGCTGAATCGCTTTCCCAGTACACTTCGTGTGCGCCATAACAACTGTGTTCTCTTTTAAGTTTGAGCAATTATTTGTTAATCCGAGAGAGTTACTGGTATATGTGAATGTGGAATGCATTGCAGAGTAATCGTATTACTTGTTTTGTCACTATTGAACTTTAGTACCATCTTCTGGATTATATGTTTATTATTATATGCTATTATATGTTTGGCATTTAGTAGACCAAATGCCCCAACTTGCAAAATTAATATAAATGAAGACTAATAAATGGATCTGCCCCATGATTTGGATATGCTCTAAAATAATTTAAGGTGTTTTCCTTGGCTGTTGCTACACCCCGACGCCAAGTTCCATGAAAAGGGAGGCAGTGGTTTTTCCATAATCCTGCTGACAAACAAACAAACGAAACCCAATATAACCTCTTTGGCAGCGGTAATAAGAAAGGTAATATACTGAGCTTCTGGTATTTTCTCATAAGCAATTTTTTGTTGGGTTTCTTTTGTTTGTTTTGAGCAGGTAGTGGTTGTCAGAGCACCTGATCAGAAACTGATTACTGCTCACAATTATTTTTCATGAAGCCGCCTCCCAAAAGTCATATTGGGTTGTGAACAAAATTGATTTCTCAATATGTTACCCCTCACAATGGGCAGGCAATATGTTCATATAAAAAGCAATGCTTTCTAAGTTCACAAATCTATAGGATCTAAGACTCTTGGCATATTCTGGCATTCAGAACAACTGGCCTCTGTGCAAGTGCATTCACTGGAAATGTCAGGGCACACAAAACATTTCATAAAGACTTATAAACTGCTCTCTGGTCTCTGACTAGTTTTCTTTTGAAGCACCAGCAATGCAAGAATGAAGGTCTTTTCCTGTGAAATGGGAAATGTGACTTTGCCGGATGAATAATTCTGTCATGTGGAGCACCAAGGTTAGTGGTCAACCCACCCAGAAATGACACAGACATTCAGTATATTCCCTAAGGACGTTGAATAAATAAAAGACACTCCTCCAAAATTTTATCTTCTGAGCATCACTCAACCTCTCTGAGGGTGTCTGTAAGAAGTTTGTTTCATCTTTCATTATTTAAAGGTACAATATACTACAAGCTTTTAGTCCCGCCTTGTAATAAGTTAATAATGATAATAGTATAATATGCACCAAGCAGAGTATGAGATAAAAGATATTGATATGCAAATAGTTCACTATATAGCTTGCTTATCTATGTTTGTAGCAATACCATTGTAGCAGGAAATAAGCCGCAGCAAAACCATACATCAAGGCCATTTAGAATTTTGTTTTTGTTTGTGTTGTTATTAGCTGCCCTAAAGATGAATTTGGAATTGTCCAAAACAGGTCCATATGCCTGTTTTTTTTTCTGCTTCACACAATTGACTCATTTTGGTAGATAGCTATCTGATTGATAGCCACATAGCAAAAATATCAATATGTGGCTATTTTTGATTAAGCTGGCCACATATCAATATTTTAACAAACAACTAACTTTGCCAACACATAAAAACTATCAGTAACAACATTTTATTGGCAAAATGTTATCGCTACATAGCCAACGTTAGCATTAATAATCGTTTACTTCAGCATCACTAGCATCATTACTCACCAATACCATAGTCTGTATATAAAAGTAAACGTAGCTTCCGGGTCTGAAAAGTGAGGGTAATGCAGGGGTGCCTTGAACTGTAATACCATGAAGGGCTGCTAGGGGTTGGTTACAAAAAGGCTCTGGGTCCAAAGACTTCCATTCAACTTTGCTCATGAAATACAAAGTCAGAAAAGTTTTTTCCACAAGTTATTATAGTGTCCTTAGCTAAATTCACTTCTTATTTGTTTTCTCATGGCTGCCCCTATGCGGAAGGAGTGGCCGGAGAAGGAGTCAGGATTAATCCCGGAGGTGATTAGAACTGCGCTGAAGTGTAAAAGGAACCAGGATCAATTGGTAACTTGACCTGTTTCGGTGATGAACAGCGGTTCATGGGAAGAATGTTACTGCGCTTTCCTGAGCTGCAGATAGTGTGTGAGGGGTTCGTAGGGGCTCATATGAATTTAGTTTAAAGTAAAATATGGGAACTGGGTTGCTGACCTGGTTTGTTTTGCTCCATTTGAGCGAATAGCCTAAGCAATCTTCGGCGATGGGATAAAGGTCTGATACACAAGGGTGGAGACTAGGGTTGAACTTGGCTGAAGAAGAAGCAAATTCTGAGCATCGCAAGAAACCGAAGGAAGCAAGTAGAAACATGGATTCCAGAGTGCGTGCCAGGTGGGCGGAAAAGTGGTTAGAGCGAAAGGTGGCAGTGCAGCGAGAAATAAGATCGGTGGTTAGCGGGAGACGGCGAGGAGTCGGTGTAGGTGTTTGGCGCTGAAGGCCTTTAATAAGTAAAGATGACTGGGAGAGCGTTGCGGGGGAGCCAGTGAGTAATTTTGCAAAGAAGTTGATACCGCTAAGGTAAAGCTTAATGGTAGGTATCTCGATGTGGAGAATTGAGTGGACATGGGTGATGAAGCTGCATACGGAGGCCACGTCGAAGGAAGGGAACGGAAGGTTAAACGTGGCGTGGAAGGAGCGGAAAGAGTTCCAGGCCGTCCGGTAAGTAGAAAGAGTGCTGGAGGCTAAGCTGCTGATGATGGCTCATTGGGAAAAAGCGATGAGTTCTGCGATGATTAGTTTCAAACGAGGAATGTCGTGTCTGAAAATGACGGGACGGGTTGGATTCTCCTCTGCGTCTGGAGCTAAGGTTCTGAAGATCTAGAAGGAGAAGCGAGACAAAGAGTCAGTGATGGAGTTATGGTGGCCAGGAACATGTTTAGCTCGGAGAATAAATTGATGAGTGACCGACAGCCACGTGAGACGGCGTATGAAGGGCATGATCGTGGGAGAGTTTGTTCTGCCTTTGTTAATGATGTCGACTGCAGCGATATTATCAGAATGGATGAGTATAGACCTTTTTGGCCACTCGTGCCCCCAGAGGAGAGTGGCGATAACAATCGAATATATTTCGTGGACTGCTGAAGGTGATTGGAGGGAGCCTTGGAGGAAGTCTAACTGTCCTCCTAGCTGGGAAGGGGGTGCAGGGGACATCTCTATACAGGGAGAAAGCATACGCAAACTCGGGCGGGGTGAGCTCTTTGGAGCGAGCTGGCGCTGAGGTACGCATGATAATGAGGCTCTCATGGCTATCGATCACCCTAGGTTCAGCGTGTTGGTGGAGGGGAGGGAGGATGAGTTGTGCCAAGTCAACGTATTTACCTGAGATTATCTGTTGGCGGAAGTTCACGAAGACGGGAGTTTTTTTTTTTTTTGTCTCTTTGGCCGGTATGTTGGGTGGAGGAACCGCTGACACCAAGGAGAAGTGCTGGGTGTGTGGTTGGAGCGGGGGAAAAGGGAGGAGGGGGGCTGGAATCTCGGTGCTGGTAGTGTGGCCGTGGGACTGCTGGGTTGGAAGAATGGGGAGGGAGGGAGGGGGGGCGGCGGCGCAGAGCCAGAAAAGAGAGCATGGGATGGTTGGAGGGTAGGGGAAGAAGGAGTAGGGACTGGCATCCCGGTGCCAGGAATCTCCATAGTAATTAAATAATGATCAGCATGCTGAAATAAATTGAAAGATTTTCCCCTTTAATGCAAATCATTAGATGGACTGTCATTTTAAGTTGGTCTGCTCCCAGCGATGAAATGCTGAAGTGAAATTCAGCACAGTGGTTAATACAGCACTAAATACAGTAATACAGAGTTCAGACAACCAGACACCAAACTGTGTGCTTCTGCAACTGCAGAAGTAACTCAGTTGATACAACAATGAATAAATTAATGAATGAGATGTTCAGGAATAAAAGCACACAGGCAACTAGAGAACTGTAAACTGTTATGATGATGTAGTAAGGGATAGATGTCCATATAAACATGCAAACGACAGTATGATCAAACCAGGAAACGACTCAAAATCAGCTTACTAGTGTGCGCGTGAACAAACTGATTTCAACAATAACTCCATGAAGAAACCAGCAAATTGTATTTCCTGTTTTTCGCCTTTCTCCAGTGATTTTCACTACCAGGTTACAAGAGCAGCAGGCTTTACATAATGCGTCAAATAAGAAGCATAATGTTATTTGAAATAAACATATTGTGCAACACAGTGCTGGAGGAAAGTTAATGATCAGCTTGACTGCATTGAAATCATACCAACAAAGCCATTGCACAAACACCATATGACTCTTGAACTTAATCTAAAAACAAATCAGGGAGTATCTGATTATGCTGCAGGTCTGGCTTTGCATTTCAATTATAGGAGCACAAGTGATGAGGTTGCTCTGCACAAGTGCATAAGTATAGCTTGTTGCCAAAAGCAGACTCGTGAAGCAAGAATGTGCACGTGGACAAGCAACACAGTATATAAATAGGTATACATTTGATGTGCTTTTTTGAACTGACTACTGTACCATTTCATCAGATTCATTTATAATTCAGTTTAACAGGGCCACTTGGGCTATGTGTAAATGGGTCAAATGGTGCCAAAGATTCCCCAAAGTGTTACTGTAGGAGCATCAACAGCTTAGCACATTTCTTTTCATGCCTTTTTTTTTCTGTTTTCATGTTCAGTCTCTGGCCCAAAAAAATAATGAAATAAAATAGATCAAATAAAAATACAAGAAAAGTGAGCAGCAGTGGTCCGTGACTTACAAATACATCAAAGGAAAAAAACAGATTGAACATTTCTGTAAGACAAACAGCATATGAGCAACGATACAGAAAACACAATGTATATACGTTCTCTGTATTGCAATGTTTACTTTAATTCATTCTTGATATTTCATCTTTTCACTGCACAAGTCATTATCGCTTTCTTATGTTAGCGTTGTGCTATACTGTAGGCTTTGCTCATGAATATATTAAAATAGAACATGTGTTATCTCATCACAAATGATACTCCAGCCGAGAAAAAGTTTTAACTCAACACAGTGAAAAGTTTGTGGTAAATTACAGACCTTGCTTTTGAATGTGTACAATCTATGTACACTTTACATTATTTCCAGTACTTTTTTTTAAAGAATACCATTTTCCTGATTGTTATTTCTACCCCAAAATAACTTGTTTACATTAATACATACAGCATGAAAATCAACAAAGACTTATTTCATATCCTAAAATGAATACTTGGCTCACGTTTACTTTTATTAAAAGTACTAGTCCTACTATACTACTACTATTATTGCTTCTTTTAAGGTTGCACAATTATTAGAGGTAATGCGGGTGAAATACTGTAACAAATTCTATGGAGAAATGTATGATCTTTGTATACAGGCTTGTGTCTTGAAATGTCCCCAAAACTGTTTCTGCCTCTCAGTGTAAAGAGTTGTTCACATGTACTGTAATGAACTCCAAAGTTTACATTGTCTGTAATTGAAAGCTGTGTTCATTCACGAATGATCACTTCAAATGTTTATGGCTTATTTCCATCAATAGTGCCTTAAAATAGGGTCTTGTTTAAGGTGTTCAGAAGGAGAGTCCATAGGAGTACCTAAGACCTAAAAACAATCTGAAGGAGAAAAATTTACCAGCGAGGGTGTTGATTAGGGGAATGGGAGCAGGTGGGCAGGTGAGTGTGGGAGTCAGATTGAGGGTGGATTTGGAAATCACTGAAGACTCCTGCTGAGATGCAGACAGGAAATAACAGGCCTTTTCCTATGACAGGTCACAATGGTTGTTCTTAATGGATGAATCCGAATGTCCACCCTCCGGACTTATGGACTGAACCCTCGCTGGCTTCAGTTATACATACTGTGACGGGGCGTTTCATCCCAGTCTCTACAGTGGTACTGTAATTTTCTGGGAGTGTGGTTTGTAAGCCTGCATTGATGCCGCCTGGAAGGACACTTAATGTAACGATCCACCGTGTGAACGTGCAAACAGCATGATAGTGTGTAAGGGCCGGATTGAAAACAGGCCATGGATTGAATCGGGCTAATTACACTATAAAGACTTGTGGGAAAACAAAAAAAAAAAAAAAAAATTTAATGACGTTGATGCTTTTTGAATGGGGTAATAATGGAGCAAGAGGTTTTTTGGAGCCAGCCCCAAGATGTCCTCAGTGGTTTTGCACTTGAAGGCACTTCCACATGGCTTTACTTTGTAGACCCAGAGACTACATCAAGTTTTATATACAGTCTATGGTTTGGACAGCCCACAGAACTTGCAGATATTGAGGACACGTTCTCCAATCCTCAGTTCCCTGATTAGGGATTCTTTCTGTAATGATGTCACGCAATTACATCAAGAATTGGAGCTTTTTTGTGGCAAAAATAAACACTTTTAGTGGAAGTACATTGATAGGGTGTAATTACCCCCAAAGTATTACATTGCAGCCCTTTTTGCAGCTGCCAGCTGAAGAGCTCTCTCAAAAAACTGGACCAATTTCAAAAAACTGTTGCTCACATTAGTCACCCAAAATGATGGCAAAATGTGGCACAGGTTGACAAATACCCAAGATTCCCCTCAAGCTAGGAGATGTAAAACTGAAGTGAGATGTTTTTGGTACTTAAAACCACAAATATATTTTCTTATGGATATCAAGCCTGAAAATAAATCACTGGAATGGTGTAAAATATGGGACCTATAAACAAGTAAATCTAACCTTTAGATCCAATTTAAATGAATATTTTTCACTGCACTTAACATTGCTTGTATTGCTTAACTTTACTAATTTTACCATCTACAATGCCAATAACCATAGTATATCTTAAATGGATTTAAACACCACTCTTACTGTCCATGCATGAACTGTGCAAGTGATGAAATAAACATGCTCTGTGTTTATGTAAGTCCAAACACTCATCATTTAGAAATCTGCTGTATACAACCATATTTTCAAAAGTGGAATGTGAAAATGACACCTTGTTGTTGTTGCACTTTTTTTTTTGCATGTATAAGCATATGGAATTAATCATTTAAATTCAACCCACAATAGCACTGCACTGTCAAAGCAGCATTGTCAAGACCAAGGCTGTTGAAGTAATAGAAGCTCTCAGCTGACAGATGAAAATTTTAATTTCAATCTTATCAAAGATGTTGTTTTTTTGTTTTTTTTCCTCACAGCATATCATTTCTGATACATATAAACTAACAACAAGCAAAGAGAAATCCAGGAAACATACAACAAACTAGCCTTGCATAATGTCTCTGATGTATTGCAACAGGCTTACGGTAATAATATCAGTTACACTGAGGCCCATTCCTCATACAAACACATCACGAATAAGCCAGTAGAAAGTCCCTTCTATATGAAAAGATGATTTGGAGCACTTGTGGGACCTGGCCACTGGCTTGTTAATGGCTCCAAAGAGCAACTATGTCACAAGCTCAGCATCTTTGACATAAATCATGCAAACTTCTTATCATCTTAAATCAGTAAATGTGGATTTTTACTGCATATTACTCAATACCTCTGAGGATGTTATGCAAGAAATATCCTAATCTGCAGTAATACCGAGCATCATGGAGCTCATGATTCATGCACAGGCTTTTCCAAGGCCTCAACTTTGCTCTACCTCTCTTATAGTCCGAGCCAACACAGGGATTCTCCACTATGGATATGATCCCCCGGTAAACCAGCGCCTTCATCTCTGTATGGGAATCCAACGGAGAACTGTCACCTAAGAATGCATTATGAATCGGGATTTATAAATAATTGGTGAGAAAACACTGGGTGGCAAACAGTGGGAGGATTGAGAAGGAAGGTGCCAGAATACCAAGGGGGAAATGTTCACCTGGAGACTGAGTACTGAGGTGAAATAGCTTTTTCAAGAGTGTAACATATTCAAAACATATGCAGAAAGTATTATGAGCGAACCAATAGCAGCCAGTTCCTCCCATTTGGAGTAATTGTTTGTTGATGACAACAGATTCTTATCTGTGAAGCTGCAAGTAAAACATTGCACATAAATTAACAGATAATCCTGGCAGTTTCCAGATTGTAAATGTCTCCCTGCAGTGTAACACCCCAACATCACCCAACTGTCTCCTTGTAAACAACGCCATGATGCATACCACGCCATATGCCGGTGGAGTTGATGGCTGAATCTGGTGAGGGAAAGGTAATGAATGTGCCAGACAGAGGTGGAGCAGAGATCCAGGTCAGAGTGTCTGTGTAAAGGCGTATCAGGGACAGCATCTCTCCTCACAATGGTGGTAGAATATATTAGCTTAATGAAATAGCAAGGCATACACTGGCACTGACTGTAAATTTGCCAGCAGTGCCCACCAGCCCTGTGTGTGCTGCATGGTGATAAAGTGGTGTCTCGCCGGCTGTATGAGGGTCACATAAAAGGGTCTCAGTTTGTGTAATCGACATCATATATCCAATCTCACATTTCTAGGACACAGGCCTTAAATTTCTCACAGGAGCCTTTCTTTTCCTTTTTTTTTCTTGCTCCCACAAAAGATAATCGTGACACGGGGAGGCACTTATCCACCATAGTTGATTCCTTTATTTTAAAAGTACTTTGTGCTAATGGTGGGACATACTGAAAGGGCCTTGGGTAAATGTTTGGTAAGTGGTTTAAACTGTCGGCAATTTGGCTTTGCAAGGAATCCAGAGGAGAAAGGCCGGTTACACTTTTCTTGAACTCTCCATCAGTGCCTCATCAGATGTGTGCCAGAACGGGCAGCTATAAGCCATCATCAGATTTTTAGAACTTCGATGAAATGGACATAAAGAGTGATGAAAGTTTGGAAATATAAATAGACCTAATATTTCTGGCCGTGTTACACAATACACCTTTAATAGAGTCTATTTTTTTAGTGTCCAGACAAACGATTAAGTGTCATTGGTGTCTGAAAACATCCATTTCTCGCACAGTAATCCTTTCAGAGAAAAGTGTGTGACATTTATATATTTCAAACTCTCGGCTTTGAGGGGAAGCGACAGTATAATGCATTGCTTGGCCAATACAGCTTGACATTGCAATCCCCTTGCCGTCGAGTCCTAAAATTACCCAGCAAAGTTTTCCCAAACCAAGAAGTAGACCATTTTTTTTTATTAGACAGCACGTCTGCACTTTGATCCTCCAAACTTGCAGGGTTCAAAAGGCGCATAAAAGGGTGTTGTATTCCCTTTGAAGTGACATCTATTTTAGGCAACATTTGACATTACATTTTAAAAACATATCCACCCTCCGTTTTAAGTGTTTTAAGTCGTCATGATTTGTGTTTTAAAGTTAAAGTTTACTCATCTGACTAAAATAATCCTGAAACATAGAAACATAAATAAGGTGTCAGGCATGTTTTGTCACCTCAGTGTTACACATGTTTCTACTGATAAATGAATGTTCCTATTCATGTGACTTACCTTTTCAGAACATATTAAATGAATCTAACATCTCACCCAACACAGGAAGCTGAGCAAATTATATTATAAATCTCAAAGTGTTTCAAGTGAATGTATTTCCTTGCTGACATTGTCCTTAAATACTGCAGCTTTTGCCACTATAAAGAGAGGGCTGGGATCAATAGCCCTGCAGTTTCATGCTATTTACTGAAAGCTTGCCTTGGTTCCAGTTAATTCCGGGCCTCATTAAGAAAAGCATCCTCACAATTAACCCTTAAATCCCAAAGGGGTCATCAGGAGAAACATTACATCCTCTGCATTTTGAAACAGTTTTTGTTCAGTAGACAAACTGGTTTAATAAGGACTTTGCGTCTTTAACAGTCCACCGGAATGTGATATAAAGATATATTATACTTTATGCCAAACATTATAATGAGCTTGGTAGCTTCAGGCTGAATGGTGAAATGTATTTCGAGGTTCAGATGAGTTTGTAGGCCTGTGCAGCCTGTTGTCATTCCCAGGTCACCGAATATGGCCCTTTTGTCAAAACCGTTGGTTTAAGAGAGATACGTACAATGTGCCGTTCAGCACCGTGATGACCCGGGTTGAAGAAGGTCACATGACAAGCAAAAATAGTCAAAAAAAAAGTATGCCTGGGGAGGAGGTAGGTGTTCAAGTCACTGAGAAACCAAAAGTCAAGGTGGATTTCTATTTTGTAACTTATGTAACATATTTAATTAACATTAAGTAACTTATGTGACGTATTTAATGTTACTTACCTAGCCCTAACCAAACTGTTTTTCTCAAACCAAATTGCATTTGTGTCACATTTAATCCAAACCATGATCTTTTCCAAAACCTAACCATGTGGGTTTTAGTACCTAAACCTAAGCGACTATGTGTGCATCTGTGAGGGCTGTTACAAAACAACAGTATTTCACTGGGATGATAACAGGGTCAGAGGACCCCATTATACAACTAAACCACATTCAAATTGAAAATAGAAAATACATTTTTTTCCGGTACTATGCTGCAGATTTTAACTGCTGGTATTGTATACTTGCTTGACACTATCGCTGATGCCCCAATAACATATATGAAGACGTTTCCAAATGATGGATGAAGTGAAAGAATGAGATGGAGATAAAAACTAGTCTGGTTTACCAGATCTTGATAAATTGGCACTCAGGAAATAAGGTTTCCACACAACAGCAGTAAGATCAGTGATGATTTATCTCCAGCAGCTAATTGTTATATCGCTCGTGTGACACTGAAATGATAAATTAAGATGGCTGCTGCAACTGGTGAAAGGACAGCTGTTTTTATGTAGAAATGGTGTTATTCGTTTGGTTATCCCTTCAGTTTGAACAGGCATTGCTCTTATTCAGCAGGGAGCGTGTCCTTCGGCAAGCAGCAAGTCTCTAATGATCTCTCAGTGGAGCCAGCAGTCCCACTTCTCATTATGAAATTGCAGAGCCCCAGTCACTATACTTCACTTCCACACTTTAAAGACACATGCCAGCGAGGACTTTTCTTAGAGTTCTTATCTGTTAAACCCGAAAATAGCAAAAACATTCTTGGAGGTAATGTACTGGAGAAATTAATGCCATGTTGAAATCTAAGCTACAATGTGTGAATGTGTGTGTGTGTGTGTGTGTGTGTGTGTGTGTGTGTGTGTGTGTGTGTGTGTGTGTGTGTGTGTGTGTGTGTATGTGTGTGTGTGTGTGTGTGTGTGTGTGTGTGTCTTTATGTCTTCAACAGTACAGGAGCAGTGTGAACAGCTTCCATCTGCAAAAGAAATCTTTCAAATCAAACTTCAAATTGTTTTCTTTTGCCCTTTAGAGCAACATTCATAGTTCAAGCGTTTTTGGATCTGTCAGAGCATCTAAAACAGTTACACTTGAAAAAAATCATGTTGAAAAAAAATGTTTTATGATATGCCAATTCTTGGGTTGAGCTGTTTTAATGAGGAAAAGATCATGGTTTGGGTTAGAATGATTACTTTATTACAATGCTTTGTTACATGGTTTTAGTAATAACCACATGGTTACGGTTCATTCTCTACTGGATTCATGGTTAAAATAACAACGGCAACAAGACATGAACTTCCCACAAGAAACCGGGGAAGGAGAGGACCAATCAGTGACCAGTGGGGTTGCGATGACATTTAAGTATCAGTTAAAGGCTTCAGTAGCCTTAACAAAAGGAGCAGGTTAAAGGTTGCTCCAATAGTTTCAGATTTAACTTGAGGTCTACGCCCATGAGGATGCAACAACTGAAAACAATCCCCATAAGTGAGTCACATTCACAGTGAATGTTTCTGGTAATACCAGAATACCAGACTAATGCCATGTTACTTCAGTGTAATATGTACCATTTCGGGGCATTTTCTTGGCAGCGTAAAATATTTTGGCATTTTACATGTTCAATATCAACACTTTTGCAAATCACCAAACACATTAATTAACAGTTTCTCATTATGTTGATAGACAATGTGATGTGGTTGGCACTGCATTTCCTTCAAAACATGTTTACTATTTCAAATTGGTATTAAATGTAATTTCAAGGAAACACGGTTACCTGGAAACACAGATGATACGTATGTTGCAATAACCCATAATACGACATCTTGCAGGATAACGCTTGTCTTCAGTCGATCAATGTGCCCTGTGAATGCACTGTATTCTGGCTAGTTGTTATTTTGCAATACTGCTGAAATATAAACGTGTGCCTATTAGATTAAGAGAAAGATCAATTTAATTATCTGAAGTTAAATACTTATTAAGATGATATGATGTACACGTGGGTTTATGCTATATTTACCATCATATGCTAGATGCCAATAGCTAATACCTTTCACTTTTTATTGCCTACTTTTTAACCAGATAAATTTACTTCAGCAGAAATACAAATGCCAGAGAGTGAGATATTTATACAATACGTCAAAGATCTGAAAAGTTCTACAGTACATGCGATATATTTATTCTGAAAACTCTATTTGTGTTGGAAACCTCTTTGCCTCTCAATTTTTCAGCACATTCACAGAGGGCAGTTAGCCTTGACATTCATTTGAAACACTAGAAGAGAGCAGAACTGCATATTTGCTGTCCACAGCATCCCTGAGCAAAACAACTTAATGGTCTTTTCACAAGCTGATGCACGACCTTGTCTTCTGTACTCGGAAATGCAAAATACAGCTGGAATCACCATTAAAAGCCAAAAGTATTGCTTTTCCATTAAAAGTGAAGTGACACTGGTTTCATGTTTTTTCTCTCTCCTTTGTTAAAACCCTTGCAAGGGCATGGTGTATTTCTGGAGTTGTTCACAAATGTTACAAGTGGAATTTAAAATTACATCTTTATGAGCACGTCCCACATATCTGTTTGACTAATTATGTTGTTCCACACTGGAGCTGGTTTTTGATTTCAAATGGGCAATTTGGTTAAATTCTGATTCATTGATTGGTTTTTGAACACCTCTCTGACTCTGCTTTGCTTTGATATGTGATATACATTTCTGTTGCTGTGCTATTTTGTGATCCTGCTGTCTTCCACATCTCCTGGCGTAGTGTTTTTTATTGTAATACCCGCTGTATTTTATTTGTGTTTATCTGTGATGTGTGCACATTTATAGTAATTGGCATGTCGTTAAATGTAACACGCAGCATTAAAATAGGACATTAAAGAAAAGGATGTCACATGCCAAGCCCATCTCCCGTCTTATAATGCAGCTTAATGCTTCATATATGTTATTGTTGGATGCTCCCCAGAGATAAAAATGCAGGATGCAGGATCTCTTTTACTGTAGCATTATAAACCTGTCCCTCATCACGTTTTATCCCCCCATCCACACACACACACGCACACACACACACACACACACACACACACACACACAGACACTATGTTTGTGTTTTAGGGTTTGTCACACTGGTATTTCCTGCAGTAATATGTCTGTGTGCAGAAATGGCAGGGCGCACTGTGGCTCATTATAATGCGCTAACATACCTGGGGGAAGAGATGCAGATGTTCTATAAGCAGCAGCAGCAGGCCCAGGTACAGAGCTGTTACAGTGTCTGACATGTTCAACGAAAAAATAGAAAAAGGTTTTGAGCAGGATCCGAGGAGGATAAAGATCTACGTGTGATGTGAAATTAATGAAATAGAGGTATAGGTTTCTGGACATACCAACTGGATCTCAGGAGAAGGATTTTGTAGGGTTACACTTCATCAATCTCCTGTTGTGCAGTGTATTTCAGGAGAAATATTGTGATTAATTACTGTAATTTACTTCTCTTGTACACCCAGCCTCTACTTCTTTGTCATTTCCCCCAATTCCCACAGTGATTTTTGACAACCTCCAGAGGTTAAACTTGTTGCATTAATTTGCAGGTTGCACAAGTAAACCAGTGGGAACACAGGAGTTTATTTTTTTTTTTTTTTTTTTTTTTTTTTTTTCAGTTGTTTCTCTAATCCTTAAAATTAGTATCACTGTTTAATATTCAGAAGTTTTCTCATGATTTTGTTTTAAATTATGGTGAGTGTGGAGTACAATATATAGCCATGCTCTTTGAAAAGGTTACAGCTATTGAGCTGCATAACAGTCATAACATGACATAATGTCAAGTAATTAGAAAAAGATTCTGCAAAGCAAAGTACAGTACACCCAAACTGTAAGGTATACCGCCAACATGCTTGAGGCTTTTAAGTGCTTTAAACTTAGTTTGATACAGCTGACTAAGCAACAGAACTCCTCTGGAGATTAGAAATGCTTTATCCTTGAAAAATTAGAAGTTGTATTTAATTATTTGTGCAAAAAAAAATGCAACACTTAAGAAATGAGTTAATTAGGTGAAGCAAAAATATTTCATAACCAGTTAAAACTGACTTGCTCTTCCTTCTATTGTGACATGACCATGTAAACATTTCAGTCCTCAAAATTAGTTGAAAAGTGTCATTGACAGACACATTTTATTAAAAATTGTTTTCAGCAGCTTTTCTAACCAATTATATTCACCCTCATTACCTTTCAGTCTATCAGACTGAGAGCCGCATTGCCAGCATTGGTCTGCCAAAGTCACTGTAGTGTGGAATGAAGTAAACGAACCAACAAATGAATGCAAACAGCTGACATACATTGAGAATGTACAGTAATTTAAGTAATAATATGTTTAACAAACTACTACTGGCACTCAAATATATACAATACAGTACAAGTCAACATTTTGGACACACCTACTTAAGGGTTTTTCTTATTTTTTTACTATTTACTAGGTCAATACTAATAACATCACAACTGTGTAATGGAATTATGTAGAAGAAAAGTGTTAGTAAAGAAAAATATGTCTGTTTTGTATTTAATAATATGGAATTTAGATGCAAAGCAAAGTTAGATTGTTTCTTCTTAATGTACTTGAGACTATCAGTTATGTTGTAGTAAGGTAGTGTTGCGATACAGGAAAATATTAGACACACAACGGACACACACATTTCTCAACTTCAAGTGTGACACCGAAGTTACAGACAGGAGCTACGAAAACACCAGTACGAATTTTTGACACTGTTTTTACGCCTGAGCTGACCATAATCAGGAGGCACTTTGATTGTGGGGAGTTCTGTTTACGCTGTCAAACCTGCAGTCTGCCGTGGCGTCATGGCAGAGTCAGAGGGGAACTCTGGGAGACAGGCGGGTTAATGACGTGTTTGCACAGAACATAACTGTCAAGTGTTACGTCATCTTTAACGACACGCATCAAGACAACCGTGCATGCATTTCACAGTTACTTAATTAGCATTTTCAACTACTGGCAATTTATGGAAAAAAACACTCAACAACACAAGTAAAGAGAAAGAACAGTCCATCATCCTTTAAGACGTAGAATCCAGTCACCTCAGAAAATTACAAGAACTTTGAGAGCTTCCTCAAGGGCAGATACAAAACCCAATCAAACGCTGGGATGAAAGCGACTCTTACAAGGATCGCCTCAGGAAAGGAAGACCAGGAAGTTCCCATCACTGCTGGGAAGAAGTTCATTAGAATTTCCTGCCTCAGAAATCGCCAATTAACGACATCTCAGATTAGAGCCCACATCAATACTTCCCAGAGTTCAATCAGCAAACACATCTCAACATCAGCTGTTTGGAGGAAACTGCATGAGTCAGGTCTTCATGGTCAAATTGCTGCAAATAAACCATTACTGAGAGAGATAAAGAGGTAGATGAGAAACTCTTGGGTCAAGAGATGCAATCAATGGACATTCAACCAGTGGAAATCTGTACTTTGGCCTGAAAAGTTCAAATATGAGGGTTTTTTTATTACACATTTTTGGTTCTCATCCCACGGGTTCAAATACTGCTGTTTTATCACAGGCCATTGGCATCTCAGAGATATGCATAAGGTACTCTTTGGTGTCTCATACAAGTGCAGACAGTGACTTTGGTTTGGGACCAATGAAGTGGGTACAGACCCATATAAGCATGCTGTGAATTTGGGTGTTATCATACCAGGTAAGTGTTTCCATAGGTGTCAGCCTTTATTTCATTATGAGAAGTCTCGAATAAACATCTAATAATTAAACATTAACTATATCCTTACATTTATAGTTGTGAAGAGTGTTCCTTTCCATAACATGTTTTGTTATTTTTGTTTGTATTTTTTTATATCCAGGGTTGTGTGCATTGCTTTTACTGTCCATATCCCTATCTGAAGGACCTGTTACAAATTGAGGATAGAGCTCATATTATTGTTTTATTTGGTCTAATATGAGAACTTACTTGTGCTGTGGTTCAGACTTAAAGATGATCCAGGTATTGAACTGTCTCCGGTGTGGTAGAAATGAAACAGAGATGTATAGGACAGAAGGTTCTGAAGTTTAGGAAAGAACAGAGTGATGTACATGTTATCAATCTGACTTGACCTGTTTCTTCAGAAGGTTATATAATATGTGAAGAAACTACAGAATGTACACAGTGTTAGAGAAATAAATATCTTTGTGTAAAATGTTCTGGCTTCTATTGTAGACTATTTTGTCCTTTGACTGATATTAATAACCAAGAAGTAAAGAGACAGGAGTGTGTAAAGGAAGATGTCAGAGAGAGAAGGCAGTGGCAGTTATTTTGTCAGGAATCTAATAACAGATAATGAAAAGGTGAAAAGTCAGCGGTGACAGAGCAGCTGAGTTCATAATACTGTGTTAACCATTGCTATCTGGGAAAATTGTTTAAATTACCCACTTAACTTGAGTATGAACCCAGTCAGGAGGGAACACACCCCTACCATTAGCCTCCCTTTAACAAATTACAGCTTTGTCTCTGTGTGCCAAATATATGAACGTGAGTCCCAGTGCAGAGGCAGGGGTTTCTTTAAAAAGCAAGAGTTTGTGAAAAGAAGTCAAGCCACCAAGTACCACCAGACATATGTAACTAACCTGAAGTCATTAATAATACAGATAATCTGTCAGACTGAGACGTTCTGAAAACAGACAGAACTGTTCACTCGCTGTTGTATTTCGGATCCCACTTTGCCACCTCACAGCAAGATTTTGTTGCCACATTCAATTCTACCTCCATGTGCAATAAACCAATTAAGGCGGTCCAATTAAAACCCAATTCCAGCTGAGACCAGCATGCCTTGTGCCTAATGGTTATGTTGTAATTAGCTCCAGAGAGATAGGCCTCAGGGATACACTCTCCTGAATTGTTACTTGCACATATACAGACATATTTCATCTTTGTTTTTTTCTGGCCATATTATGCTATTACATCTCAAAAGGTATTGATCTGGATAAAAAGTTTGGAGAAAACACTGGCTATTTTTTAAATTTTTTTCTGCAATGTCATGGTGGAAAAGCTGTCATAGTGTCGGAGGTGTACAGTAACACTGTAATTGGCACTCATATATACCTACATCCTTTTAAGATGAGAGAATGTCTGTATACACTGCATACACACATACACACACACACACACACACACACACACACACACACACACACACACACACACACACACACACACACACATAGTCACTATAACGTCGTCAGCCACTATCTTTCTGGTGAAATGAGAATGAGCCCAAAAGAAAGCAACATATTTCCACCATTCTCAAATGGCTGGGACTCTTTATGAGGACAGATGACTTTAATGGTCACACTGTGTGTGTTTTGGCTACATTCAATGCTGCTAAACAGGAGCAGGCAAATGGAGGCGAAAATGACATTTTCTCCTTTCACATACGTGTTTCACTAAATGATGAGTATTGATTTGTTGCTTTATGCAGCACTACGTGTACATGTCCATGATGATAAATTCCCCCCCGATGCCATAACCACAATTTTACTCTCATATCTGCCAGTGACCTCGTGCAGGGGTCCAGTTTGAATGAGCAGGGGTAATAACTGAGATAATTAGAGCCAAATGCAGATAAAAAAAAACAAACAGCAAGTGCATCATGCTGATTGGATGCAGAATTATTGTGAGAATAATTGTGCTGCAGTGTGCACCACACAATCAGTTATGATTTATTGATTGCCCTCCTCGTAATGTGTAATGCAATTGCTCTTTATTGCTTTATGTAGACCAGGGCTAATAAAACATCCTGACACTCTACGTGAAAGGTCTGTGCAAGTGCTCTCAGATAAAGAACGAAGGAACAGTTTGTGAAATATCAGATTGGAAACTATCGCTGGAGGAAGAAAAGGTTGTTATATTTATATTAAATACTGATTATGTTTTTATATATATATATATATATATATATATATATTTATCGGGTGCCTTCACGCTTACCTAGTTTTTTCTTTTTTCAGACTTTTCAGTGGTCCAAGCCAAAATAGCAGGTGTGAAAAGGGCCTGAAATGATGGTCTAGATCAAAGGACAAGGAGGAAGAGACAAAGTATTTATTTTCAATGTGGTCCCATAAAGAAAACTAAAAGTTTTTCTATCTCCATTGAAACAGAAAAAGCTACTGGTTGATTTGACAACATGGCGACATCAGAGGCACGCCCACCTACAAACCGATCAATGTCAAGTATAGGGAGCTACAGCCTGTGCAGATAATGACATACAGTAGGTGTGTCACGCAAAGTTCTAGGTGTACATGATCAACTGTCTTGAGCTTACTGCAAATAAGAATTTCAGCTGCTCTAGACTTAAAATGATTCCCTTTTTAGAACTCCATTAAATCTCTGGTTCTTCTAGTTCTTTGTTTTAATGGGCCGTAAAGCACTGGAGCAGACTTTAACGAATACAACATGTAAGTTCAGATGGTGTTATTGTGATTATTTGTTGCACAGCCAAGAGCTGCTCCAATGACTCAAACTAAGGGAGTAATTTTAAATACACTCATCTAAACATGCTTGTTATGAACACATTGTGGGAGACTCTCTACACAGAAGATAAAAGGAGAGGTCTGCTGGTCTTGGCTTGTCCTGCTGATTCCTCTCGTTCTTAAAAAATGCTAATGCACCTGTGTTTGATGATATGGAAGATCAAGAGGAGGACGAGGAGGCGGATGAGAAGCGTGAGCAATGCATTGGTATAGGCTCCTTTCATTTCTCCTGGAGACGACGCAAGAGACACATAGCCGTCAGGCTCAGGAAGTTGCGTCTGGGAAAGGCTTGACAGCAGAGCCCTGGGCAAGTGAGAGGAGTGTATCCTCTGCTACAGCGCCACGAGAGCGACAGAAGAGTGTGAGTACAGATAGCGGAGTGAAAAGACATGAAAAAAAGAGAGATGGAATAGAGTTGGTGGGGTGATTTGAATAGAACTGTGATGTGAGGAGTGGAGAGAAGGAGGGAGGAACGAAGGGAGAGAGGGGACTGTGTTCTGCAGCCATCTGGCCCGTTCACTGATCCAGAACGTTGACACTGGCAGCTGAAGAAGAGGAGGAGAGGAAGGGGAGAAGGGGAGCAGAGTAGTCCTCAGTTCTGTGTCTGAAGAGAGAAGTCTGTTTGTATTAGTTTAATCTTATTCACAGTGGTCCCCCCCACACACACACACACACACACATGCACACACACACACATAAAGTATATGTATAGTGCACTGTAATAATAATAGTTGTTCTTATCTTATCCGAAGCTGCAGAAGCACATTCAGAGATAGACTGTTGCCACACAGACAAGTGGCACCCCCTTCATCACATAGACAACAAGCTGATCTGTTCTCTCAGCTTTAAGACAAATTAACCACCCAGGTGTAGATAACGCCTCGGGCCGAAGCATAAACTCATCTTTTGTGTGCGTTGGAATTAATTCCAATAATGGTCACCATTGTGTGTGAGGCTGAACGGCAAAGATATATATATATATGCAGAACACCTGCATATCACACAAGAAAGCAGGTAAAATTCCTCTAACTCCTATAAAGGGACTACAGTCGTATCAAGAGAGGCTTTATGAGAGAGAAAAAGATGAATATTTTCCTTTCACCTCCTATTTTGATCAAACAATGACAGATTATTTGTTGTCACCTCATGGCGATTTTAATTTTAATGATTCACAATTTATAATTCCATGATGTTAAATTAGGATTTATCCTTTGCTTGAATTTTTTTAAATGAGACAAGACTAGCAATTAGGATTTTTGTTTGTGAAGATAGCTCCAGTTGTCCACGCTCGTCAGCGCTTAACTGAGGCTGGATTCAGCATCGAGGGTTGTTCACACACAGGATTGGGAAAAAGGTGGCATATCTCGCCCAAACAGATGGCATTTGTACGCCCGCATGAATGAACACACACACACACACACACACACACACACAGACACACACACATACACACACACACTAATACAGTGCTTACACACATACACACACACACACCAACCTACACAAGCTCAGACTGTATGGGGAGATAGTGGTGTTGTGGTGTGGTATCCAAAATCAATCAAAGACCATATGCAGCCAAATATGAACAGGGAGATAAAAGAGTTACAAAATTAACGTAAAGCAAAACATCTGGAACAAATGCCAATAAAGTGAACACACCTAACAGGATGGTGCAAGATTAGATTAAGATTAATACATAGAATTTGACCAGTAAAAATATAATGACAGTCATAAAAAGAGTACTCAGCTGTGAACAAAACACAGTTGACCTCTAAAAATAAATTCTGGCTGCGCTAATTGTTGAATTATTTCTTGATGGTGCAGAATGATGAGCGAATATATGGGTGGTTGCTAATCTGGTAGCACCTTTTGACTGAAGTTAAAAAGAATAATATAATACATTTAAGGGTATATCAAAAGCTTCTAACGTAAATTGAGCTATCAGTTCTCAAAGTCTGGTTGCTGTTTAGAACATTCAAAATTAAAAGAACCACAAAACATTTTAATTAATTGTGATTTCCTTAAACTTCTATAAAAATTGCATGAACAAAATTCTCATAACTGTTAGTTTATAAGAACTCTTGTTCCCTGTATTCTTCCTGAGGATGCTTATCTGGTCTTTGCATCAAATAATCATTCTCAGTGTCTACTGTAACTGAAAAGGAGTCAGTGCTGTGTTTCTATGATATCTGTATTTTTATTAACAGCCTGTGGGTTAGTAACTACTCATGGGACCCGAAGAAAAATGTCAGTTTTTAGTTTTGTTTTTCTTTCAAAAGAAACCAAAAAGCACTTTGGGTTCAGCCAAAAGATAATCTACCAAAGCTGTTATGGCTACAACTAATAAGCACAAGTTAAAGTCAAAGCAGCTGCAGTGTCTGAAGATTTCTGAAAGTTTTGTCCCTGTGCTCAAACTGTGGAATCCTTTACGTGGATGTCTTTTGGAGATGTGCTAACACTGTGTTTCCTCTTTGGAGATAATGTAGGAAGTTATGTTGCATGAAAAGCAAAGCTTGCCATTAAATCACGATCAAAACAATTTGGGCATTTTACAGTTTGGTGGTATTTAAACAACAGATAACTACAAAGGTGATATATTAATGTCAGCATGTTTACGCACTTTATAGAGCTAAAATAATCTGCATTTACAAATCTTTTTCAGTTGTCCCATTTGAAGCCGCATTCGTTTTGCATTACGGCTACACAGCAATGCTCATATGACCTTTTAGTTCAAACATGGTGCTGTACTACACTGTCACTATCACTGCTTTGCTTTTTCTCTCATTTTGTCTCTTCTGCTCATGTGGGATCAGTCTGTCTTTGTGCATGCAGGCCGGCAGCTCTCAGCCATATTCACCACCCCTGAAGGAGAAGCAAGCCTGTCCCAAAGTCGCTGAGGCGGATTAGTCTGTCCGCTCTCTGTCTCTTCACGCCACCACTCCCTCCCTTCCCACAACCTACTTAGATATTTTGGAGGGGCTCGGCCTGTGGAACAACAACAAGCTTATAGGGTTGCCAAAAGTTTATGCATTTGTGGAGGTGACTGGGGACCTATGTGCCTTTCATACCGCAAATGAAATAGTTCTCTAGTTTCGGTCCACTTTATAAATTCGACTAATATAAGACACAGTTGTTTATGCATTTGAGTTAAATGATAATTGTCAATGATTGGTGTCAAAAAATACAGCCAGCACATCCAAACAGCAACCTCAAACTAAAAGGAATTAAGTTATTGTGAATGGATATACAATTAGAGATAGCTTTGCAGCTTGTGGATCCTAATGGCTTTTTATTATTATTTTGCCATCTGTAATAAGTTATGGAAGCCATATTTGTCAGAGAGGGACCAAAAGCAAATAAATCATTACAAAGATGTTAAAATGTGTCTTCATCTAAAAAAAAGAAGTACATCATCTATGTGTGGCAACAAGTCTAACCAATCACATTGAGGCTAGCTTCACGTACTGTATTAATTGATTAAATGTGGATGGTTATTTAAGCCACGCAAGGCAAATCTCAGTTACTACATAAGATACAAACATCTGTCACTTACCCCTTCAGTATTCTTCCTGGTGTAAAAAACACAACCAGGGAGAGACAAAAGCCTGTCAGGTAGTATTTTAAACACTTCTCTCACAGCTGGTGATCAACAAGATATCTGCCCCCCCCCAAAAAAAGTTTCTAATTCTAACCTACTGATGTGACTGAAACGAAGAAGAAGGAGTCCCCCTTACTGTTGCAACTTTTAGCCATAGGAGACTGCCTCTGCTGCACCATTGTCATTGGAGCTGGTACTGGACAGTAAGCAGAACAGAAATCATGTTCAAGAATATAGTTGTTGTTTTTTTTTAAAGCTGCCGTAGTCATGGAAGACACAGTCAGAAGGCAGGAAGACAATGATTTGGTTGTTTTCAGCAGAACTTTTGCTCTTTTGTGACAGGCTCCCACTGCTGACTGTCCCAATGTCCCTGAGGAGAAGGGCAGAGGGCTGGCCTTTGGAGGAACTTTGTTCCCTAGTCCCTCAGAAGCAAAGGAACCATCAGTCCCTTGCCATGCCTGGAGACACAGGGAGACAGACAGCAGCAGACATAACACTCACTACTACCTTTGCATCAGGACTCTTTGACAACTAGGGTGGGACTGGGGAAACTGAATTAATGATAAAGTATCCTGATCACCACCCAAACAGTCTTCCATGTCATCATCCTTACGTCACTGAGCAGTAAGTTCAAGCTGGAAATAATGAGTCTGAGGACAAAGTTATAGTTTAAGCAGAGGAGTAGTCTTGGATAATTGAATCAAGATACTGTTAATGAATTGAAGGTAAATGATCAAGAATGTGTGAAACAAAACTTTGTCCAAAGGATTAAATAGATAAAAGTACAAAAGCCATTTCATTGTCTTTGCCACAAAATTAAGACTCTCACCCGGAGGCTTGTCTTAGTGTCAATTCTTGGAACCTGCTAGAAAACAACTCCATTTGCTTACAATGATCTAAATGTTTCAATACTATTTGCATGCATGTGTGGTCACATTAATTGCTCTTTTTTCATTAACTGGTACAGCAACAAAAATACAGACTCATTATCAATTTTGTATGTATGATCACAGCTGCCATTTACCTTCGCTGCTCCTTGCTCAGGCCAAATTAAAAAGTATTCAACACTGAAGTAGCACTTTTGAATACCAATTATGTCTATGAATTGTGTGTTGACTATTATTTAGAAGCATGGATTGATTTTACGTGTCATATATACAACTAAAACCAGGTGCGAATGTCAAACTAAACGTTTTAGCTTGTGAGACTTCTAAAGGCCAAATGAAAGGTCACGTTGGATTGCAAAGTTTCAAGGTAACAGAGGCAGAGGTCTGCCTCAGCTTCACACTCAGCTGAAATTGGCGGAAGATTAGGCTGAATTGAAGTCTTCTGAATGCCTCCGTTCATATATTCATCTGACAGGATAAAGATCCCTTCTCGGTCACAGATTCTGCTGTCATTTTTATTTCAGTCAATTAACTCCGACTTCCTGCCTATGCAAGTCACCACAAATAAAAACGAGAAAAGAAATAATCATACATGCTCAAATCTGTGTGAAGGTACTCAATGCACACACACCTACACACACCAGCTACTGGATAGACATTACATAGCTCAATACATTTATTAAACTATCCATATACCTGTGAGTCTCAAGTTAGTGACCAGAATATAAATGTGGGCAGGTAGAGCTCAATATTTTGACCTCAGTTGTCATTATCTCAGCGCTGGTCAGTCAGACATGGTGTGGCACTACCAGCCACTGTATCCATAATTAATGACTGAGCCACTATGCAAGAGCACACAGAGCCAATCAGCTGTGCTTTTCAGACAGCCCATCTAATGAAGACACAAAGTCAACTTGTCTGTGTCCATGGCCTCCCAAAGTGGTAGCCAGTTATTCCAATGCATGTTCTCAATTTGATTTAACTCACAAGTCTCGTTTGAAGAGATGAGTGCAGCCCTGAAACCCATCTCTCCTTTAACATGTCATTTGGCTTGCCACCAATCACCTAAATTGGTCAGCAAAAAGTTTCATTTTGTCCTTGTGAAGTTAATCAACTCATTGGCGCACCCATAACCTGGGAAGCAGCCTATTTATTGTCTCCGAAAGGGAGATTTTTCTTTCCCTGGCCTTCATGGCAAATAGGCAGAATTGCACATTAGTTTTCTCCCTGGGTGGACGGCCCGCTTTGTTGGGGGCTGGAGCCTAGAGTGATTGAATAGCTCCCAGAGGAAGAGGCAATTTCACAATTTGAGCTTCTCACCACTGAGAAAACCACAGTGCAAGGAAGGTTGGGAGTGGAGGTGTCAACGGGTGACAGGGGATGTGTGATTGTATGTGTTTTTAGCAGTGTTGGGCAAGTTACCTGAAAACGGTAATCAATTCCTCTGAGCATGTTACTCAGTGAAAAATAAATTATATTACTTTACTAATTATGCATAAGTAATGCCTATTACTTATTACTTTCATCAGTCACCCCAGATGTGTCTATAAACAACTCCAAATAGAAATAGAGAACAGAAGAACAGAAATAGAAAACAGGACAATGCATTTTCACAAACAGGCAGTCCTGCAATTTGGATGGATTTACTGCCCATCCAGCAGCAGCCAGCTTAGCCTCAGTGACTGCACACAGCCCTCCAGAGGTCCGAGCTTCAGACGCATGCTTCACACACCCTTCAACTCAAAATATAGCGAGGTGACATTTGAAGTCCTGTGGACCTGCGGATGATGTTAGCGAGCCCAGTAAGAACACATACAACTTTGGGGAGTCACATTCTTGCTTGTTTGATGGGGGCTATCTTTCTAGCCCAACTCCCCAATGCACCGAGTTAACATGTAGCAGACCAGTCTGTCAAATGAACACAGAGAGCCAGGCTTATGTAAGGCTCCATCCAGAGTCTATTCCTAATCAGTAGGTAAATATGCTGATGAAATATAAAAGTAATGGAGTGTTTCTGAATTTAGTAATTGTAATCTAATTGCTGCAGTTATGTACATGGCACCAAATCACCACATAATTAATCTTCCATCTTAAATAACACTTGGCGAAAGAGGGGAGGAAAAACTCCCTTTTAACAGGAAGAAACCGACAAAAGAACATCTGCATCTGCCAGTTGGGGTGAGGGGAGAGCAGAGAGAAAGATGATGAGCACAGAGACACAACAAACAATATCGGGCAAGTTGGCAGGGTCAGTAAACACAGATCATAAACATGCGGCTCCGGAGGCAGACTGGGGAAGACCCAGTCCCTAAGTTGAGATGTTACTGAGACGAATCAGAGGCGAGCCTCTCAGGGAGTTCAGAGACTGAACTTACGTATGGGGGAGTGTCACAGGATGAAAGTCGGCGGGTGTTTGTACGTGTGTGCTCAGTGGTCATTCTGTGCCTTCTTTCAACTTTTGCTTGGAGGGAAGAAAAGGGGTCTTTTCCTTTTTCCCTTGTGGAAGTCCACATTCACAGCAGTAATGCAGGCACAATGCTACAACCAATACAAATGGATAAATGCACATTTACATTTTTAATTTGATATTTTGTAAATTCAAATGGTATCCAGTGAGGCTTTACTTTGTAAGACTGCTGTGAACAGACCTGTTGTGTTTGCACTGACAGTTACTGTTCCTCTGTACCGTCCAGTCGACCCCACCCAAACCTGCACACCTTTGGGTGGCTCTGCTGCTTATTAGGATTCTTGCACGTTTGACTCTATAGACTTGGGGATTATGAGTTTTAACAACTTGTGTTTTAACGAGTCTTTTTACTAATGTTATGTTATCATATTTGTAAGAAAGAATATTGCATCCTTTGTTATTGTTTGAGTTAAATAATGATGCAAGGTTCTGAAACAACAGAATATATCTGTCTATATCCATATATATCTATCTATATATCAATATATATTACAGAGACAGAAAAGTCTATTGGGAGTTTACGCACCACACAGACATTTACCATGACGTAAACGTAGGTTATCAGGGCATCTTGCATACAAGTGAAACTTTCCAACTGACATCATCTTCATTTGTGATCTCTCTGGACTTAACAGTATCGCACCTTTCATTTGAAATACACCTTTTTATTTTTAAAAGAATGAATAGCAATAGAAGAACATAACATCACCTCTGACTTCTTTTAGAAGGAATGGAAACATGGTGTGCTGTGCTTGCTTCCTTTGCCCTTTGCTTAGACACCTGTTTCCTTTCACAAACTGACCTGAAGCTTTTTAGTGAGTACAAGAAAATGTTCTTTTTAATTGAATATTTAACGGGTTTCACAACAGAAAACAAAGATCATAGGCTGTACTCTGATAGCGCAAAGACAAATGCCTATGCAGCTAATTAAAACAACAAAGCACAGCAGGAAATAAGTATCATGTATATGTAGAGCTGCAGTTCAGCGCTGCAAGATCTGGAGATATCTTTCTACTTCAAGTGGTTTTGTTCCAGAGTTGTGACAGATCTTAATTCAGTCTAAGTAAACTCCTTAAAGCATGTAATGCCAGCACAGTCTGCCTCTCGTTTGAAACAAACTCATTTTGACCTTTTTGTTTGGTAACCCCCGACTTTTGTTCTCTTTTCCACCTGACCCTGTAGCTCAGTGACAGTTGCGCAGATGTGGTTAGACAGCTCTTTTTTGCATCATGCAGTAGTTTTCATTCCCTGGAGGTGGAGAAGAAAAACGCAGCTCACAACAGCATGCGTGTACAATTGAAATTAGTGTTATTTGAAATGGCCTTGGTGACACAGTAAAGTACTCTGTGTAGAGGAAGTCACATTGCTAAATGGGAAGCGTTTTAAGCTGTGTGACTGCACTGGATTCACAAAGTGAAACGACTTTCGCAGCAACTTCTCAAGAGGAACATTAATTTGTTTTGCCACTGTCAGGCCTGTTAAGCTAAAGAGGCATTATGTAGTTTATTAACTTAATGGCCTCTTTTGGTGACTAACAACAGCGCTGACAGATTAGATCACCTCCTGAGTTATAGTTTGCTATAATGTCACAAACAGCAAAGATATGAAGAGGCAACTGCAACAGATACTGTATGCGAGCTAATTAGGATGGAAACCCAACAAAAATGCCTGATGAACGGATAATATATTGTACCTTAAAAAAATGTATGAAAATGATAGGTTTTTTTTTCATTTCTGTTTCAGGTTTAAATGTGTTGTGACACTCGGTTCTCAGACATATTTTGGATAGGCAGTGTTTTAAAGCAAAAGAAAAATGTCAGCAAAATAAACATGAACTCATGGTCACTGATCAACAACCCCATCAAACCCCTGCAGATATAACATTGTCATTGTGTGCTACGGGGCAGTAAAATCAGCAAAAGTTTTTTGGATGACAAACAGGACTTTTCATTCTATTATGATCAGGGAGATAAGCAAGGGGTCAACACAGGACACTTTATTGCCCTGCATGTACCCATAGTGGCGTGCAAATGTCACCCTTTGTGCTTGGATGGATTGTTTACAAGGCGCAGAGTTCAAATATAAAACTGAAAGCTGTTACTGTACCCCTCACCTCTTCTTACCTCTGTTCCCCTGCTGAGAGCAGCGGTAGTTTTCAGAAAATGGTTCAACGGCAAGTAAAAGCTCACAACTTCATGCTGGCTGCAGTGTTTTAACACTAACTCGGCCTCTGTGGAATCTGACAGGCTCAGAATACAAAGCTGCACCTGAGCTGTCCTGAAAACAGATAATTATGCAACTGATCCCAACTTTCTCAGATCTGAACAGATTTGAATCAAAACAAAACAAAACCAGGGAAGTATGTAGGGGTCAATATTTTTCAAATACACACAGTATATGTTAGCTTTCCTGACGAAGCACATGAGATACATGAAGACAAAAGAAATGTGTGAACAGTCAGTAAGATATGTGTCACCTGAATCGGAATTTTCCTCTGAGGAGGGAAAGAAGATATTAGCAGTAGATTTTCATTCAAATTTTACCTCATAAAAGTACAAACTAGCATCACACAGGCCAGAGTATTTTCTTGCTTAAAGGAAAAGTATGGAAATCCACTTTGATGTTACTGATTTCTTAGGACTAATGAGGAGATTGCTTTTCTTGAGGAGGCACAGCGAATCAAGTAATCAGGGGTCAGTTTATATCCTCAATCAGCAATCACTTCTCTGAGTGCCTGACAGGCAGCGTCTACCACCAGCTCAATTCAAATGATCCGCAGGCGTATTAATCATTCTTCAAGAGTTTAATGAAAAGCAAAACAAGCGATCACAACCCTCAACGGCTTATCTTTGAGGTAGATTTCTCCTGTGAAATTTAAAAATAACCGATAACACAACGTAAACTAGTTTTGACTTATTTCATTAAAATGTACTGAACAAATTGCAAACCAATGAGTTCAATATCAAAGTTATGGCTGCAATGATCTTTTTTTTCAGCCACTACGATGACATTTACATATTACCACCTCATTAGGTTGTAAAGGGGAACATATTAGCCTGCAAATTGACTGTTTACACATCCAATACCAACACCCAGGAGCACTAGTATTCATTTGTAGACGTCTTTCTGTTCCCCTCATGATTACCTCCGTTTTGCAATATCTGACATTTATTTGGCAAGATGCTCCAGTTTATTTACCAACTAACTTCAAATTAACTCGGTCTGCCATTTAGTTTTAGACAGGTTGCATACAATGGGTTTACCCAAGTGTTTTCCTGTAAAACAATAAAAGAAAAAATAGACTGATGGGCTCCTGTATGAGGGAAAATACAAAGTCAGGTTATAACTTGGGTTCTATGACTCATACACATTTGATTGTTAACATGAAAATGTTTATGAGTGCAATACTCGAGTATTAGGAGGAAGTAACTGCTGCTAGCTGCTAACGGGCTACCGCTGATTGGCTACTCTCCTCTTGTCCATTGCGAATCAGTTGCCCGTTCTGGCTACCTCCCTTTGCCCAGTTGCAGTTGGGCTAAACTAAAGTCTGGGTGCCAACTGCGGGGAGGCGATTTAACCGACGTCTCGGCCCAACAGGCTGTGTAGCTCCGGGGGGGGATAAGTGTGTCATGCCGGCCGCATCGCACCCGTTTCAGCTGTGTTTTTACCTGTTGTTCTTATCCCTTTATCCAGCCTTTTATCTTTTATCCGGCCTTTTTAACCTTTTTTAGAAGGTTTAACCACTTTTTTTTTTAACCATTACACCGCACAGCTCTCCGGCTGGTCCCGAAGGTTATGAAATGTGATCTGTGCGACATGTTTGTCATCGTTCCTGAAGAAGATTTTACTACTAGTGCTTTTATCTGCTCCAAATGTACCAAGATCAACCACTTACAAGACCTCCTTATCGAACTGAAAGGCCACATCAAGCGGGTAACCCAGCGAAATGCCATTTTAAAGGAGCAATCCAAATTACAGGACAATTTTAACAGAACTGTTCTAGTTGGTTCTCCTGGGCTCTGACCTTTTCATTCTGCCCTGTTTGCTGCTACCTTGCCACTTCTGGACCCTCCTGCCATCACTACCACACACACTGTTCCTCATGACCCTCCTGCTGCCATCCCCACCAGCACCACCTCTCATGCTGCTCTACAGGGTCCTCCTCCCATCACCGCTGCTCCCCCACATCTCCCTTGTTCACCTACCTCAACTGGTCCCACAAATTCCACCCCCCGGACCCCCTCCAGGAAGATGGTACCTTGGCGCCACGGAAGAAGTTCACAAGGACAACATTCGTCACATCACCCTTCTCTCCAGCTCTCAAACCGGTTCAAAGTACTGACCTCAGATGAGGACCGGTGCTCTCTGTCCCACTCGCCTCACCCTGCTCCTGGCCCCCGTGCATCCAGACAGCCTGGACCCTCCAGACCCTCCAGACCCCACCCCACCCCCTCTCACCCATCTCAGTCCCCTCAGCCCAGACTGCTTGACCCAGATGGCCTCCTTCCACCCTCTGTGGATTCTATCACCTCCACCCTGGTCATCGGCAGCTCCATGGTTCGCGACACTCGCCTTCACCCCTCATCCGGCCCCTCTAAGGCCCTATGTTTCCCTGGTGCCCGCATTCTTGACATTCAGCGCAGACTCCCCACCGTCCCACCTAAATATCCCAACATCAGCACCATAATCACCCACATCAGAAGTAATGACATCAGAGCTGGACAGTCAGAGGTTTTAAAACGAGACTCCTCAATTCACTGTTGGACACTGGCAGCAAGATCATCATCTCAGGCCCCATCCCCGCCCACAACAGGGGAATCCAGAGGTGGTCCAGACTTTTTTCTCTGCACAGCTGGCTGAAGGACTACTGTGCCGCCACTGGGATCCCCTACATCACCAACTTCGACCAGTTCTGGGCGAGGCCCATCCTCATGAAGCGCGATGGCCTCCACCTGAACAGAAGGGGATCCCAGATGCTGTCTGAGAACGTGGACTTTGCACTGAAGAAATGACACGGCGGCACGGTAGGAAATGTTGCAGCACCCCCTACTCCTCTTGCCGACTCCACTCTCCAAAACAGGACTGGTACACCTTCTTTTATTACCACCATCATTTCCTACCATAGATTCACTGCAGCATACTCAGTATCACACCCCACTGCTGCTAATTATAATAATTTGATTAGAGTTCCTCTGCAACATCCCTTACTATCTGCAAATAATAGCAATCTGGCAAATGTTGGTCTTTTAAACATCAGATCTCTCAATAATAAGTCTTTTTTATGCCATGATTTTATTACCCATAACAAACTGGACTTTTTTTTTATTTTCACTGAGACATGGTTATCTGAGGGAGACTGTAGTCCTCTTATAGAGGCAACCCCCCCTGATTTTACACACCTTCATCAACCCCGGCTGTCAGGCAGGGGAGGAGGGGTTGCTGTCACAGAAAAGATGTTAAATGCACTCCCATCTTACATAGTAACTTTACATCTTTTGAACATCTTGGTTTTATGGTCAACTCGAAAGCACCTGTCATCATTTTAATAATCTACAGACCGCCAAAGCCGAACAGTATTTTTATCCACGAGTTTGCCGAGCTTTTAGCTTATTTTATGTCACAGTATGACAAAATTCTTATTCTAGGTGATTTTAACATACATGTCTGCTGCCCGTCTCAGACTCTTGTCAAAGATTTTATGGATACTTTGGAATCTTTTAGCCTCACTCAGGCAATACAACAACCCACACATTTAATCTTAGATAATCACTCGAACCCCAGAGTTTTAGTCAAGGTCATAGACTCAGTCATAAACCCCTCCCCCTGTCATTTTACTGATGCCTCACAAGAGATGTGTGAGGAGTTTTTTTTAAATTATTGTATTAATAAGGTAAAGGAAATAAGACAACAAATTACCCCCCCAACCCATATTTTACACGCCAGTAGGGACATTCAAAGCTATTTTAGTAACTTTGAACCTGTATCGCTGTCCTTCTTATCCCAAATCATATCTCACATGAAATCAATCACATGCAGCCTTGATTTTATTCCCACTAAATTTCTCAAAGAGGTTATTGGCACTGTAGGGCCCAGTATTTTATTGATTATAAATAGCTCCTTAGCAAATGGCACCTACCCATCGATTTTTAAACATGCTATGGTCCAACCTCTTTTAAAGAAACCCAAGCTTGATCCTTCTGTTTTTTTCCAATTTTAGGCCAATTTCTAAACTTCCATTTTTATCAAAAGTTTTAGAAAAAGTAGGGTAACCGTGCTTTTGCCATTAGGGCCCCTCGACTTTGGAACGACCTACCTGAGGAGATAAGGCTTGCAGAATCATTAACTTCTTTTAAATCACTTCTTAAAACCCATTTTTATAGAATTGCTTTTAAGTGATGTTGTCATTTTATGTCCTTTTATGCAGTTCTTTTGTTCCCCTGTTTTTGTTTGTTTATTTGATTCATTTATTTATTTGTTTGTTTTCTATTCCATTTGCTTGTTTTGGTTATTTGTTTGGTTTTGTTGTATTAATTACCTTTATGGTATGGTCTTTTTTGCCTCCTGTTTTCTTAAATGTTTATCGGTATTGATATTGTGTATGACTATGCTTTGCTTCTCTGTAGAGCACTTTGTAAACTCTGTTTTTAAAGGTGCTATATAAATAAAGTTATTATTATTATTATTACTATTATTATTATTAGACCATTGAATAGGCATATATCGTCACATATCTGTCCCAAATATATGGGTTAGTAAGGGCCTACTAAACCTGCTAGTAGGTTCAAAAGGCTGTTATCACCTATTTATTTCAATTATTCAGTGTTCAGACAGGGCTACATCCACCTACCAGTAGGCCAGAAGGTTACATTTATTCTGACCTCCAGTGGCAGCAGTAATTGCAATGGGAGCAAAGATGGAGGTCAGATGATGTAATATTTAGGAGGAGGTCAGGGTTTCTTGGATGGGTCAAACATTCATAAAACCGTTGTTCATGTCTTGTGTAAAACCAAAAGTCAACTTTGATAACATGATGTAGCTTACGTTAAGTAATGTATTAATTTTAACCCTGACCATTTTCTTTTCCCAAACCCAACAAAGTAGTTTTAGCGGTGAAGGATTGGTACGCTTGTCTGAGTCCTATATGTTGTTGATAACAGTCTACTGAACAGAGCCGTCTAGTAGGTTTGGTAGGCCTGAACTGAATGTATAACAGATGTGTGATGATAACTGATTATTCAATAGTCTGATAACCATCAAACTACATGAGTTTAAAGTCTGATAAGAAGCTTCACAAATCTACCAAAGCAGCATTTGGTTGAAGCAAACACTTGACATTTCATTGGGACCCCTCTTTTTTTTTTTAAAAATCAGACTTGAAATCAATTCACTCACTTGCATATTGTAAATGGATGAGCAAATGGGACTTTAAAATACTTTGTCTTGCACAAAATGTTTCTAAATACCAATCAGCGAGACCATTTGCCAATGAAAACTGCAAATTTCAGTGAATTACCCCCTTAGATCAAGTGTGATACGATGACAGCCATCTCTGAAATGCTCCGGCTTGGCACACGGCACACATTTTTACAGATGTATAATAGCAGATTATTCTCAGTGAGAGAATACAGCAAAAGAAGCACAAGAGAAAGCTTGCCATTTACTGGAAGTTAGTTAATAGAAACAGCATTCTGGTTAGTCAACAGACCAGAAAAACCCAAGCACCCCTCACACGGCTAAGTATCTTTATCACAAACTCCCAGCAGCTTTGGAACGAGACGCTGCACAGCATTAGCACACTACAGAGAATGAGTTACTACATAAAGAATAAAAGAGAATTAACAGGCTGAGGAAGAAGTCATTGACATTCTGAAATGCCAAAAACAAGTACGTAATGTCCTTCTTCTGTCACTGCTGTATCACCTCAACCAGGGCACTTCAATAAAGCCAATAAACTAACTCTGTGTTATTAATAATATCAATGTTGAGTAATAATGAGGTCATTATTAACTGCATCACATTACACTTTGACTTTGTGCCGGGCATTTTTCCAGTGCGGTAAAACACTTGTCATTCAGCCCCATTTTGATTCATAGTTTCAATTAGCTGCTACTCTTATACTGCCCAAGATCATGTTATTCCACTGCCTTTGTAAATACCAACACTTTCTTTTCAAAATTTGTTTTAAAAGGGCTTATGATAGAGTTTAATTTACATGTAGATTAAAACAATAGTGCCAGAGGAGATGGCTTTGGGAAAAAGGGGATTCTGGAACATAAGGAGCACAGAACCAATTGGGCTGAAGTTTTGTTTGTATGATACATAAACAGTAGAAGTGCTGCGTGCGAAAGCTAAAAAAAAAAAAAAAAAAAAAAAAAAGTCAATGATACAGGGTTGTAACATTAAAAGCAACATTTACATGATACAAACAAACAGTGGGCCAGTATGACCAAGCTCCTGCAATTATATTTGTATTACTATGTGTCTTCAGTTCTGCCTCCCCCATCTCTACAGAGTTTTACAGCATCTTTCACTCACATGTTTTATTTGTACAGGTTGTAACCTGTACTCAATACTCTCCACACTCACAGCAGTATTATTTTAGGACACAGCAGGCAGCAGATACATGTTTTTCTCAGGAGGTAGTGAGGACCAAATCCGAGCTCAAAGAAAATGTTTGACTCAAAGCAGGTGGACACACCACAACTCAAAATGAATGTCAATTCTGCTCCGTGTTTGCTGGATGTGTAAATAAGCAAGTATTTGCTAACATGTTCACCATGTCAACTTGAAAGGTGACAACATGCCAATGTTGTGTTTACAGATTGTTTCAGTTGCCAAAATAAAATAAAATGTCTGTTTGCGTGACAAAAATTATTTTCAACACATTTGCAAAATGTGTCACCTTGGAGGCACCCATAGAGCTGAGAAGATGTTACCTCGCCCTCCCAAGGTAATCACAAGAGTGGAGTTCAAAGGTGCACTGCATTCCAAAAGCATCAGTGTCCTGAACTTCTCGCTGAATATGTGGTGAAATTTGTAAGCTGCAGAATGTTTATGAATAAAACCTGGCGTCCCGGTGCCAACATCACTGAGGTTTTTGTACCCAATGAGTTGTTGTTATTTCTTGCTCAAAAGTCATTGAGAGAAATCCCTTTTACATTCATTGCACTCTGTGAATTACTTGGCTCGGATTCAGGGTTGTAAATTTGGGTCATGCTTAACTGATACATTCTTCTGAAATATTCCCTGTGCCTCCACTTCTTTTTAAATAGCATGGACTGACCTGTCAGGAAACAATTTATCAGTCAGTTCCTGTGCACAGTGCACATTTGTTACTTATGTCAAGAACTCAATTCCTTCTCTCTCTTAGTAGCAACTAAATACTGCACATGCTCAAGGGGGAAATCAATGCAATGTGGTTTAATAACTCACATCGAGGGATCACTTTAAAATCTCACTGCCCCAATTTCTTCTATATTTTCGATGAACAGAATACTTGTAAGCCAATTAATACATTATAAGGTTCATTGTTTGTAGAGAAAGACATCTGATCTATAGTATATGTTGCTCGTACATTGCTCTGAGTTCAGTTCTCATTTGTGCTTGTTGTCTGGTCAGCATGGCCTTTGATCGAACCTTGGAACAATGAGCCTTATTTGTTGAATAATGAGTAATTTGATGAATATCTACTTAATATAAATTAAAAATAGCAAAAGTTACTGCAAACCAGGTCAACCAGAGGTAGAAAGGTAAACAGGCAACCATGTACTAATTATTTACTTATTTAGGCAACAATGCATAAAAAAAATCAGGGGTCCAGTTTGACATCATTGAATCCAGATGCAACCTGAACATTACAATACTTTTTGATCTAATGTAGTTTTGGAGGTAACATTCATTTGGCAATAATGTTACACAAATAATGCTCACACTTCAGTTCAATAAGGAAGATCTGTTTAGATTTCATCTTCATTCTTCTGTCAGAGGGTTTTTCCTGCTGCTCTATTTTCTTCATCACGAACACTTTCCCACTCTGTCAAGTCACTCATTCATAATCTTGTCCAAACTATACTTGATCAATGATCTTTCTGCTTTTCAGCCTTAAAGCCAATCAGTTTCTCCTCCCTGTTCTTTAAGCGTCATTGTAATTCTGTCATTCTGTCCTTACACCGCCTGACCTGCAACCCTCTTCCTCCTCCTCCTCCCCATCATCGCCAACTCACTTGTCTTATTTTTCTAAGAGCCTCAACTGGCAGATGACCGCCCATCTCTGAGCCTGGTTCTGTTGGAGGTTTCTTCCTGTTAAAAGGGAGATTTTTTTTTCTTCCAGCTGTTGCTCATGTGGGAATTGATCATATGGTTATGTCTTGAGTGCCATGTTGTGATTTGGCATCACACAAATAACAATTTGATATTTGCATATTCTGCTCCACCACCTCCAGCATCGAGGCTCTCCTACAGCCATTTGTGATATCTCCTTATGAAGCGGACTGTCATTGTGACAGTCTAATATCCAAAATGTATGATTAAAACTGTCATGACTTCAATAAATTGAAGTCATTTGAAATTATTTAAGGAACAGTGAACTTGCTCCAGAGAAATGATTGGGTGATTAAGGCCTGGAACACACTGCCTGCATGGCGTGTGTGTTACCTTCAGCGCACTGCTCGGCTGCGGCTTGGTTGTGTGTGTGTATCCACACCGGCTATGTGTCAGCTGCAGTGTTGCGGCTGCAGGTCCTACCATTGAATCAATTAGTTTCTCTTTGATAATGGCCATCAACATTGAATTTGTCAGGTCCAACAAGTAATGAGTTGTAACCAAAAAGCAGTCACGTGATTGGTGTTTACCATCGTACGTACGTGCCAGATACACAGACACACACATGGACAAAGAGGGAACCTGGTACAGTATCACCATGATATAATTAGAGCTTACACTGGGTTTTTACAGTACAAATGTGATCACATTGTTTCCCTGCATATTTGACACAGCACACGCGAGGTCTGAGACACAGGTGAGACACGCGTCTCAGCAGGCAGTGTGGTTGCTCAAATCCGTTGATATGGATCACGAAATGAAATGATGTTACATAGCAACAGGTGGCGCACATGCCACTCAGGCACCTACACCTATTGTTTTCTGTATTAGCTCACACACTGGTGTCATATTACGGCGCATCACCATGGGTTGACCCTTATTCACTTGTCAACACTTGTCACAAACCTCTTATATTTTTCAAAGTTGACGCACATCTGTTTTCCAAAAACAGCAGCAATTTTATCACATGGAATAGCACAACAGTGCTGCTGCTCCTTACCTGAACTGTGTATACAGCAAGTGGTAAAAGATCATCAGTTTACACACATCAGACAATGCAGCAGGGCATGATATGGATGAGATGTGTTGCATTCAAGGCTTGTTCGGGCTTAAAAAAGTGATGACTCATGTAACATTGACCTTTGATCCAGTTGTTGAAGAACTTTGTAATTACTTATCTCAAACTTGACAATGCTGTGCCTGCTGGAAGGGGCTTCCTTACCAGCAAAATAACAACAGTGGCCACAAACACTTAATACAAGATATATTCACCCTTTTTTCTCATACTTAACGGTGGTGGATGTGACACTGGAGACCATAATTTGTGCACCATTTACTCCCGAATTTTTAAGATAGACCTTCTTCTAACTTTTATTAAGTAGTTTTATTCACCTAAACGTAGCCAGACAATAAAGGCACTGATTTGTTATTATTTGGTCCTTCGGCAATGAGGACTGGTTGGTTCCTGTACAAAGTAATCTACGGTAGATGAAACTTAATGATGACTCATCTTGATTTTGATTGGTCCACAGGGTTCCTGCATCATATGTGTGAGGTGGTGCTACGTTTACTTGCCATGTGAAGCAACCTTCACAATGCCCATAATTTTGCTGCCGTTCCCAGCTCAGTCATCTGTAAAAGGTAACATGAAGTGACTCCCCTCAGCTGGTGACAGTTCAGTTGCCATCTCCTTTGTGAGTTTTATAACAATGTCCTATAATGGAGAGAAGTGGTTTGAGGAGGAAGAAATGAACTGGAAAGCGAAGAGCACAGTTAATGAGAGGATACGGAGAGGGAGTCAACGATGCCTGAAGTCTTAGAAGACATGTATTTAAGCAATTGTAGGCACACAATTACAGTTGAACAATAGCCTGGTACGAACCTAAACAATCCTACCAGTTCAGATTGCACATAGGCATCAAATCTGGGCTTGCAAAGAAAGGAGCGGCAGACTTGTTTGTACCTGATGATTGAATGACCCCTGTTGCTGTCTCTCTGTTGATCTGAAGTAAACTGTTGAATGCCAGTTAGTGAGCCGGTGGAAGAGGGAGTGTGTAGATGTGTGAAAAGGTGGAAAAAGGTAATACTTTTCAGATAATAAAGAATCTGACTCATGACACCTCCATTCACTGTGCTGAAACAAGAGACAGCAGGGTGGGAATGAAAATTCAATATGCTATGCTATTAAATTGACTCGTTTTCAAATCTTTGTATGTGGGTCCATCAGTAAATGGTACATAAGTAGTAGTCGAGGAAAAAATATTTGCGGAAGCAGTTGTTATTGCTTCATTCAACATGTTTTGAAGACTAAACAGTTTCAGTATTTGGTTTCTTATGTTTATATGTTCAGAAATGAAATTGGACAAATTTGCCCATTGTTTTGTGTAAAATGTAATGGAAAGTATTCATGGATTACCTATCTAAAAGGCCTTTTATAGAAATGTTTGCAGCAAGAACAACACATGCAGTAATGATGTGTTGGGGTTAGCGTTGTTTTATTTCCATAAAAATGGACACAAAAATTGATATAATTATAGCCATAGTTAGTTTGGCAACACTTCAATGATATTATCAGTTACTTTATCACATTGGTGTTTCATGGTTATTGATTTCTCAGTTGGCTTTTTATTTATTTTTTATTTTTTCCATGCTGGACCTGATTTAACCCTATTTTTCTACACATATGTTGATTAGCAACATGTAGCCAACAACTGCTCCTACAAAACAAATGACACTTTCCTGTCACGCATGACACTCAAATTATATGACCTGCCTAATGTCTGGATGACCCCTTAAGTATTAAAAATAATTATACCTTCCTGAAAAGAGCACATTGCATAATATGAGTACCATGTGAAAGTGTATATACCTGTCTTATTGTTGTTTATTATGTCTTTCTGACTCATACTTGAGATGGGAGAATTAAAACTAAATGGTATTTTATTCAAATTATTTCCAAATTGCTGGGAAAATGTTATTATTTACTATACACCTACATTTAGTCTTCCCCCATTAAACATGTTTGGCCATTGTTACTTCTAGATGTTTGACCTTCTCTGTGCAGAATAATGTATGTTTGATTCACGTATGAGTTTGGCGTTAAACGACAAAATAATTTGCTGAAGGTGGATGGAGTATCAGTCGCGTACCTGTGAGCATGATTTGTAACATCAAAACAACATTAAAACCGTTTTCATGTAGAAATGTAGTCAAACTTTTGAAAGGAAAAACATTTGCATAGTCATAGATTCAGAATTGTTTTAGTGAGTAAGGAGACATTGTTGTCATTTAAAAAAAATTCTAACCAGGAAACTGACTTTTCTTTTTTTAAAGGAATATAAAACATATCACACACAAATTATGATTCAAAGTAGAGTATTTTTAATCAATCTTTGAACCTGCCTGGAGGGGATCTTTAAAACTTTAATCAATGCTTTCTTCAGTAAAATAGATCATTCTTTCAGTGTCACCATTAGTCGTAGTGGAATCAGTGATATTAGTGATATTATGTTAATTACTCACTGAGAAGCCAGCACATACCGGGAGCTCAATGTATTGGGAAAGTAGGTAGTGTTTTATTTTATAACATGAACACTGTAATTATGAATTACGTTGTTTTTTTTAAAAGTGGGATACTATTCTGGTGATGTAGATCTCAGCAGAAGAACTTTACAGAGCCTTGATTTGATTTATATGTAAACAGAAGGACAGCAAATTGTCCATTATATTGGTTGGAACATTTTGACCTCAGTATAATGGACTGAACTCAATACTCCAGTAAACTCATAAACATTCAATATCTACTAAGATTTAAAAGAAAATCAGAGGGTTTTCCTTTTTATTTACTTGTACTTTATTTGTAGTGATCAAAATGCTAGCAAGCCACCGAGAGAACATCCAACCCGGTTTCTCCAAAGCATGTGATACACCTGTCAGTTCACGACAGGCTGTCATGTCAGTTTAGCCACCAAAAACCACAGGGTAGGGTCCACGAAAAAAATAAATACTTGCTTAGGATTAGGAAAATATTTCTAAAAAGAAAGACACAGACTCAAATCCTGGTTTCATTGGTGAAAGTCCTTGGTTAGACCAGGGGTCGCCAAGCTTGTTTCCTCTGAGAGCAATACTTTGACAAAACTAAAGTGTCAGAGATCTACGCATGGCTGGTAACATTTATCCACATAGCTGAGCTCCACCCAAAGCTAAATAAGTTTCTTGAATGTGAACAATAACAAATTGATACTCAACACACAATTTTTTTTTTTTTTTTTTTTTTTTTTATCTCAACAGCTTAATGCTTTTTTCTGTTTGCATTTCTTCATGTTTTCAGTCTCTTTACAATTACACAGATGTTCTCTAAATGCCTACAGCGGTGCACGCAACTCTTGTGTAGCCAAACTGGTGTAAAAAGTGTGACCCTGTGTTAAACTACAGGGCTTTTAATTTGAAAAGTCGCAGCGTTCAGTTTATCTGTGGTGTAGCGTGATGTCAATTTAATTCGTGAAGATTAAATCTTGCTCGCATTATTAGAAGGGGCACCAGTACAATATTGGACAAATTATTCATTCAAAATCAATATGAAATCAGTCAATCATAACCTAAATCGGAATTCTCATATCGGAACTCAAATCCTTTGATATACTCAGAAAACCACCATGACATAGTTGGGTCTAATTAAAAATGATTTATTGCATAACTTCTCACAGTAAATGATTAGATGGCAGATAGGTTTATATGACTGAGAACATACAAATTACTTCTGATTGATGAAGTGAAAGAGGGAATGTGCTACCGGGCTAACAGAGAAAGAACTGAATGAGTGAAATTTAAGTCTATAATAATATTTTAGAATTCCCCACCCTGAAGAAATGAGATACCGCAGATACTTTGTGATGATTTGAACCATGGGCCGGAGACGGGTCCAGATGGTGTCGCTCAGAGGTCCGGTAGATGGGAGTCGAATAACAGGGGTTTCCCCCCGTTCTCAGCTCCCAATCCGTTCGTCTGGCAGATGCTGGCCTTTGAGGTCCTGTGGTATGCATCCTGTAGAGACGTCTCGGTCAGGCTGGACGTCGGCAGGTGGATGTGGAAGACGTCTCGGTCAGGCCAGACGTCGGCGATTTACTAATCGTCACTACTTATAACTGATGAACGCTTAGAGCTGGCCTTGCTCGCGGCGTTAACAAAATTATTGATAGTGATACAGGCTCGTCAAATGGGTTGAATTAAGTACAAGCTTACCAAAGTTGCTGATGTACTCTAAGACTTGTATTATCTATGTGCGTTAGAAGCTTAACAAGAAGGCAGATATAAAAATGACTAAGTCAAAGCTTAACAAAACTCAAAAATAACTGAAGAAGAATGAAACTAACTTGAAGGAGTCTTGAAAAACGAAGGGAAAAGAGTTCAAATGAATCTACAAGAAAACTAAAATGAATCTAAATCTAAGTGAATCTACGTGAATCTGTAAATGAATCTGAATGATCAGCTCGAGTCTCCCTCTTTTAAGCTGAAGAGGATGGTCAAGGATCAGGATGTTGAATTTGACCTTATCGATACCCTGTCTCGGGGGGAGAGGAGAGAGTGTCATGAGGGCCCACGTTTGGCGTGATTTGGTTCAACTATTGTATAAAAGAAGTCCCTTATTTTACTTCACCAACGTGTTATGAGATATATTATTACAACACAGATCACATTTTAAATGAGAAGGTCATTCTACCTAATTACTCAGATAGAGAGGTGAAGGAGGGTGAAGAGTGAGAGAGAAGGGTGAGAGACATAGAGGAGTAGAGAGAGAGAGAGTGTCCGCATGTTCATGTAAAGTCATAGTTTGCAATACAAAACACTTTCTATCAATGTCACAGTTAGCAGAATCATTGGAAAGTACATTATAGCAGGGTATATAGTTAGGAATCACAAAGTCCATATTTTGTTCTTATAGTTTGTGAGTTTTTGGTGACCTATGACCACATAAGGGAGACGTGGCTCTTCCGGGATGGTCAACACTGGAGGTCAACTAGCGTCTGGAGAGTATCAACTTTGGAGTTGGTGTATTGGAGTGGTTTTCGGCCCAGGAAGTGGTCTCCAAAGTGACAGGTTTTATACCTAAAAGGGGGTGGATATCGTCACTTGTGGCAGAAGTTTAGGTTTTTATGAGGTAAAAGGGTGATGGTGAAGGGCCAGAGCAGTTTAATAAAAGTTCACATCCTCCAGGGATGTGGGGGTGAAGTCAGCCTGATGGGTCCTTCTCAGGTCACGGAGATAACAGGTGAGGAGATGTGGTTCTGCCACTTTGTGAACGATACTTCGAAGCAGGTTCACTACAGTGGTGTAACTTTGATCTCTCACTCAGTGACAGACACTCACTTGATAGCCCTGGTCCTGCTGTTGCCGTCCAGTCCAAAATATTGTATTCATGTTGAACTGTATGTTATTTACCTACTTCATGAGCACTTGTTTCTTTCCAATTTAGTGAGAGTCGCTGCTGTGTTTTGCAGGGGCATTGCAGGTCGCAGTTTCTGTCCTCTGATCTCTGTGTGTCTCACTCCAGGCGGAACTCAACCTCTGCTGCACTGACACCGTGTGGAGCGGACATAGATGAAGGGAGTGAGGGGAGACTGTCCACTCGTTAATCGAGGTCACGGGATACTGGTGGATCGCAAGCTATGGGTTGGAGACCCCTGGATTAGATCTATCCAACCACTGCTGACCGACTTGCATGTTTGGTCTTTATTGCTCTTTATGCTTCTCTTCATGACATTCATCACATGACCTTCTTACTACTATCTACTGGACTGATGGGCGTATTATTTGCTTTGGTGTGATGAAACATCCCCTTTTACATGGACTCTGTAATTACTTCCTGAAGGCACTTTTGTATTGTGATGTGAAATAGTGGTTATATCTGTGCATTATCTAACTCAGACGGTCCCTTTAAGTGTTCTGAGTGTGTTAGGCCAGTTATAGTTTTGATCTGGGCCTCAGAATATCTCTCTGTGGATGTTTCTCTCTCAGTACAGAATATACAGATGAAATGCCATGGGTGATGTTTTTATGCATAAAGAGGGCATCGTGCCAGTCTGTCTAGTCTGAAATCCTCCAACAAAACACAACTGTGGATGTTGATTACTGAAATCCAGCCAGGTTTTTCAATTTTTCTGTCTTTTGAAAATTGCCTGCAATGACATGACTAATGCTAGATAAATGAACTTGAACTTGAACTTAAGTGATAGATGGTTCAATATGCAGTTCCTCAAGGTAATATAGATTTTTTTTTTTTTTTTTTTTTTTACTTCTAGCTGTTTACTTTTTTCCACTTCACTGGCAACAAGTCTCTAACAAGCTTTATTAAAACTGATCATTGGAGATCCGAAGGTGAAACTGTCAACCGGTGGGAGACATAAACAGTAAGAGGCTCTAATATAAAAATTCTAATTTACCTCTGATATATTGTTGAGGATATTTCATGCTGACTAATTCACATTAAATTATCATTGCTTATGTTCAATCTACACATACACCAAACAGGTAAACACAAACCCTTTTTTTAAAATGTATCCACAATGCCAATCTTTTGCATTGGTACTGACACCCAACTTTGCTTTACTCAGCAGGTTTGCCTCATTTGAATAAGACAAGTTGCTGTTTTGTGCCAGTCGGGGTCTATTATTGAGACAGCGCTGCCTGTGTAGACTTTAAATTATTTTAAGCAACAAACTTTCAAAAGTTATTTGCAAAATACTGGAATATCCAGACTACCTGCTCAACCCAATGCAGTCCAACACAATAGTCTGGGACGAATGGTACCTTCAATGTATCTTATAATGTTCCGTTTTTGTAGAGATCAGGCTGATTTGACTCAATTGTATACCTTTTGCATTACAAAAGGTGTTAATGAGCTATAGCTCGTGCAGGAAAGACAACAGACAACAGCCCATTTTTGGGCAAGTTACCTTGAAAATGTAAACGATTACATAAAAAAGACTTTGAGTCGGCAGCCATGTGGCTCTGTACACATGCTGCATTCACCCCATAGAGCTCAGACTGTAACAGGCAGCAACCCTGTTGTAAATCAGAGGCAGATATTGATTATGTTTAACATATTTTACTTTGTGAAAAGAACTGTTAACAAAGCTGTGGCAGAATTATTACCATGGCACTTACATCGGAATAAACCTGAATACTAAAAGCAGCAACACACTTTCATTTGTATCTTGTTTAACTTATTAGTGACCAACTCCAAACATATGGCAGCAAAATGTTAATTACTCTTTGTGACTACAGCACTTACAGCGGGGGCACCCATGTTAGAGTAATGTGTGACCACAACACAGGATGGGTGGGGGGGTGGGGGGGGGAGGGGGGCAATTATTCTGACATAGCAGCAGACAAATGCTACCGGTGTAACATTTATCATTGCAGCATTCATGTCCACAAAGACAGTATGTGTGTATAAGCACCAACACAAAGTGTAGCTATTTAAAATTGTATTACTTTTACACAGCCTATTTGTTCAGAATTGACGTTAGTGATACTGAAGGTAAATCACCAACTGACTGACCACCCAACAGGCCAAAGTACTACAGGTGCTTTGGTAACATGGTTAAAAACAGTGGTGAGATAACTGGTATAAAAATGCAACTGTAAGTACAGTTTAATTATCAAATTGTGGGTCACTGTACTACAAACTGAAGCTCCTTTTAGAGGAGTCAGAAGTATTTTAAGTAGGCCTAGTGAGCTAATAGATAGACTCTGAGATGTGGTAAGTTCAGTGACTTATTTTTAACTTTCCGTCCAGAGATGTAAAGGTGGCCTTATAGAGTAGGTATGCTCAACTGTCCTTACCACCCTTATTAGCATACACCTGGAGACTGACGCTGACACTTGCCAAGCCCAAAGAAAAGCGAGTCTAACAATGGATGAATTACATTTGACCTTTGACCAACAGAGGTTCAGAATCTCCCTGCAGGAATTAAGTTGATTTCCTTTCTTCCTTCTTTGTTGCCTCCTATTCAGGCTCTTCCAGCAGTCTGATGAGTCAAGCCCCATGCGATTGAATTGTCTGAAGAAATATAACTGTCAAAGTTTGCCTGTTAAAGCAAACTTATCCATTTATTTTATTAGCTGCAGCTGTGTTTGCATGCTGACACCTCTGTGCAAAGTCTGCACAGTTCCCTTCAGAACTGAATGGGGGTAATTTTAGAGCTGCATTATACATATTTTTTCGTGACTCTTTACATTACAGTCTACGAAGGGACTTCTGTTGTTTATGTGACATTATTATCACAGTGCCTTTAAAGATGTGCAGCAGGTCAATGACTCATCAGTGTCCCACTGTTCAATGAAACAGGACCCTAATTAGGGCCTAAAATCCAATTCACCAAAGACTGATTCATGACCTGCTGAACTGGAGACCAATTTAAGACAGGCACTTGATTTGTGTGCTTTTGTTTACCTTAGCAACAGATCTTGAATGCAATTCTGTTATATTCAAGTGATAAAACAAAACTTGGCTTCATACCCGCAGTGAGCATGCAGTCATCTTGGCCAAAACACAATGAATAACAAATTGGTGCACTGATAAAAAAAAAATGGGATTCATATTTTGCTTTGTATTCAGTTCACTCCAAATTGTCTTAGTAGTTAAGACTCTCAGGGCTCAATTGCACAGAAATGTGTCAATTGCCAGACAAGAAAACTGGCACGAGACAATGCAAAAAAATCCTGGTTTATATTCAAAAGCTAAATTTTCTTATATAATGTGAGTGATTTTAGATTGATTTATTTTCAGCAAAAGGTTTTTCCAGCAAAAGATATAGTTAAAGGAACCTAAAACGCTTTGTGTGAGGTGGGAAACAAATTGGATTTGTAAAAGAAAACATTTGGACTGTGATAAGACACAAATTCAGATCCGCTGCATTATGTCAGCCACGTGTAAAATTTCAGCAGTGCAGGCGGGCCCAGGTGGTACCAGGGACCCACTGGGCTCCAGGCAGTCCACTGATTCACAATGGGCCCTGATCCTATTTCAAAGTCACAGATATCGATCAATCTGAGCATCTCCTTCAGCAGGCTTATGGTGATAGATATAGTGTATATACCATTTACATTCTGTATTCACTTATGGTTTGAGTCATAACATATCTGATTCATCTATATTTGTTAAAATGTTCAAAAGATGCATGTTTTATTTAAAATAAATATTATTCCTACCCATCACTGAAGCTTATTTAGTTTGTTTGCTATATTTTCAAATGTTAGGAAGAAAAGAAAACATCCTGGGAAACTGCAAATTGATTTGTTCAACAACCTTGCTCCCTGTCATTTGTGATAACATGCATTGACTCATAATGTGAATTTTTTTCTCAACAGTTCAACCTTTTAGCAAAAAGCTTGGCACATAACAAGAAGTTAACCTATCAAAGTTTGTTCTGCAGGATGGGAGTTGCATCATGTGCCTCTCTGTGGTGAGATGCAGTTGTCTGCTTTGCAATTATCTGAAGTGGTTGTGGGTGGATGTGCTTACCTGTGCATGCATGAGAATATACATATATTCCGGGTGTCGGTAGGGTTCAAGAAAATCATTTGCACTGGTGCCAGTCACTACTATATTACACTACAGCATCCAGCCGTAGCTTGTTTTCTACTTTCTGTTAAACGTCACACTGTGTCTTGCATTTGGCACTGAATTATGCAAAAATGATGTTGTGCAAAACTGTTAAAAACAAATATAATTCTCACTAACTGGGATGAAAGTGCACTGTCAACAGTTTTGATGAGGCATGAAAACTCAAGCTAAACCTGTGTAAACAAAATAATTTGGACTAACTAAATTGGAGCATAGTTGTACAAGATGAATAGTTTTGCAACATGCACGCACAGGCAATAAAACTCAAGGCAATTTAAAAGAAGGCAGTTGACTCCTCTGTTCAGGTCGATAGCAGAGACATGACAGGAAGGACTATCCTGCAAAGCCCATGAGGGGTTTGGTGTGTCAACATTGTGTGCTTGTATTGCTTCACTTCGGGCCACGGAGGAGCAGTGACAACTGTGCTGTACAGTACATCTGTGGTGGCTGCCAGCTTCTCCGGGGTGACAGTGAAAACAACGATCAATAGTCCAACTATCATGTGTCACTGGTGGGACACATGCATGCACACATATGACTGCACAAATTGTTTCTGCCATATGTCACGCATGGCCTGTTTCTTTTCCCTCTCCTTGTCTCTCTTTCCCCTTTCCTTTCACACAACATACTTCCCCTCACATGACTATCCTGCGCTGAGCCCTCATTACTAGTTTATTGATCGCCCCCATTGCCTTCCCTCCTGGTCCACCCCTCCCTGCTCTGTCGCAGAGGTGTCTGTACACGATAGCGCCCGTCGATACCATCGCTTTTCATTTAGAAACAGAAATGATGCGCAGGTGCTGCTATCTCCTTAGAGATCATAAAATATCCACAGCAAAAGAAAATGAAGGTTAAGCTGGGTGTGTGTGTGTGTGTGTGTGTGTGTGTGTGTGTGTGTGTGTGTGTGCGGGTAGAGCGGGTGCATCGAGGAAACAGTCGGTATCATCGCAGATAAGCAGGTGAAATACAAATAAACACAATATTCAGCCTTCAAAAAACAAAGAAGAAATGCTGTCAAGTCGCATCGCACCTTGCTCTGTGCGTGCGTTTGTTTGCTCACAACCAAACCTCAAATGCTTGTCACTGTCGTTTCCCCACATCACTAAAACTCAGGTGTGTATCCAGCCGATTTAGCCCTTCCACAAGAATACAAGCATTATGGTGGGTACAAAGGGAGAAACAAGGATCAAAACCATGTCCCCCTTTTCCCCTCTTAGTTTATTCCAACCACCCCCAGCTGAAGTGGAAGGCGGTGTCATCACAAAATATGACAGGGATAGTGATCCACAAAGGACCTAAGCCTCTCATTCCATCCATGACAGAGAGCACTGGGATGGTGGGCGTCGGAGAAGGGGCTTTGTGAATACCTGATGAGTTCAACCAAGAAGGTTCAATCAGGCCTGGGAGAGGAGAAGGAGAAGGAGAGGAGTGGTGGGAGGCAAGGCTGTTTCATCCTGAAAGGTTTCCTCCCTCCTACCTCGCCCCGTTTCTCTCTCTGAATATCTCTTTTTGTCAATCTCCCCATCCCTTTCTTTCATTTATCTCTCATTCTCCGTCTTTACAACCTCGCACTCCTCCCGCTTGGCTTCCCGCTCTGAATTCCTCTGTCGCTCCATCACTCTCTGTCTGCTCATCCCCCATGCTTGCCGCAGTCCCAAGAGGGCCACTTTAGCTAAACAAGGGATTTGAAGATCAGAGGCCAATCTTCTGTGAGAGGTAAACACAGGGGACTTCTGCTGTCCTCAGAATAGTCGTGATGACTGAGGATGAAGGTATCGACTGGGCATATTCAGTCAGCTGCATGTTGGGATTACCGCTGATATCAGTCATTGACAGTTCTTAATTGAAAACCAGCATGAGGGAAAATAACAGGGCAATGGCAGCATGTGAATTCACAGTCCTGTGCTCCCACTGAATGTTTTTCACTTCATTCAAGTCATGAATCTCAAGTAATGTAATTGAAAGTCAAAATGAAAGAGGAGAATAAAACCATCGGGACGTCAGGCCTGGAGGAGTAAAACTAGTGTTTTACAATAGACACACATTTCTTAAATATATTTTATATTTATGTATTATGATTTAGGACCCATTAGAGCCAAAACAATTACTACACTTGAGTTGATTTACAAAAAAAAAAGAATGAAAGTTCTCTCTTGACCTTGAAAATAGTAGTTTGACACAGCTTTTAACCCCGACACACGCACCATTTATTCTCCGTGACTTCATGGGAATATGGGTGGATTTGATGACTATAAAATGTAAAATACATTTGATGAAACCATTAATTTGAAAATGTCACTTTTCATTCTGGGAATTTTGCACTATTTCCCTTTTGACAGACTAAAAGATCAAATGACCAATCAAAGAAAAAATAATGAACACATTAATCATTAATGTAGATAATCATTAGTTCCAGGTCAAGTGCACACAAGTTGACCTGGGCCAGGGTCACATTAAATATTGAAACTCATAATTCTGACGTCACAATGTTTTAAATAAGTATTCAACACCAACACGTGCATCATTTCAGAGTCGGTTGTTTGCGGGTTAAAAACCAAAGACCAAACAGAACCACATTATTTACCGCTTCATTAAGAAGATCTGCCCTGACGTTCCCAGTGATCCAAGATAACAACAAAAGCAGCACATAGCCCTTTGTTGCAGTTATGTAAGAGTGCTGTACTGTAAAAGGCTTGCCGTTGGGAACCACAACCGCCAATGCCACTGTGTCGTAGCAGAGCACATGAGAGGCAACGTGATGCACACAATGCCTGATGTAGGTGCACAGCATGCATCACTCACTGAAAGTTGTCAGTTCACCTGAGGCTCATTCAAAGCAGGAAATGCTGTCTTTTGGCTTGACATGAGAATTATTTTTCTTTTTTCTTTTTGTCAGAGAAACATCTGTGATGGCAAAAAGATCTACAGTGGAAAAACTCGTTCTTTTTCTGAAGTCCACTAATGAGGTGAATCATTGATTTACATTATTAAAGGAGAAGCAGAAGCAGACAGCTTTGAGGACGATGTTTAATCTTAAAAGGGGCTGCAATCTGCATCAGGGATATGGTGTTCATAGTGTTCATTCAACTATGTCACACCTGAACAGCACATTGTGAGCTATTAGATTACTATTTACCTTGTTAAAAAATATCACAAGTAATGTAACTATTCATCAGTGTAATGTAGTTCATTACATTTGATTAGTTTTTGATCACTAATCTAACAAATATTTTGACTGGACAATAAAGCTGAAAAGTTCTAAAAAATAAATTTCAACTTGTCAAAACATCCCAACAGTTGTCGACATCAATTAGTTTCTCAATAAAACTTGAATTAGGATTGGGAAATTTAGATTTTAAAGGACAACCATCAAAACAAATCACAAGTATGTGGTTTTACGATTGACTGCAGAAATGTGTTTTTTTTCACCGAACCTCAAACCAAGTCTACATTCAGGTCGACTCCATGCTGAGTCATGATATAACTATCGACAGGGTTGGATACTGTTCATGACATTCTTGACATTGGTTCCTTCACTATTTTCTAAATATGTAGCTTCATCTTATACGACAGCATGGCCAACCACCTTTGCTTGGATGCTTAAAGCAATGCACATCGTTTTGATTGGTAGACGAGAGGAGATACAAATTCCAACAAGAGAACCAATCAAACACAAGACTCAAAATGAATGGAGTCTTTCATGGACGTAGACAGAAAGTATTCCTGCAAGACAAAAAGATGCAAAGCAACAGATTCAGATGTAACAACTTTGTAACATTCATTTTGTAATTTTTTTATTATTATTATTTTTATTCTCAGTAACTGTAAATGACTACAATGACATTTATTTTATAATTGAATTGCGTAACTCTGTTACATGTACTCCCGAACACTGTTAGGGAGTAAACACAATGTTGTCTAGAAAAATATGGTGTCCCAAAGGACACAATATTGAAATATCCACTCAGCTGATCCCACCATGCAAAGGTCTTTATCCGCCTCATGTATTTATTCCGAAGCCCACGTGAACCCATGCTGCACCACAGCATACTTTCCTCCCACGCTTACCCCAAATCCCCTGAGACTCCAAAACTCTTCAGCTGAGGGTCAGCATGAATGGGAGAGGTGTTGGCAAGTTGCAGATGAGGCTTGGAGATGGAATATGCAAACGGGGAGACGTGAGAGCATGACAGAGATAAAGGCGGTGAGCCACAGGAGCAGGTGTTAATTGGATACATCTGTGTACTGTTTTTCCACCCTCTTGGGTGTTGGAGCAAAGGAGCCACAGCCACAGGAGTAGCAGTGGCGATGTGACGGCTGTGTACCGCAGCGGGGCGTTGATTATGTATCGTCTGATCCTGGGGGAGACGGCGGTTGCAGCAGGAAGAGAGTGTATTTAACGTAATTCTCCAAATCCAGTCCCAACCCATTTTGTGTGGGTGTGTGGTGCTGAGTTTGTGTATCATGCGCGTGCACGGCTAATTGTGTGCATTCACATTTTGCCTCTTACCCTGAGGGCACTGCCTCGGGATGGGAAGGCAGTTTTGGGAAATACTTACTGGAATTGTTGCTTGTGAAGTGCACTCTAGCGGTCCTCTAACAACTATTTTTTTCTGATTTTACCAACCCCCCCCCCACCACCCCCACCCCCCACCCCCACCCCACTCCCCCACTCAGCAGCAACCTGTAATGACAAACAGCAGCAGTCAACCATTATTTCAGCTGCACTCTCTTCCTGGATAGGTTTGGCACTGTCTGCTGTACTGTAAGCAAAAATAATCAAAGTTACGATGAATGTAAGGATGAAATTGATACTCGTCACTCGCCAGCATGCGGGGAATTTGGGATTCAAACATTCATTTCGCTCTGTTAATCAGTGGGACTTTGTGCAACAGTCAGGGCGACAACCAAATCCCATCAGAGGCCCCAGTTGCCACATGTCATCCTTCAGGCTGCAGGAAATGGATGTGCTTCATTTCGTCGAGCATAATATCTGCAGGGGTAACCACTCGACTCCCCAGAGGGCATGTGCAGCTGTATTAAAACTGTCCATCGTCTTGGCGGTCATGTCTCGTGCCTTCTCAAGCAACCTACCGGGGGCCCGAGAGCCGAGGGAGATAAAGGTTCACGCTGAAGAGCCCCACTGTCCCTCAGCTCGAATATTGTTCATCTGCATGGCTGTGGCGGCTGTTCGAGTCTGTCGGCTGCCAGATAAAGTTACAGAAACTTGGCGAGGATTCAAGTCAAAATATGTCAGAGGAGCTGTGAGAATTAGTTGCTTTTCTTAACAGAAATGGTGCTTTTTTTTTTCCCTCTCCCACTGGGTTTTGGACTTTAATAAAGTTCATTTTTGAACATGAATATTACACTGATACCGCCATGCCAAATCTCTTTATTGGTGACAGTTGATTTGCTGCAAACAGCTGAGAACATGAAACTGTTTGAGCAGCCTGGGTCTGAGGGATGGAAAATATTAATCTGTGCAACTCACACATGCATGCCACAACACATTGGTGAAAAGTGTGCTAAATATCCGGTGATTATGACAGCCACGAGCAGGTCACTCTTCAGCACTAATGCACTTTAAAATGTGGATATAGGCCTCATATCCCTGAGTTATGAAATAATAACATGGATGAAAGAACAAAATCAGTTTACATGTTCCACTGAGGCGATGTGCTGAGGAGTTTTGAGGGTGAGAGAGCATGCAGCACACAAATAAGACAGCCTGCCTGGCTGTGCATTCATTTTCAACTTTGAACAGCAGGGTGCGAACAAAATGTTTGTTCGTTCACCTCTATGTTTATTCATGCACGAGAGCAAGCCTCACGAATATTGAGCGGGCCATAAAAACAACAAGACGAAAAGGAAACAAGTGACTTAACATTCAGTGGTGAATATGTATTTTTAAAATTGGCCCTAATTTTATTAACAAATGTGTTTTGATTAGAATCTCAAACATCATTGCAGAGTAATGTCACCGCGGACTCAAATAAAGAAAGCAGCATCATAAAAGAAAGTTGTTTGGATGCTCAATATTTTAATCTGATCCTGGATTAAATCTCCCCTTTGATTTTTCCTATCTTTTACTTTGTTGTAGTATTTTTTTTTGTTATGTTTCATCAATGTTTCCCATGGTGTAATGGAAAACATCTGATACTCATCTATAACTCTCAGCTGCCCTAAAAATGTCATTGCGGCACCACCATATCTCCCTTAGGGCCAGCGTCCTACCCCATGCTGCACCAGCGAGAGCCTCGTCTTTTTTACGCCTGCTCTCTCGTCTCTTCCTTGCCTTCCTCACCCTTTCAACTTGTGCTGCGAGCTGAGGCCCTCTAACACTTTTCTTTTTTTTTGTTTTTTTCTTCCGGAGCGGAAAAAAAATACCGCTGCACGCATGATCAGACCGGTTTTTAAACAAAGGCTTCAAAATGATGTAACTTAGTTCTTTGACTCGATGTCACCTTTGTTGTTGATGCAGACGCCACGGCTCAGTGTTTCTTGTTAGTGATGTATCAAACCCAGAGAAAAAGGAGGGGAAAAGTTGCGGTGAGGATTTCAGCAGCAGTGAAGCAACTTTGGGGCACGCCCACAAATATTCACAATGACACCCAAACTTAGATTTATACAAACGTTGTCATCGGCGCTTTGAAGCAGCATCATTTTTTATGAAAGTGCTGTCCGGGCCATCTCTGTCTTTCAAAATGACCTGATCATATCACTCAAGGTCACTAACCTTTTGCTAACAGTGTCTTTCATCTTATTGTTTGCTCGCAGCCTCCCTGTCACTGCACCACCAGCCTCTGTTCTGATTACTGACAACTGCAGCATATCATCCTCTGCAGTGGGCGAGGACGAGGACGAGGAGGGGGAGGAGGAGGAGGAATTAGGAGTGAACCATCTAATTCCTCTCACGGTGGCGTCAGGATAGTTTAACTCGTAGGAGTTTACCTTTCATCAGCTTCAATTCTTAGACATATTTGTACAGTTTTTAATTCTGTTAAGTGAAAGTGCCACATACACGATTCCCTGAGGTGATGATGTGTATTTTTAGCAGCCACTGAGCCTACCTTGTTCCCAGAATAGGTTCCTGATGGACACACCCTAATGACATACCAGTCTAGTTGTAAGGTTGTGTGTTTTTTCTCCAAACAGTGTGTGAGCCGGTCTCCTGCGTGGACCCAGTAGGACTCCAATTTATCCAGCACAGCTTGATGTCATTGTTCGATCAGCTCCGTGAGGAATGCGCCAAGGCTGACTGATTCTGCCCTTCATCAAGATATGCAGGAATAAAGTTGCAGCCCACCCAGGGTTCTAGGTATGTCATGAATAGTGATTCTGTAAATAAACAAGCGCGTTCTGTTAATTCCAGTCACAAGCGGAGGAGCTGGATCATAGCATGTTAGATGTCCGTGACTGGAGGAGAGACGGTGGAACAGGGGAGGGCAGAGAGGGAAGAAGTGCAGCTGCAGAATCACCTCTGTGGCCCTGATTTGTCTTCCAACCCATCTCTGTGGCTCCCTCAGGAGAAGCTTGTGCTGCAGTCTCTACCCCCGGTGTTTGTTCTTGCCTTGTCCTCTTTCTGTGACTTTCTCTACCTTCATTTACGCTTTCTCTCCTTTTCTCCCTTCTCCTCCTGCTCCTCAGTTTAATTTCCAGCTCATCTTGTACTCTATTGGATGCATACAGTGTTGAAAATTTAAGATTTTGGGGCGCATATATGCTCCTTGATCATACATATATCATCACTTGAAGTAGCTCATATCTGATCATTCCCTCTGCCAGTCTCCCAGATCGGAGAAGAAAGCGTGTTGTTAAAACCAGCTGCAGAGATCGAGAGCTTTTGTTTCAGGCAAACATACTTGTTCAGTCACTCACATGAAAGCTTTGCTAATTAGATTTTGAGGAAAAAGGCACGAGAAAGCACTGATTTTCAATTACTTCCAATATGAATCATTAGTCATCTAATTTGCTAATATTGGATTAGGAAGTAGCATAATGTTGGTATGAAAAATGAATACCTCCAGAGGTTTCCCCTCAAAGGGCTCTCACATGACGCTATGCAGTTGTGAGCTTTTGCCTCCATATACTGCTTTTCATGGGATCTTGAATGAAACAGATAAATTTGAAGCTCAGTGGGTTATTTAGTTCTATATGTTGTTGTGTGCTTATTTTAGATCAGGCTGTGAGATTCATTGAGTCTTGTTGTTGCCGGGTTCGCACACATCGCAAATGTGTATGAAGATACATGAAGAGCAGATTAAGTTTATCAGTCTGACCCAGATAGATGGACGACAAGAGTTGCAGAGGTTGGTCTTGTTTAATTCCAATGAGTCATTGCCACGAAAAGAAAAATGCAGACATTATGAAGAAATAGATCAGGCTCACAAGACTTCTAGCTCCTTTGAGAATTCACAGATAGCTGAGGAGAATCCTGTTAAGATCCTGGCAAATTACACTAGCCTCGAGGAATGTGCTGCTCCAAACTAAGAAAGGCCTTTCTCAGCACTCATCGAGGAGACTCGATTCAGTGGCGATAGAGCATAATGACTCTCATGCCAGGGGACTGAAAAATACTTTAACTATGATGCTAACCTGTCCTAATAGATCTCTTGGCAAGGAGCCTCTTCAAGCATGCAACTGAAATGAACGAAGTTTAGTGTAAACTTTGCCTTAGGGAAGTAGCACTCCGGCAGTTGGGTGTGTTGTTCCCTCGTCTTAGTTTTGCTGTTGTGTTAAAGGAAGTGAGAGCTCTTTTAGGGAAGGAGCGTTATTTAGTCTGACTCGAGGCCAAATAATGTCCGACACTAATGATGATATTACTGAAACACTACAAAAGAAATGGTGCAAGCGCTCGTTTCCTCAAGTGTGGACCCAAACTCCTGTTGTCTGATCCTCACCGACTCATGTTATAGACCAAAAGTCAGTCTCAGACTGAACCATAACACAAACTATGTGGAGCACCTGCCTCTCTCAGACACACTAGGAGCAAACACTCAAAACCAGGACTTTTAAATACTTTGGAGTCCTTATTTGTTGTTTATTTACTAATTAAACAATATTAAGAGCATAAAAAACAAGCATAAATGCTACAGGTAAAGCTTTGTCAGCCTGTGTTCATTATTCATTAAAATCAATTATATACAATAAATGAGAACTGAAAGATTCAAAGAATTTTGCTGACTTGTTAAAATACACAGGCTTATTAACAAGGCTTATTGTTGTAATCCCTCAGTAGCTCAGCCTGTCAGTATTGACGGAAAATAGAATAACATTATTTACCTAAATAACTTTTTGAAACAACTTTACTCTGGTTTTTCCATTTCAAGCTACATTATTCTTATTCTACTTTATTTATCTACATTTACACAGATGTTTCATAAATTCCTACTGCATTGCATGCACCTCTTGTGTGGCCAAACTGCTTTAATAAAGCTTTTTAAAATAAGATTTAATTTAGGAAAGCCAGTTTTTCCCCTTCCATTGGGACCCCTTGCCCCTTCTGAAATAAACACGTCTTAGTCAAAACCTAGTATACGACTAGACCCTGTGTGAAACTGGGGGGCTTTTAACCCTTTGAACCATATGCTTCTTTCAGGGTAATTTTACTACCTTCACTTTTAAACTCAAATCTTGATCATTGTTGGGGCTAACCATTCATGCTACATCTTGTTTTTTGTCAGGACAGTCTAGGTTATCCAGATTTTTCATTATTTGATTTGATAATACTTAGATATTTTTTTATATTAGCCTTTATATCTAGGAAATACATTATTTTGTCTTGAAATTGTTATGATTTTACATGTATCTCACCAGAAAATGTTGTCAGTAGAGATATCTTTATATAGTTGTGTCGAGGAGATTGTCTAGATCTGGCAATATCTATACCATGTTTGTGTGACACTATGACTAATCAATTTGAAAAAATATGTGCTTAGTGCCTGACGGAAAATAAATGTCATGAATGACTCTGGATGGAGTGCCCCAAACCAGGGACTCAGTGCTACATCTGTCATATCTACTCATAACTCAGCTGCTTTCACAATGTTTTCCTCAAAAAAGAGTTAAAATATTTGATTGTAGACATCTTGATTTATTTTACATAGTTTTTTTTACTACCTTTAGTAGTAAGTATATTTTTCATCTAGTATCTAGTGTCTAGTATCTATTTTAAGTATCTGAATATTACTTCCACAAATGGTCAACACGATATAAAAGGTTCAGGCTTATAAATCTACATCCTAACTCCTAAAACCTCTTGTAAAAAGCCAAAGTGTGATCAGAGTAGGAAAAGACCCCACAGCAGAGTTGACGGACGATGCGGCACAGTGCATTATACTCTCTGATTAGGTTAGACCACGGACTACAGCAGGCAGTTCATTTTTAGGCGAGCAGCAGCATCATCTTCCTCTGCTACACATTTATTTGAATAAGCCAGCACCACCGAGCGGCACGCAACACTCAACAGCAAACACCAGCGACAGAGATGAGATAATGAAAGTAAAACAGTGGCTTATAATTTGTGTAAATTGTTCCTGATCCCTTCTCCACCAAACCTCCCCACTATCTCGCTCATCAAAACTAATGTAATGTACCAAGCAGAGAGGAACACCTGTCTCAGAACTGTTATCGCTGCCTTCTGCTGTGTGGGTAAATATCTCCTGAAACCGGAGGGGTTTGAGCTGCTCTGTGCTCACAGCTACAACAGGAGAAGTGCAATGTTCTATCTCTATGTCACCAGATGTGCAAGAGCAAAGATGAAGATATTTGAAGCACCATTAAGTCTCCACGCCAACTATATGAGCACATTTTTGAATAATCAGTATAAAATTCCCCATGGGGGCCTAATGATTTCATTGTAAAAAAAAAAAAACATCCTTTTTTTTTTTTTTTTCTAATAAGTGATGAATGGGAAATAAAAACTGACTGGTGTAAGGACTTAAAACAGTATAAGATCCTCCTTAAAGGCCGCTGAAACAATTTGTAGCAAAACATCTGGCTGAAAGTCATGATTCAACATCAGCACAGCATTTCATTCAGCATCACAAATGTCACATTTTAATAAACTAATTTGCAGATGAATCACCAAATTTGGAAAAAAATTATTGCACAGTTGTTATTTCTGATAAATGGAACAGCAATGCACCAAAGATGGTTGAAAAACTCAACTGTTGTATCTTGAAATCAACCAAAAGGTCATTTTTCTTGATGCAAAACAGTCATTTCTGTGATGTTTTTTATTTGACTTCTGACTTGGCAAACAGCATGATATCTTGCACATTGATTTTTGGTCAATAGAGTCTGATTTCCTGTTTGGTTTGGACTTTTTTTTTTCTCTGTCATGTCATCACTAATAATCCTGCTCCAAACACACTCATTTTGCTAATGCTGTTATCAAAATGCATCATTTCATGAACACAAATTTCAGGAAAGATTTCCTCAGAAATTGTTAGTTGTTATTTTTTTTAAGTGTATTTTTTTTGAGCAAGTGTTAGGACAATTAAGCTTTATTATTCACGTGGGAATATTGGGAATTTCTTTTATGTAAATTGTTGAAACCAAACGGATCTACTGCGTAAAGCAAAGTACGGTGCTGAATTTAAGTTACCTCTGTGAGTTTGCAGCACTAACACTATTATTTCCTGCTACCTTACAAAAGTGATGTTGCCAGTCTGACAGCAATTATCAGACACAGTGGTGTTACATTTGAAAGTTGCACTGGCCAGCACCCAGGGGGGTCCGAGTTGGAGAGTTAGATTTTCCGTTCTTTTGGTTTTACACAAGTTCTGTCTTATATAAGTAAACAAAGTAATTTAGAACATCTGGAAAGATGAAGAAACACTGTGAAAGCTTTGGTTTATTTTGCACATTTGTATGGATAATAATTGGCCAAAAAATAAATTGTCAAAATATGGTTTCACTGTGTACCTGTGGACCACTGCAAAAAAGAGAGAGACAAAGTGTGTGTGTGTGTGTGTGTGTGTGTGTGTGTGTGTGTGTGTGTGTGTGTGTGTGTGTGTGTGTGTGTGTGTGTGTGTGTGTGTGTGTGTGTGTGTGAGTGTGTGTGTGAGTGCTGCGAGTGAGAGAAATCACAGGTGTGGACGTCAGGAATGAAAAGGATTCAGTCTGATAATGGGTTGAGAGTGACACCTCGACTCCCCAGACAACCTGTCACAATGCTCACTTTATACCCAGACTGACACACACACAGACAGACACACATTGCTACCCTCATTCACTGCCAATATATTGAGCACTAGAAGGAAGTCATTAAAACAGCAATCAGTGTTTCTTAATTACTCGGCATTGCGGAACGATATTTGGTCTGGGAGGGCCGAGGGACAATTCTTAAACATTCAGCCCCTTTTCAGTCAATTATGAGGGCAGAGTGTTAAAGACTTGCTCCTCCATTTCCATTCAACAGACTTAATGAAAACGCCTGGCAATCCAAAAGCCGCGGCCTTTTTAAGTCAAAATACAATCTACAATGGAACCTAACTTTAATTTGTGCAAAGGCCTGCTTTAATTTTCTCTCGCAAAATTGCCATCGACAATATATTGTGCTCTAAACAAGTGAGCACTGCGCCGCAGCAGCTTTGAAATGAGCTAGCTGTGACTGTTTAAGCTTCATAGGGTGAAGATACTCTCACTCACATGCTTTCTTAGAAGAAGAGAAATAAGTCTTGACTTCACTTGCAATTCAATGAGCCAGTTTGATTGAATATGGCCTGAGGATAGCTGCATAATTAGCAGACATGTCTTAAATATGGAGATTTTGCAGTTTTGCCTCTGTCTGTTTCACTCTCCAAAGCAACTAATAAGCAGAAAGTTTTTTCCTCACATGGCCACAAAGCAGCATATACTGTATGTGTTTAAAGGCGCCGCGTGCAACTAACAGTCAAGGATACGTTCACATAGAAACTGTCCGTGTCTCTATATCACACTCTCACACTGCATCAAGAGGCACAGCAGGAAGTGTGCCAATCCACACAGTGCTTATATCCTGATTAGTGGTGGCAGGTCCTGAAAGCACCCGAGTAGACAGCTTGGAGGGTTTGTTTGGAAAAAATGCTCCTCTCCAGGACCAGAGGTTAAAAACCCATTCAGATAGTCACATATATTCTCAGAGTGAGTGTGATCTTCGCTGACAGAAGAGATTTAGAGCACCACTACCGCAAAGCCTTAAGGGCGTGTGGAGGCAGGGGTGACCTCAGAGGTAAGAAACCAACAATTTGAGAAGCAATCAGTGAAATCAAAAGTGCAGAGTAGTGTATTATATTTGTTAACAACGCAGACACGTTGCAACAGTGGCTCCCAACCTTTTCATCCGATGTGCCGGATGAAGCTATTAAATGTATAAAAGCAGATGTTTTTTTACAACATTTGTTTTCATACAAATAATCTGTCAATGTTAGTTTAATCATGTTTGCAACACTTAAAGTGTCAGAAGCACGACATTTCAATAATTTATGCTTTTTTTATTTTTTTATTTATTGTGGCATTTAGTGTTCCAATGTTACAGCTCACTCAACATATAAATATACATACATATATACATATATATATATATATATATACTGAATATATATATATATAAACTGTCCGTGTCTCCGTGTATATATATATATATATATATATATATATACAGTCAAATTTCTATTTTGTCAGATTAGTTTAGCTGCTCTTCAATCTTGGCATCTGCAGAAGTACCCCGGGGTCACAACACCGCCTGGTTGGGACTCATTGCTGTAAACAGTTCATTTATTGAGGCAAAACATCACAATCTCAGGGAAAATCTTGACCCTCGAAAGAGCTTTGAACCTCTCAGTTCAGCTTCCTGGTTTCAGCTTTGCTGCCTGTTGTGTTGCTCGAAGTTGCCTTTGTCTCAGCTTGTTTGTTGTCTTTTTCGTTGGTTTGGATTCCAATGAGCACCAGCCAGCCCCCGTCCTTTCGCGGCATGAGGTCATTTTCACAAAAATCCCAGCACCTCAGCATCTGAACTCCTCTGGAGATGAATACATGAATGTCCAAACACTGCGCTCCAAAAATGCTGGGAGTCAGCTCAGTTTTCTTGCACATTAGGCAAGGTCAAGGTGTCGTCTCACGAGGGGGGAATGAATCCCCAAACTTTATGAAACTCAACAATAACGCTAATAAGGCTACAGCTTACCCGAGGAGACGGGGGGCTCCTTCAGAAAGCTGATAAACGCCTATCAAGAGGTTGCTGAATTATTTATCACCTCTGCTCAGCTGTCAATTTGTTCCTGCCATTTGGTTTTGCTGTAACTGAAATCTGTTTGAGCCACAGATGGAATTCACACGAACGGTTCACAATGTAAGAAGACAGGGATTATACCATTCTTTTGTTTGACTGGGAGTTTTGTGCAACGTTACCAAAGCCCCTCGGCAAATAGAATCATCTCCCAATGAGCAATTGGCAAACAGCATAGGCTTTACAAGATTTAATTATGCCTAATTGTATCTGTTTCAGTGTGGTCCCATCAATCAGTCTGAACTGTTTTCAGTCTCTTATGCATATTTAAATAGACAGAATCCCGATTCTTTGATAATGATGAGAGGATGGGAGGAGAGAGAAAAGCATTGTCGCTTATATAAGATGTTGCCGCTTCTATACTCAACATATCAAGGCAGGGCCTAGCTTTGAGTGAGTGTGCCATTGATGTTTGTTGTGTTTGATCATTCGCCTCCATCGTAGAATTTCTGTATGATGCAACCACCAAGAAAGCACGACGCTACAGCCTGTGGCTTGAAGAGTGGCACACCACCAACAACAAATGTCACGGCATCTGCCCTCTAGACTGTTATCCGCAAACCTGTCTCACAGCCTCTCCTCTCCGCGCATCTCTGCGTACGCCTGTGAATCAAGTCCCCTTAGACAGAGCCCCTCTCTGACCACAAGATTAGTTCCACCTCCTCTCAACCCCTGAAGGGTTCTTCGAATAGGGCTTAGGCTGCTTCATCTCCCCTCCATTTCTATTTACTAGTTTTTATTTGTGAAAGTGTGGTGCCATCACTTGTTATTAAGTCCTGCAGGTGTCCGTTTCGAGAATCACCAGCTCATTGTCATCCCTGATGATGGATCAACGGCAAATGGGTTCTAAAGTGGCACTAATAAATGGAAGATCTGTGACAAATACGACTTTTATTCTACATGAGGACAGACTGTATTCTCTGAGGCTGGGCACGTTGCCTGCAACAGAGACTAATACTTTAAACTTTATTCAAGCCAGGCGACAGCACTCAGTTAGCTGCAGTGTGGGAAAACACTGGAACCCCGCAGCCAACAACAACTACAGGACCCCCCTTTTATTTTTCCAGCTCATGAACCCAGAGGTGGGTTTTGCTGTCATTTATTGTGATTGTGTTTTTTTAAGAGCAGTGCAGCAACCTATTCATTACGCCCACCAGGGGGCTTACAATGTTGGTTTCTTTGTTTGTTGGTCAACAGCATTACAGAAAAAATGACATCCTGATTTTCATGAAACTTGGTTTATCTGAGCTCATAAATATTCACTTTACTTTAGCACGTGTTGCAAAATTCCTCACTAATTTACTGCATGTGCTATTTCAGCTCCAAGCGGCAACCAACAGTGACTTCAGTGGTTTTGTCCGGCCCCATTTTGCTAGTCCCCAGGGGTTTGGAGCCGGAAGTGACCATATTTGGAAGAGCAGGGGGAGGAGCGAGCGGTGGATCTGACTGTATCTGATTGGAAACCAGGTGATACTTACGTCCCGCCCACCAATAGCTGTAACCTGACTGGACCACAGGCATGTCAATCAAACAGACACCCCCCCCCAAAAACACTGTTTTTGGAAGATTATTTTCTAGTTAATGACGGGATTATTTTCAGATGGACGGCCAGAAAACTAATAAGAAGGAGCGACTTTAGCGAACGACACTGAGATAACTCGTGGATAAATTGTATTGACTTTGAATGGAAATCTATGGCGCTTTTTGGAGCCAACTGTTCGTGGCCGTCGGTGGTATTGCAGTTTAACGCATTTCCGAATCGGCCCCATTTTTCAGACCCAGAAGCTACATCCACTTTTATATACAGTCTATGTTCAGGTCCCTTAGCTTAGCAGTTAGCAACAGCTTCTCTCTGCTATTCTGCTTCTTCTCTCTCCTGCTCAGCGTGTCAGATGTTTATTTCTTTCATGCCCCCTTTAGTAATAATGGTATTTGCAATGAATGTATTCTTTTCATAGCACTGGAGGCAAAGCAGTGAGCTGAGCTTTTAGGTGAGTGGTGCGTGTAGGCATGCAGCAAAAGAATGAGCAGAGCATTGACAGTTGGAGGCGATGTTCGGATCTGGAAACCCTGAGGGCTCAGCCCAATGCGGAAATCTTTAGAGTTTCACCTGATAATTGCACCATTTTCAAGTTATTTTAGAGTGAAAAGACACTATGCTCCGCCAAAGGTTGCAGTCAGGTGCGTAGGCAGGCTTTCACGACACAAAATCAAAATAAAGATGAATGCAATCTCAACTTGGTTATTATTTTTGTTTTCAGCAGTACGATTAAAACCCAGAGGGGGAACAAAAGGCTTTACGAAGCTTTGACGCTAATGAAGCAGTCATATGATACGTTGTTCTCCCACTGCTTTGTTTGGTTCTGAAAATTGACCAATCAGCTTCTACTTCTGCTGTGTGACAGGGATCCTTTTGAACTGTGATCAACTATGTGAACTGTGTTCTCTGTTAGCTCCTCTTTTTCACCTCTCCAGTAGCTGTCTCGTCTGTCTGTTGCACTCCTCATCCTTTCTGCTCTCTCCTGCCATGCTCGTACAGATCATCCCAACAGCATATACCAACTGACACCCAAACAAATAATTTGATGTGATCAGATCATGGATACATGTTATGAATCAATTTGTTTTAACCACTGACCTTACCAATTATTCGAACACCCAAACACTATCAGCTTCAATAAAAGCAAACCATTAATGCATTTTTCCATCCCATAGCAGCTAAACAATTATTATTGTTCATTATTTCATATTTGCTGAAAGTCAAACAACACAGGAACTCTTTGGATGCCAGCTAAAGGCCAATATCCACTGCAGCTTTAACCTCTACATATCATCTTGTAAATGGCACCTTGAATATACATATCTTTGAATGGCTCACGAGGGGGAAATTACACACAACACACTGAAATAATGGGTCGATTTTATTCTTAGAAGTAATTAAAAGTGACACTGACTGAGGGGACACGTTCTGTTCCTGTGGGATGATGGAGTAATTTACTTTATGAATAATATTAATATTATGATAATAACAATAGTAGTAATCATAATTACAGCGATATGTGATTATAAGACGCCTTCCTTTCTGCTGGCAGGGGAATGACCTGTCGCTAGTTTGTGAACTATGGTAGCCAGCTAGCTAGCGACATATCTAAGTGGAATATATGTTTTAATCATCAAATCGTCTGAGAGATGAATGCTTCATGCTTCAGGGGAAATTGATCTTGGCTCGAAGACTTGACAGTGTGAAGTTCCATAATAATTTCACAGTGAGTGCTGGTTCTCAAACTGTGAACCATAGCACACTTGGAATTTGTCTTATTTATGATTTTGCAATTTGCTATAATCATATGTTAAGGTGTGCTGCTCTTCCACTGCCAGTTCAGTTTGTCTCAACTCTACTTTCTTTTCTTTCTTTTTTTGTACCATTAGGCAAAAGGTGTGTATACTGCCTCATACTATTTTTAGTATCACCTCCCTCAAGGCTCCATGCAAGCAGAGCTGATACTGCAAGGTGACATGAAAACACAGCAGAGCACTGAGAGTCCTCATTGTTGCTGCGTCACTGCGTGTGACACAAGGCATCCTACACCAACCCGTCCTTGTTGATTAGCCAACATACTATTGCGATTATTGGTAACCTGCAACCTCATGGCAGTCTTCTGTCTTTCCTTGCTGTGACAAATACAGTGAGATAAAGTAGGCTACAACATCCCTTCCATGGTACATGGCAGTTTCGCACAGCCTCACTATAGTAACCGTACTGCACTGAGGTGGTGTTATCTGCGGTGGAAAACAACTTTTGGTACGTTTTCTAGATTACGTACCAAAAGTGAGTAGTTGGGGAGAGTTGAGATGGTTCTTTCTTGCGTGCTCACTGCAAATATGTGCGTGCCAAATAGTGTAAAGTAGATTGACCACTAAAATTACACTCAGAGGAAAAATGTCGGTGTATTTTATATTAACAATATCTTTTATGTTCAAGGGTGTCATGCATGATCAGAATGACCAAAGAATTCATCTGGGGCTATTTTTTATTTTACTCTCATTTAAATTTTTTGAGATCTTGCTTGCTAATATTCACCTATTGGCCTTTAACACATAGTTCAGCTGAGGCTTTTCAGGAATGGTATCGATTCATCATTTATAGGACAGGTTTTTAAAATGAGTAATTGGTCTTCAACCAAAGTATTGGACAAACATTTCATTTATTTTTTTCCTGACCATTGAGGGAAAGCTAAGAGAGTTAAGGGAGGTGTAACAGTTTATTATAGGGGCACATGAATGTTTGCACCAATTTCCCTATCGATCCATCCAATTAGTATTGAGAACTGATTCAAAACCACAAATACAAACTTCATGGTTGCAACAGAAAAAGTCAGGGCCTCTCCAAATTCTTTAGAATACAGCATGGTAAACTTGAATAGGTCTCACAGTCCATATAGTAGGTATTATAATATTTCAATGATTATGATGAAATATGTGAAAAAAGTTATAAGGTCTCTTCCAGATTTATTATCTGGGGACCATAAATGTCATTTATATTACTCTTTGGTTAAATTCAGTTGACATTTGTTTGATCTTGGTTATGTTAAAGAATGTTTGGGTTTTTGTTCTGAAAATGCTGAATCCTCATTCACTAACCCCTGTTTGTCTGTCAATGTAAACCGAACTTAATGGTAAGATGATTTCTTATGGTTTGTTTTGCCCCCTGTGAGAATGTTTCAGTTTATCCACCAGCTGTAAACCAACAAACAATTACAGACATGCGGGGCGCTCAGCTCGCTGCCAGCCCTGAGTAACTGCACCCAACAGTATGTATGAAAATGATGCGAGCTGTCAGAGCCGCTAAATGAAATGTGCTTTTCCATAGAATTGTTTCAACTTCAATCATCTGCATAAGAAATGTTCCTCCATCATATGTCGGCCTATCATGTGGAGGTGGCGTATGAAATGTACTACTTTTATTACTACAGCTGCCATACTTGTCATTGGGCCCCCGAGCAGCTCCCGCGGTCTAATGATACTGGCATACTTATCCTGTCACATTTCGAGTTACTGACATTACAAAAATAGGCAGCGGAGAGTATTTTCGACTTATGTAGCCATTACTTTCATGTTTTGTGTATGTGTGTGTGTGTGTGTGTGTGTGTGTGTGTGTGTGTGTGTGTGTGTGTGTGGAGGAGGGTGGAGGAGGGTGGGGGTTGGGGCGTCTGCTTTGGAAACTGATGGCCAGCGTGATATTTCAAAAGGTTACGCTGCATCTTGCTCAGGGATTGTTTTCCGCAGATTTATATTTGTTTAAAGGGGGGATGTGGTTGTCAGCGATAACAAATGCACTGACAAATAACTGGGCAGTGTGCCATTTGAAATTCATTTAGCAAGACAAGGTAGAGATAAAGGCGCCACCCTGACTGTCTACGAGCGACACTTCGTAAATCAGAGAACAGCGTGGATGAATTGCGCTGGTGAGAAAGTCTCTCTCTTGAAGGACAACAGCAGTGCGTTTATTTACAAGCAGCCGGCCCACAGCATAGGTCAGCGCTCACTCCTTCTCCCTCTGTCCTTTAGAAAATGGTACACCAGGCCACAATGCAAAGAGTAATGACAGACAGAGCGGCAGTTCAGAGTGTCATTGCAGCTGCTTTAAAGCCTTTTAAAGGCAGTATTTCAGTGGCTTTGTCTTATCGCTCATTACCATCCCGTGATCAGTGTGCCAGATCTCTCAAATTAGACAGGCAATAAGCTAGCAGAGGGCTGCTTTACAGTATTTGTTTCAGAGATGGATACCCGCTGGAAATCAAATCAAGACTTATTCTGTGTGATGAGAGAGTTATACGACACCTTCTGGTGCTACAAATGAATTGCAGCATTCCAATTTAACTAATAATTGCAGTATTGGTTTACATCAGTGACATATATGAGTAATTAGGAATTTATCTGTTTGGATCTATCCTAAATCCATTCGAAGAATCTTATTATGGAAAGCGCAGTGTTCAAATTTATTGTGCGTAACAGTAAATATTTTTTTGAGACGAGAGAAGGTAGAAGCATATGAAAGAAAAAGTCTGTTTGTCCTTTCACGTATAGGAGAAATTAAACAGCTTGTTTTGACATTGAGCTCAATTTCCATAAATCACAATGCAGCTTTGAATTTCTGGTGAATGTCAACTATGTTTGAAAATAAAATTATTTCTCATGAATAATAAAAGCTACAAGATTCAAACTGAAGTATATCAAGGGTCAAGCAAAAGCTTATGAAGCAGATATGATGAGGTCTCACCTGACCACCGGGTAATTTTGACCATATTGATATCTGGCAAACTGTCTTTTTGTGTGCTTGGGCCGACATCATCAAACGCAGATGTCCAGTGATTTCATCCAACTCTAGTGGACAAAGAGTAAAAATGATAATCACTTTCACCCTTGCATCATCTCAAACTAATTGGTGCATACACAATAACCACCGTGTATAGTTACCAGCTACATTCAATACGTTGATAATGTTTTCATGAACAAACACTGATGAGGAAAAATTTGTTTAGCAAATTGCTATAAATTAAAGTCACTATGTGCAGATTGTTTATGTGATGGCTTTCAACTTATGTTGTTTTTGTCTTTGGAAAAATTTGACAATCTTGGTGAAATGTGGTGCAGCCATTATTTTATCATTATTAAGTTACCATTTGTTTAACTCCCTTCATTTAGCAAGATGTCATCTTCAGAGTAGTTTATTTGGTTGGATACTGTGGAAGAAAAGGGGATGCCATAAATATGCTAAAACAACTTACAATTGCTGCAACAATATCATCCACACTTTTCTTATTTCTTCTGTCAGTATTTTTTATGTAACAGCTAGGTAACTGTAGGTGGATAACACCCCCATTCTTACGTTTGCCTACTGAACCCTGATTGGTCAAGTGTTTACTGAAAGCAGATATTTGAATGTTTATTTGAACTGAACAAATTTGAGGTTCTCAACAGGAAACAATTTAGAGGTCTGGATCCAGGGTAACAGAAAGTGTCCCCAAATTACAGATATGTTAAGCTTCCACGACACTCTAGGGATATAACATTTTACAAAAATCTGGTTTTACAAAACAAAATAAGTATCTGTCTATAGATTGTATATAAAAGCGTATGTAGTTCCTGCATCTGAAAAATGAGGCCAATGTGGAATTCCCTTAAACTGCAATACCACTGAGGGCCGCTAGGGGCTGGCTCCATAGATTGCCATTCAACTTCTGTCATGAAATTCAATACATTGGTTCCAAGTCATGATAGTGTCATTCATTAAAGACTCTTTATTAGGTCCATCTGAAAATAATTCCACCGTTAATTATTAGGCCTCAAAAAGCAATATGTTTGGGGGGGGGGTGTTTGATTGACATGCCTGTGATGCATTCAATTTCCGCTGTGGGTGGGCGAGCGTAGTGTACTCGGAGATCGAATCAGATCCGAAGCTTACTCCTCCCCAGTTAGTCTAAAGATGGTGACGGCTGAAATACCAAACTCGAGTTCACGAACCTATGTGTGCCGTCATGAGTGGTTGCTATTTGCCCTCTACACGTTTTTAATAAATTTCAATGAGGTGAGCCTATTTGTTATTCAGGGCAGACGATGTGTGCATCCCCTCCAGATTTGTGTTTGATATATAAATATACCATGCTTATGTATCTTTTTTTATTTTTGTTATAGCTAGATCTATACAACCTATTGTGATGTTAAAAAAGAATACAATGCGCTCCTGAAGGTGAAGTAAGATGTTTCTCCAACAAGTCTCAGCCCTCCCGGAAGTGATATGTATTTATCTGTCATGTGATTGATTGGGACTGCTTGTTTTGAAAACTTTCTCCGACCAAGTATGTTGATTATGATTGCCAGTGGTCAGCTCCACACAATCAGTCAGTTAGTTGAAGAGCAGTGAAAGAGTGAGAAGATGTAGAGACATGATTGATTCATATTCTTCCCTGCTGTGTGTCTATATTATGCATGCAGAGTCCAATATTTAACCATGCCAGAAAAAAAGCTGAAATGTGCTTAGATATGCAAAAAGTGCAGTGCAGCTTGTGATATTTGTGAGATGATTTATTTCAATAGATATCTTTAGTGGAGAGACATAAGAGATAAAATGCAATTTTTATGCAAAGAAAAATGACTACACTGTTGCTGTTTCTTATCTTTTATCATTTCGGTTCCACTTTGTGTCATCTCGGGCATTATTAGTCCACAGAGCAGGTTGTAACGTGCGACTCAAAGTCACCTTACCATAGCTGTTTATAGAAGTTAATTCAGTTTGACACAGAGGTGTGATCAGTTACACTGCTTGTCAATAGATCATTGTAAAGTAGGTGACACATGATTAAGTCTCTGGAGATGTTTCTCTGTCCTTTTTTGTGTCTTTGATAATTGCTGGCAACTTTCCAGACATGAAGTGTTCAATTTGCTCAATTGAAACCTCATAATTTGTGTTAGAAGGGAGAGTGAAATCTTTAATTTTATCAAATAAAAGAATCGATTGAGGTCAGCGTGTACTTGGCAGACTCCCAACTGAAAAAAAAAAAAAACATTATTTTGGCAGTGAGCTTTTAAAGTACAACTGAAATTATTTTTTTTCTGTTCTGAAAATCATGTGTCCTACTGACAAAAAACTCAGAAACCAAAAGGGAGAAATTTCTATTTCATCATGGAAGAACCAGTTTTGAATTAACTACAGAGAAAACGACTACCCGTCTATAAAAACAGAATCCTTTTTTTCTGTATAGCCAACCAAATCCTTTGTAAAGTAGTAACATCAGTGTTCCCTCATCGTAGACAGAGTGGATGGCGGCTGAGCCAGACAGCATCCTGCTACACAAGAATCACAGATGTGGGTTGTTTGATGAACAAAAGTCTCCTTCTTATCTAACTTACAATGCAAAACATTCACTGGTTCAAGGGCCTCAAATGGAAGATTTTGTTTCTTTGTTGGTGATATGTTACTGTAAATTTAATATTTGGGGTTTTCGAGTTTACCCAATAAGAGATTTGGGCGAGTCACCTTGGAATCAACAATGTCATGATTTGGAAACATGTCATGCACCCTAGCTTACTGTAGATAAACAAAAAAACAAATAAACAAAAAAAACATTCACGGGGAAAAGTCAAATTCTGAAGTAGTGTTTACGTAGCCTCCTCTACGTGTTCAAACACACTTTACAACTGTACTAATGCAGTACACCAAGCAGCAACCAACAGTGAGGTCACCGACTGGTTTGTGAACTGCCTTTCTGAAGCCTCAAGTTCGGCCGTCACCATCTTTCTATTTCGGAGCCAGAAGTGATCATATTCGTATGAGCTGGGGAGGAGCAAGCTTTAGCTCTGACTTGATCCACAGGCCCATCAATCAAACAGACACACCCCCAAAAACACCACTTTTTGAGATCTAATTAATATTGGGATTGTTTTCAGATGGACTGCCAGAGAATTGATAAGTGTCATGGTTTAATATGGTTCTGATCTGTTTGTTATTTCAGTTTAATGTTGCTCACCTGTGGTCCTCTGTCTGTCTTTGTCTCACCCCCCTGCTGCCTGCCACACCCACCTCCCCTGCTTTCAGTTCCCTCATCGGCCCCAGCCGTGGTCACCAGTCGTTCAGTGTGCGTTTTGTGCAAGTTCTTTGCAATCCCTATCCCTGTATGTCTGCTCCTGTATCCTGCCCCGTTACTTCTTTTGAATTTTTCTGCATGGTTAATTTTTTGTAAGTTCTTTAGTATTTAGTCTACGTTCATCAACTTGATATGTCAGTCTGTTTTTTTCTGTTTGCTGCCGCTGTTTTTTTGTTGTAAAATAAATCCTATGCCCATCTTACTTCGTGTCTCGCATGTGTCTTCAGAAATGAACGATTCTAGAAATATAGAAACACTCATGTTGCCACATGTAGATTGTTTGGCCAACCTACATTATATCTAACAAAATAGCCTACATCTCATCATTCATAGATCAAACATAATGAGGATATAAAACTACAGTTGCACAAGTCTTGGCCCATTTCTAAACTCCTCTAGCTACACATGCATTAATATAGTAAAAAATAAATATAAACAACAATGAATAAAGCCCTTAAAGAATCTGCAAAACGTTCTCACCATGGCTTACCACCTACATGGACCATTTAAACTGTAAATGTTAAATGTTTCTCAGTAGTTTAACCTATTTTAGCACACTATGAGTTCTTACCATTTTAAACCCTTTTTGAAAATATTTTGACATGACATATGATCTTTTTAACCATTTTACAGGATTTTAACCTTATTTATGAGCATGAATTGACTCTTTTAAAGTTATAACAGATCATTATTATTTCCATTTGTCACATGAAGAACGCACGGTGCATCATTCCCTTAAAGGAAACCACAAGAGTTTTTAAGTGGCAATACTACACCCAAATACACATATGCCCACATGTAATACAGTGGCAAGTGTAAGCAACCATGATACATTTGCACAACTGCACACAGAGCAACTACCAATCACCACCCAGTCATGCTGTGCAGGTCTTAGAACAAACACACCCTTCTGCTGAAGCTAACAGGCTTAGACTGCAGGAGCCACTTTCATGATGAAGAAGGGATCAGTGGGAAGACAAATGATACAAGTAGTTACTCATGAGCCCTTAAGTGGGCCTGAAGTTATTTTTACTTTGCCGTGTTTTAACCAGTCAGTTTATGAGCGGTCTTGATGCAAATGTTTGTCAACTTTGCCTCTTATCCCAAATTGTTGTATCACTAAAAACAGAGATTATTAATATATCTGGGGTTTTTGACCAAGAAAAACACACTCATATTACTTTTTTTACAACAAAAACTGATTCAAGTTGGCCACGAACAGTGTGAAACACCACTGTTTCACTGTCGCTTCTTAACATGAACAACATGAAGCAGAGGGACTTCAGTGACCATGCAGTGTTTTATAGAGTTAATGTAACACTAAATATTGAGGGTCCAAGATTATTTTTGTCTAGATTTTGGAGACTGGATCTGATGATATTGCAAATATTTGGGAGGGGGAAAAATTTCAAATTTTTTTTGTTGTTGTTGTTTTTGTTTTTTGTATATAATCATCACCAAACCCTCCTCCCCTGCAGCAATTGTTGACAGTAAGATAAACATAATATTGCCACCCTTATGGGGACTTACCACTGAGAGTTCTACTCTAAACATATAAAAGCAAACAGGAAGCAGTCCAAATACCTCTTAAATTATACATGAAATAAAGGAAATGAGGCCAAATGTGGAGAAATAAAACCCACCAGTTTTCTATTGATGAAAAAAATACAGCGCGCATGAAAATATTTTTTTTTTTTTGAGAATCAGGTCAGTGATGAAGTCAGTTTATAACAACAGACTCTTTGAAGGTTACCCTGAGTATTTCATGTAGTGCAGAGAAAGTGGCCGGCTTTATTTCCTGAGCTGAGTGACAGATACAGCACAACGCTTCATTGCACTCAGAGCACTTTACTGTGGGCCCAAGCATGTGGCCTTGATTTAGGTGAATGAGCACATCCAATTTATATTCAAGCAATCAGCAATCGCTCACAGAGACACATGCAGTCACACAATTGCATTGACTGTCTCTCTGGCCGACAGTGCTCATTACGCAGTTCAGACGAGTGAGAGGAAGAAAAGCAGAGACAGAGAGACCTCCAGACACAGGGGAGATCTACTCCCACACCAGGCTGCTCACTCCACGCCAGCAGTCAGAGAGTCAGTGATCCTGGAAGCAGCTGAATGCGGCTCGCTCACTGAGCTCCCTCTCTCCACTCTGCCAGGGTGGTCTGCAGTGACAGGCCCCCAGACTCAAGACCTCCGGGGCCCCTGCCCCCCTGCTCATGCAGTGCAGACCAGGTGCTGAGAGTTCCTGCAAGGGACATCCAAAAAGCAGGATGGAGGCAGTGACAAGGAAGGTGGGGTGAACAGGGAGGTAACGTCAGGACATGCCAAAGAGCTAAAAGACACTAAAAAGTCTGGAGGTTTGCTAAATTCGGGAGTAATTCTGATGGAGTGACTCCTTTCACAAAGAGTAATTACTGGCGTAAGAGTGGAGAATACACTAAGAAAATAGTGGTTTTATTTTCTGTTCTGTACATATATAAACAAAATAACCACACCGTCCTTCCCTAAAACAATGGTGTGTAAGTTGTCTTTTCAAGCAGATTAAAGGTCCCATTTCTTAAGTAACAAAAATCCTCTCAATATAGTTTTCCTGACATAACTCTGGAACAGGCTGCTTTGTGTATGTGTCTTTTTGGCGTATTATTTCTCTTCTGATTGTATTTCTCTTCACAGGTTTACTTCTGTCTTGATCTGACAGAATGAGCACTCTATGTTTTCTTCTACATAAAATGTTGAGTCAGGTTAAGTGGTATTGAAGGTTCAGTGTGTGGGAGATTATATTGGTGTCTAATCTCATGAAACTAATAATTGTTGTTTTTCATTACCTCAGAATAGGAAGCACGTCCTCTTCCAAGGAGCCCGCCATGGTGCACACCCACCTCACTTAAGTAGCCCAGAACGGACGAACCAAACACTGACTCCAGAGAGGGCCTATCATGTTTTTGTAGATTCTCTTACATGCTTGGAAGTGGAGGGTGAGGGGTGTTCAGTGAGTTTAAATCTGCAACTCTTGGTGAGCTCTTGGTCACCAGAAAAAAATGCTGAACGTTCAACGCTCAGCGCAAAATAAAGACTCGGCACCTCGTCACATTGATGGCTTTCATTAAAAACAACTTTAAACATACGCTGTACTCAGGAGAAAAAAAACTTTGGTGGACACAGTAGGTAGTAGCAGCGGTGGCAGGGTGTCGACATGAGCTGATAGGTTAAAATGAACCTATTTGGCTGGATGGATCGCACACAGGACACTCACTGGAGACCACTGTCGGTTTCCCATATGAAAACAAAAGTTAGCGTTGACTCATTTTAACTTACATAATGTATTTAACTTAAGTCAAATGAAGCAAACACCTCTCAAAGAGTCTCTACGAAAACACCACAAGCTTCACAGAGTGAAGTGGTGTTTATTGCTGCTGTGCTGAATTGCATTATACTGTACAGGTGTTCATGCCCAAGATGGGTGTTAAGGGCAGATGTTGGAGTCACATGGTTTAATTTGACATCTTACAGATGTCGCAGAACATGACTCTGATGCAGCTTTTGACAAGTGAGGTGCAGCTGGCATTTCAACAGGAGGAAGGAATGTAGACACCATGTCAGAGCAGCTCTGCTGGAAAGCAACAGGAATTGAACGTTTTTTTGTGCTTCTGCAGCGTCACTACTGTAATTATTTTGAGGGTAAAATTTGATAGCAGCAGAATCAGAACCCATTTTTGTCCTTTTTTCATTTGAAAAAACTCGCTCCGATTCCTGCAGCTGTCTCTCAAGATACGCACTTCACTCACATACACAGGGTTATTATAGGGAGCTGTCAGTGTGGAGGATTATGTTAACAGCTTAATTAGACTATGGCTTTGCTTGCAGTGTTGATAATAGTCATTATGTGTATGTAATTGTATTCAATGATCAATTAAATGATATATTACGTTGTTAAATTGAATTACATGTAACATTCTGTATTTATTGGAGATTAGGATTCTTCTAATCATAGGTGTGTGACACTGATATCATTCATGTCATGTTAGATATGATAATGACACTGGATGCACAATTTCTCCAGCACTTACACAAATTAAAGCAATAACGATGATGGAGGAAGGATAGACAGATGGAGAGATGGAGGGAAGGGCTGAGATGACGAGACTTGTAAGGGAGGCTTCAAATATAGCATGTTTTCCCTTTATGCCATGTGAAGGAAAGAAGTTGTTGCTGCAGCCGCAGAAGGCTTTAGCCATTTAATCTGAACACTCAAGACGGAGATAGTAAGGTCATTTGTTGTTGACAGACAAGATTAAAATCTGCTGCAACAGACTACGGTCGATTTTAATAACTGGACTTGATTGCCTTAACTGATTATTTCGATTTGTATTATCTTGGACTGCTCCCAACAGTGAAATACAGAATGATCCCATCTGCAAAATTGTACCGAACAAGTATACAAATAAAGGATAAAGAAAGGGAAAAAAAAAACGTGGGTAGATCAAGCTGCAGAAGACAGGTAGTACATTATAAAGACAATGCCCCCAAAGTGCCTCTATTCACCTGTGAAAGCACTCCATTACACATAGGTCATGTTAAATCCATCATGCTGGGAGGAGAAAAAACACTGAACATGTACAGTACACATATATCTTCTGCACGTACTGGAACCCCACAAAAGAAAAATGGGAGAAAATTACATTTCCTGTCAACACTGGAACACACGTCTCAGTGGCAGCAAAGGATGTCACACCATTACTATAGTCTGAGTACACTGATGAGTGTCAAATTAATTTCACAATACTATCAAGGGTTTTCTCACTGTCTGCATGCCTTATCAACCATCAGCGCTATTACTTTGCACACCCATATAACACATAATAAAAATGTTGTTTTTTTTTACTCCCATGCAAAAGCCTTCTTAAATGGAAATAAGACTTATTTTGAAAATTCCCTGCCCTGGAAAGTTCATGCAGGGTTTTGGAAAAACTTTCCTCCACAGCTTCAAAACCGGAGTGCTGAAACTGTAATCTGCATTGTCACATCGATGTACAGCCCAGAGCTGCTCCATTAACAATGATAACAGGGAGGAACAAACTCTTTTCTCTTGTTTCTGTCGATGGCAGACAGCACTCACTTACTAATAAAGGCTGAACTTTCCTAGGGCAACAAGATGACATATTTCAAACCTCAATGCTGTGGTTCTCCTCTTTGTATTCCCACCACCTCCCAGGCTTTAACACTTTTGCTGTGGAATTTTGTTATTTTAAGAACAAGGCTGAGATCTCCAGGGAGAGAAAAAGAAATCTGGTTATTGCTTGAATTATTTTTTATTTTTTAACCATGATATTCTAATGAGCATGATTCAAAGTAAAGTTTCCTACCCAGAGAGCCTCGCTGGGAGCTTCCACAGTAAGATCTTCTATCTAATCTTCACTGAAATTCCCAACGGCTCCATAGAGAGAATGACTCAGCGATGCAACCTTTTCCTCCACTCTCTCCTAATTTATTTTGTCTGCCGTAGACAGGAGACACTAGTCAAACCTGTCTGTCAATTTTACTGGGAGAATTCCTGTTTGATAATTAACTCCAAGGGAATATGGTGCAATTAAAAAAATTGGTAATTTAATTCAATATTTATGTCAGTATAGCTATAAGATCATCAATCACATCTGATTTACCCCAAGTACGACGAAAAAAAGATGCAAACCATTCTGATAAATGATATGAAATGGCAGTGCTGCACCAATGTGTGATGATTTAATTGGATATAACAGCAGATCTAAAATGTGAGAATCATGTCTCTTGCGAAAATCCTGTCTTCAAACAGAGCAGGCAGTTTAAACATGCTCTGTGTGTCTAGCTTTTTCCTTTTCCTCTTTCTAACTCTGCATCTCTCCATCCCAACAGTCCCATACCTCCGCTTAATCTCCTCTTTCCCCCTAAATCTATCTCTCCCGGCTTGTTTTTGCTGTTTCCTCTCGCTCAAGCCTCGTCCCTCTTCCCCTCTGTCTGTTTCTTCTTCAACCCTTATCTTCCTCTGTCTCCTCCCCCTTCTTTTTCCCTTTAACTCTGCCTTTCCAGTCTATCTCTCCCTCAATCCCTCCCTCTTTTGGTTTTAAGCAAATATCCTGGCTCCCATCTTATCTCCAGCCTCCATGTAGCAACGCCAAGCATGACCAAAAAACAGCCAGGACTTACATTTCCTTGGCTGGTTGCCATCTTCTCTGCCTTTCTCCTTCCCTACGACTCCAGCGGGGTCATGTATCTGCCTGCCAGCACACAGAGAGTTGCTAGAGGAATCGAAATAAAAAAGAAAAAGGGTCTGCTTTACTTTGCCTTGAGTTGGCAGATTAGCACTTTTAACACCTTATCTCTGCAGGCGTTTTAGCAGTCGACTCAGATATCATGCATCTGTGCGTATCTGTATATGGCCTGCGAAGAACTCTGTTGGGACTACTCAAGTTTTTTGAGTGACCCGAGGATAGATCCCAAAAAATATATTTCATGTTACCCTTAAGAGTTCTTCAAAAAAGCACAAAAACTTTTTAAAAGCAACTTTTTATATTTGTAACTTTTACCACAAGAGGTCAAAATATAAAGCTAAGACAAGGAGCATGGCTGACTTTGCTGCTACAAATGACATCCACGTGTCCTAAAAGTGCTAATTTATGCAAATGAGCAGATACATTGGTTGATAGGGGGGTCAGACTGTATCAGCAAATTCTTTCTACACAAGAGCCACCAATGCAGGGTCTTCACGAAATAAACTTGTCTATACGACATGTCATCCACCATTTGGGGGCAAAAATGTTTGTACCTGTTCCAAACTAGGGCTTGAAGAGGGCTTGATTGGCAGATTTTCCATTTCGGAAGAAGTCTTCTTATGCATCACGCCCAGTTCCTGTGTCTGAAAGGCGTGTGGGGGTTTTAGATGGAGCCTATCCCTGCTGACAATGGGCGAGAGGTGGAGCACACCCTGGACAGGTCGCCATTCAATCACAGGGGCCAACTCTGAGAGGCAGACAGCCATTCAAGCTCGCATTCATACTATGGACAATTTACAATTTAGAACCTATTGCACGTCTTTCTATTGTGGGAGGAAGCCGGAGCAACCGGAGAAAACCCACATGCATCTCACAGCGAAGGACTTCAGCCAGTCAGTGTTTGTACCCAGAAGCTTCTTGCTGTGAGGTGACAGTGCTAACACTGGGCTGCCTGAATATTTGTGGCAAATTTGATGGAAACACATCCAATAGTTGGTGAGATATTTGACGCAAAACCAGAAAAATGTCAATCACATGGTGGAAGGAGAGGAGAAATTATAAAATCAGAACTGGTTATTCTGTAGACAAAAATGCATGTCAGTTAACATATTACAGATACGTTCAATATCTAGATTTGCTATTGTCTATATTTATAGCTAATGGTTATATTTCCAGCAATGTAGTTATGTGGAAACACAGAATAGGTTGGGCCACATTGGTAGGACTCATTGTATGGGGTCCTTATCTACTCTGAAGCTCTTTACAGTCCATTCAGAAATTACTAAATTAAGACCAAAGTGATAGGCTGACACAACCATTCCAATAGAGACAAAACCCTGGCATAGCTCAAAACAATAGAGGGCAAATAAATAAACGACAGAATAGCCAAACATTTTGAAAGTTTGACTGCCTTAACGGAATGGGTGTTTTAGATTACAACTGCACAACTAGTTGGCCCAAACAAGATGTGGTGCACTTAAATTAATCTCAGACCAAAATTGTTTTTATAGCAAGAGAGCTTATTATTTTTATTATGTTTTCTTCTAAACAGACCAGTTAGAAGCTGAAAATTCTAACAAAGCTTCTTGGCTCTGACATGACTGCAGATAATAAACGTGTTAGCAGTAGGAGCAAGACTGTCACAGAGCTCATTGTTTTTCAAGCAAATAACTACAGGTAGCAGAGACGGTAATTTGATCATGTTATTAATGCTATTTTAGCCTCAGTTTCACCTGATGTGTGCACATTCCAAGCCAACAAATTAGTATTGATGGATACCCTACTGTTGTTGTTGTGGGTGTTAATGATGAGATGCATTTGTATCATTGTTGGCCTGCTTTTATTTAATAACCCTGTTTATGCATCCTTCTCACCATGAGCACAAGCCATGTTCATGCATTCCAAATATTTAATCATTCTAAATATTTAATGAAGATGGATTTTCATTTGTGGGAGAATCACAGGCACAATTTGTTAAAGGCTACATTATCTTCCAATGGATTTATGTGCACATTCATGAATGACTGAATGGAGGCACGCCGAGACGTCTTGATCAGCCAATGACAGAGTTGGAAAAGAACAAACTACCTTTGCTTGGGTACAGGCTCTGAGTTACTGTGAGATCGCTCCTAAATCACTCTGCCTGGAGTCACCTTGCTACTGTCTTGAAGCAATTTTTTAAAGCTCACTGCAAATATTCTCATAATGTTTATGAATATTGCCTGGAAATTCTAATCACATTCATAACGGTGAAAACACATTCTTCATGTTGCGTCATAAATCGCTGTGAATGCCGTGAAGATCCATAGCAAGGTGTGCCGAGTAATAAATGTATTTACCATGGACACTGAGTGACTCATGAATTTAACATAAATAGAAAGAATCCATCCAAAGGCAATGTGTCATTATAAATAATTCTTTGCACAATTCTTTGAAATCTCCCTCTGAGAAAAAAAAAAAACAAACATAAAAGGAGGGAGCAAAATGAATCGTTACCATGGTGGACTGTGGGAACGTGTTGCATGACTTATTGCCAGCTATGTATTCGAGGTCAGAGACAGATATAGTATTTGAGAGTGGTGTCTGTCGGTTACTGGTGGAATAATGGAGTCTACAGATGCTGGCTATCAGCGCCGAGACAAGGCAAACAAATGTGTCTGACGCGGCAGCAGCACTGCAACACACAGCCAATACCTTTTCCCCGTGTGTTTGTATCAGAACATAATTATGACACCCACGCAGTGACATTATTGCTACCCAGGCTTTCTATTCTACCCAAACATTGTGAGCCTCAGCATAATAAATAATAAACAAAACTGGGAGACGTAGAAAAGCCAAACCATATTTGCACTGGAAATGATGAATAATTGAATCTGGGAGCCATACACACAGATGCAGACACAGACGTGCTTGAACGCACACACATTCACATGCACACATGCTCCACACACATATACAAATAGGGGGTGGGGGGGCTGCCCACTGGGTCTTCACTGCCATCTAGAGTTGGGTTGCAGAAATGTGCATGAAAAATGCTAATATTAAAATTATGATTTTTAGGATTTTAATTTTCACGGGTGCTCAAAGAAGGAAAGAGGGAGTTTGGCAGTCTGCAATGTTCATATGATTTTCCTCCCACAGTTCAAAGACATGCAATTAATCGGCATTAAGCAATAATCACTCAAATGAATGAGTGAATGAATTGAAGTGATTGGCACTTGTTTCTGTGCCTTCCACTCGGCAAAGCAGCAGCCCTTCTCGACCCCAAAAAAGAAAGAGGCTGGTACGGAAATTTAATGAGTGAAGATTTCTTTTGAGCTGCATGTGATTAAAGGTTGTTATGGGGAAATTAAGACTTTTATGTTGCACCCTGCAGTGTCACGGTGAACGCTCGAGCTTTTTTGCTCAACCTCATCTCTACCAGCAAACAGCAGAGGGCTCGCCGAGGGCCACCACGCACCAGCCGCCGCGTCTGGCTGCCGCGTGTGTTCTCACATATGTTCCTCACATTAATGAGTGGATGTGTCACTCTTCCGGCTGGCCGCTCCTGACAAAGCGAGAAGCCAAGCATTACGTTTTCTCAGCTTGTCAACACCAGAGGAATGATTATCCCTCAGTTCATCGGTGTCGTTCCACGGTTCGACTATTTTTTTTATTTTTTTGTTAACTTCCAATAGCATCAGTGAATAATGACTTCAAGGGTTGTCATAACTTTCTTCCTCACTCTGCTCACCTGTCTAAAGATATGTCTGAATGTGTCTGTCTCATCTAAAAGTGCTTTGTCTGGTAGTGTCATGTTGGACAATCTTCCATCATATTGTGCTGTGCTTAAAATGTCCAAATCACATTCTATGATCTGTAAAGTGTTTATTTTTGTTGGAGATCAAAATAACTCTATTATTAACTTTGATGTGGAAATAGATAAATGAGGTATAAGAGTTTCAAACTTTTTTTTATTATTTTCTCCTAAAAAATACTGTACATTTTACACTATTACATTTATTTAAACATTAGTGACTAGTTTCTTCACAGATTGAGATTTTGAATAAAAACAAATTACACAAATCAAATACAATGCATTTTTGTCGATTAAACTCCCTATATCCAGATATATTAAAAAAAAAAAGTTGCTCACATTTTAAATGTATTCATAGTAACAGTCCAATAATGAAATATGATTTACAGTAAATGCATCGGTATAGTGCTGCCAGAACACGCCAGAATTACACACCTCCATTTTTTTTTTCTTTAAGGCAGGAAATAACATGGTCACAGTTCTTTTGAAGCTTGAAGATCCAATCATCTCTACAGCGTATTTTATGGAAGAGAGCCAATAAAAAACAATGGAAGGGTCAACATTGTCATGCTGACATTTACGGTGTATTGACTGATTCACGACGTTAACTCGAAGCCTCGTTTTGATCCGCTACCGTTTGTCCTGTTAAAGTTATTGCATCACAGTTTTACAAACTCCACATTTCCTGTCTCCATTTCAAACTAAAAGCCCAGTAGACATAAACCCTTTATTTCCCAAAAACTAAATTGTATGATAACACTTTAGATAAGTAATCACAAACAACCATTAAAAATAGCATTATTATATTGTTGACTTTATCAAATTAAAGTGATGCTAATATGCATTATTGACAATTTTATGTGAACTTTAAACATACCATTTGGCTAATTCTCTATTTTTGCTTTACAGATGAAAAAAATATATGTGTCATGCAGGTTCACATTATAGTATATTTTTTTTGCCTAAAAGATCCAAACAAATCCACCCCTGCTGTTTGGATTGTTATTTTCTGCGACTGGTAAAACTGTGCACCCTAAATTAACCTATTGCACACTGTGTGAGGAGCACATACCAACACATAAATTCCAGGAATCTTTAGAAGCACACATCATATATGACAATCTTGTTTCCCTATGGGCGCTGGCACAGGAATACACAACATGGGCAGATGTTGTTCGTTCCACCGTTCTAGACGTTAATGCAGTGTTTCCCATTGGCAGCACTTCAGATGCCACAGGCACAACCTGTGCTCTGAACATGGCACCAATCCAGTGGCTTTCCATCCCCCTTGCCATTTAGTGCCTCTGCCTGCAGTCCCAGGTCAGGGTCATTGTTCCCTCACAGGAGGCCAAATACAATGGGCAAGAATAGAAAAAGGGCACGGAGAGGCAATTTTACTTCGTTAAAAAAATCACTGATGCTGTGCTTCGGATGCCCTACTCTATCTTTTGATTCTTCTCCTTGCAGAGTACAGTTGAAACTGAAAACAGCCGATACTGAGAGGCAAGGAGGTGGAAGTGAAACTTTTAATTGGCTACACTGGGCACAGATGTGTTTTGTTGTTCACCCCAAATTCCATTTGTCAGAAGTGCAGAGCACTGTAATAGGGAGGTAGGCACCTGAAACTAATACTTACTGTAAACACTGGTGGCCGGGTTTACAAAAGGGCGGTCACCTTCGAGAGTCATCCATCCAATATCCCAGGTAAGCTAACTAATACAATAATAGAGCAATTACTCAAATTGTAAACTATCAGACGTGTGAAAATGACAGGGGATGTGTAGCTGCTGAATGTTTGAAGGAGGCTGCATTTGACCCAAAATATCTGCACAGGCAGTGTTCCAGCGCAACATTTACTTTGATATGTTTTATTCATTCTTCTCGACTCCGGAGAGGGGAGGAGGGGAGGAGGGGAGGCGATGTTGGGAATCAGACCATGTTTCCAATCAGCGACAGTGTTGCCTCATTTCACTAATCATTATTCAAATAAGATTGATTTGCTTCCCCACCCCTGTCCCTCGTTTTAGTCCATGACAGTTTAACAGGGGAGCGGACTGTCACCTCCTCCCATATATAGCCCCACATCTGAATTGCAGCTGAATGGTCCCCAAGTTTCTAACAATATGCTCATGAATACTGAAGTAGTATTTTATTTTTTCTCTGCCCACCTCGATTCTATTCACTGTCATAAAATAAATGAAATCCACTTGAAAAGGAATCCTTTTGGATAATTTGCATGCAAGTTCGCCCGAGTAATGGAATGAAATATGACACACCAATTTAATTACTGCTTCAGAATTGTCTCGCCTCACAGTATAAATATTGATTCAGGCTTTTCTCTCCTTGGATTCCCTTCCACTGGCCCCTTCCCTTCTTCTTCTGCTGCTTCCATCTCTCTCATAGAATATTCCAATCTCCTTTCCTTTCCAAACACTCCCTCTCTTCCACTCCGTGACACACAGACACACTCAGAGCTGCTGCCTCCTCCTCGATTTTTCCTCTCAGTCCATCCACCTCTCATCTCCCTTCCCCCAGCTCCCCACTCCCTAGTCTGTCCGTTCCTTATTCTGCTAGCGTCAGGTGATGCATGTCATGTTGTTGGGGGCGAAGACTGCCAAAGAAGCAACGAATATGAGATTTTGCCCTGGGTGATCTTCTGCTCCAGTGTGATGATAGTAACGCTCGATATGCACGCCTGCACACTCACCGTTAATGGCCCCTGAAATTACACTCAATTTCCATAGCAATGGGCTTTATAGAAGGCAAATGGGTCCCTGAAGGGGCCCCCGCCACGCCTTCACAGTGCAGGACAGTGCGAGGAAAGAGGAGATAGGTAGCACGTAGATAAAGCGCAGAGGAGGAGTTGGGTAGGGGTAATTTCCCCCGCAGGCATCTCCCATGTGGACTTTGATAAACTCTTTGGCCCCGCTGCCTCTTCTCAAGTGTGTGATGGGTCAGCTTCACTGCAAACCTCAGCTCTCAGTGGGAGGGATACCCGCCCAGCGTTGTGGTCCTGGCTGTGAATTCGTTGGCTGTGTTTGCGGCCGCCCGCCCAGCCAGTCGATGCCATCAGGCCGCGGGAGAAAGAAGGAGAAAATGCTAGTGAAGTCAAACATAAAGAGAGGTTGTAATGAATTAAGACGCATTGAGCTAAAGATGCCCTTTCAAGCATTTAAATGGAGAAGATCACAGAGAGCTGCTCTTAGCTGCTTGGACCTTTTTTTTTCCCCTAAAGCTTTTCTGAGTTAAAAAAAAAAACACACAAAAAACACACAACATCCTTAAAAGCCCAGGCGTTTTGTAAACAAGAGATCCCTCCTCACAAGGACTAAGTGTTTCTCATGTTTTCATTGAGCTCTTAACAGACTGAATGCTTAACAGGGGTGTCCAAACAAGTGATGGGAACTAAATCCTTGTCAGAGGGTTGATCCATAAGTGCAGCCTCAATATGCTCCTAACAGCTCTTGTTGTATTATTTATATTGAATCGATTCCATTTTATATGTCACAATAGACATAGTCACACATCGGAGCCAGATGACAATTAAAAAGATGGATCTCTCAAATCATTTGTGTATCTTCTCTGGCTCACACTCATAGAGAGGCTGTATGGGTTATTAGTGCGCCTGCTCTCAGAAAGCCTGCACTTTCAACCCACTCGTCCTCCTCCTCACAGGGTCATGAAAACATCCATTTCCTAATGGCTCACTCATGTGAATCATCGCAATACAGCCGAAAGAAACGGTGACAGCGTTGCCTGGGCTGATGCATCGTTAACACTGTATGGCTGGAGCAGAAAGGGAAGGCAGAAACATGACCTCCTGGAAGATGAATCTGCCAAAGGATGACGTTGAGGTCAGCGACACAGCCAGCAAACCCCAGCGCAAATACAGCAGTAATGACCGATGCTGATAGGCAGACAAGCATGATTGTGAATATGAGAAATAAAACAGCGTTAAGGAATGCAAGAGGTGTGAGAGAGAATTGTGAAGGGAAAACAGATGTTTTGTTTGTGTGCTGAAACATTTGCGTCTACAGGGATCTCGACGGCGATGATTATGCAACGACGGCAGTCTCTGATTTTTTTCTTCATCTCAGAGTACGAGGTCTCATGTTGAAATGTTGCATCTGATCTCTCAATTAGCCTTTGCAGATTTGTTTGTGTGATTTGTGCATAAGAGGAATTGAAGAATAATTTCAGGGACAGATGAGAATTTTAGAAGGCAATTGTAATCAATCACCAAATCTATGCAATCCTTTTAAACAGCACTTCAGTTGTATTCCTATTGATGTGCTGGAAGTAGTGAGGTAGGTAAAACTAAAACACAAAACAATAAATAACAAGTTTCATTCATCTAAGGTGATGTTGAGATAAGGTTTGGATAAGTAGAAAATACTTGAAGGTTGCGACATAAAGACAGACTAATTAAAGACTCCCTTTAAGGTGCCAATAACTATGTTTTGTACTGCCCCTTGTCCACTATGGGATACCCATGTCAGTGTCACGTTTTAGGAAAAAACGACTTGGTTTGGTTAGGAAAAGATTATGGATCTTAAAATAAGTCAGTATTAGCACTATGTGCTGGGTTGTTAGAAATTTGAAACTATGTAAAGAACTTACCTATGTTACTTAAAAAATATCCACATCACTCTCCCACGGACTTGGATCCTGGTCCTGAGAGAAAGTTCTGGGTTTCTTTGATACAAGCGGCCACCAACAGTGACCCATTGGTTTGTGAACGGCCTATTATAATGCCTCGACATATTGTCCGTCATCATTTTGCTTTACTTTTGAGCCAGAAGTGACCATATTTAGATGAGCTGGGGGGGAGTGAGTGGTAGATCTGACTCGATCTGATTGGAAAGCGGGACGATGCTACGTCCCGCCCACCGATAGCTGTAACCTGAGTGCACCACAGGCCTGCCAATCAAACAGACACGGCCCCAAAAAAAGACTTTCCAGGGCTATTTTGTAATTTAATGACAGGATTATGTCCAGATGGACTGCCCATAAGAAGGAGTGAGTCTAGCTAGCAACACCGAAATAAATAGTGACACTGACACGGTATCCTCTACTGGAATGAGGGCTGTAATTCACGCTTTCGTTTCATAACAAGCTGAGTTGGAAACAGTGATTTAATTGTTTATCTATTTCAGTTGACAGTTCCTACAGTTTGAGATGGGTTTAGGGTGGGCTGTGTTGCAGAGATGCGTCAGTTATGCTGTAATTCCTGCTGCTCATCTCCAGAGGGGGATTTAAGTTATCTAATAGATGCATCTTTAAGCAGCTGCTGGGGTCTGATGAAATTCATGTATGGAACACAGAAAGAGGCCAATCAAAATTGATCAACATGCAACTGCATCAGTAACGCGAGATGGAAATAGTTTGTTACGGATGCCGGCCTGTTTCAGAGAGCTCAATAATTTGTGTGTGTACTGAAAACATGTTGAAATCCAACAGTGCCAGTGAATTTAGCACCAAACCTTTTGTGATTCCACATGAATGGGAGTCTTACAAATGTGTTCTCCAGTCACTAGCCAGGCCATTTGAGATGTATGGGTCTCAGTGGCGCCTGTTGCACTCTATTATGCGTGTTGCTACAGAATGTAAAATCGAACTAAGGGCAATTATGTGGTTTAAGTGAACACGTGTAATTGTGAATTGAAATTGAGGTTCCTGCCGAGCCTTGAAAAATGTCTAATATGCTTCCCATACATATAAAATTCCACTGGGATGAAGTTAATAAGGAAATTTTGATAGAGAAGCGGTGAGAGTTTGAATAATTGTATTCACAATTCCAGAATAGCTGAAAGAACAAAGAGTAAACACACTGGGTTCATAAACGGGAGCAAATTGAATTATCTTGTATTCTCACATTCAGATATGGAGCTCCTTAACCTTGATGAATATTTAATCTTTCTGTTCAGATATATTGGCAAACTTGCTGCATTAAAACTTGCTCTTACAGAGTCACAAAATACAGAAAATAAGCAGATCTGTAAAGGAAAGGAAGAAGAGAAACAGCTAAGAGAGGACTTAATTTTGCATTTTCATAATATGTTTTTATGCTGCAGAACTGGACAGCTTGCAGGTAGAATGAATAACTTAAGAAAGGCGTTTGTATTCATTTTATACAGGATAACAGACCTGGTATTTTTAACATTAGCTCATTTGTTTCCGTATCATGCGATCTGCTCTCCACATTTTGCAGAGGGTCTCTTTCTGCTGGATACAGCCTGTCCAGTCAGACAGCAACTCTTCATCCTGACAGACAACATGTCAGTGTAACATAAAGCAAAGCCCTGAGACCTGCCTACAAGTATTCAACAGTTGATTAAACGCCACAGTGTTGACTTTGTAGCTTCAATCTCAGTTAGATAATACAGGAGAAGCTTTACTAAAGCTTCAACTTATTTCCATCCCTATTGGATGCAGCTAAGTTGGCAGCTAGTTTTCCGGCGGTCAACCCAGGTATTGAAATTGTGCAGGTCTGGCAGGTTTTTCCCACCTGGACAAACCAGCCCTCTATCTCCATGCTTTGAAATATGCGTGGGCAGTGGGCAGAAAATACACTTTGGCTAGCAAGTCAGGAAAGCTTGTCCGGGACATAATGAAGCAGGCAACATCCTTAAGCCCCCCCAGTTAGCAGTGCAGAGCATTTCTCTCTATCTGAGCACTACGTTGTCCCACGCAAGTTAATGTCAACTCAGCTGTTACATCTGCCTAGGCTTTCCAAATCTCCTTAATTCCTCCAGCAGGCAGCTGGAATCAGCTGAGGGGACATGCCAAAGATGGAGGAGCAGTTATCAGCCGAGCAGATATTCCCAGTCCTTTTTGTATTTTCAACAAAAAAAAAGGTCACCAGTCTGAAAATAAAACCGTTTTTGTAATTCCCTTTTTATAAAGTGTTCTCTGTTCAGAACAGTAATGTATAACAGCTCACCATCTGTGGTTTTCATGGTTATTGCATATCTATGCAAGGATACGTGAATGATATGCTTGCTAGAGCACTTACATTTGCACTGCCAGGGGACTAACCAGTGTCAGAGAGTACATCAGTGAGAGGAACATTTAAGAGATTTCAGGGAGAGCTGTGAAGATAAGCATAATGGCTATGAAAGTATACTAATCCAATTACTGCTATTCCATTACATTAAATTACAAAATTTCACTTTAATAGGGTATTACCAAGGGAGGGGTCACAGTGCTAGTGGGTTTCCATGGCTACAGTCGGAAACCCACAGCTGAATGTAATATAGAGTGAAATGTAACACCCACGCACACTACACGGCTTCAAGACTTCAAAATGCTTCCCCCATCAACTGGCGAGTATTTGTCAGGCAGAGAAAACAGATGGTGTCACACTAGTCAATTCCCACAGTATGAGTTCATGTAATTGATGGATAGGTAGAAGATGACATTTTGTCCAAACAGTCAGGCAGCGAATGAACAAGAAAGACAAAAGAAATAAGCACACGTGTTATTGAGATGTTGTGGCTGAGGGAAAGAGAGATGAGAAAAGATCCATACAAAGGTGGGAAACTCTGATAAGCCAGCTGAGACCATCTGCTGGGAAAAAACAAAAACAATATTTCCCATGGCCTACTCTGTCAAAAAAAAAATACAGCGGTGATTTCATATAGGACCCAGTGGAAACACAAGCCGTCCATATCTGACAAAGAAGTTAGCTGGGTGCAATATTTGTTAACCCAAGACCAGCTTTATTTTCCACATTCTTTGAAACATGACTTCCATTAAACAGGATGCATCCGTCCAGGTCCAAAACAACCCTGGTACATTGCTCCTTGAGACCAATTATATTAGACAGTTTGCAAATACTGAGTTTATTACATTATTAATTTTGGCAAGTGGTTTAAAAAGAGTTTGTTTTTTATTATCAATGTGTGATTTTATCTATATATTTTTTTTTATTTTCTCTGTTTTTTCTGAATAATGTCAACTTGTGGCCAAAAACAAAAATGTTACTTCAGAATCGCAATTAAATTTTAATGATGGCAATTTTTCATCCTGACATATGGCTGAATTAAAATAATAATCCCAGTGATGCCCAAATTAAGATTCCAATGTTTCTCACTAATAGATTCAATAGTGTGGAAGATAACAGTCATTAATTTCCATTTAGCTTTTTGAAAAAAGGTGTTGTGCAGAAATCTGTGCAAAAGACAACACCCAGAAAACCTGGGATTGCGTTCCACGCTGTCAAATGAAAAAAAAAAAAAGATATCCTGTGAGTGTTGTTTACCTCTCAGGCAAACCCCTCGAGAGGCTTTGAAGTCAACATCAAGTTTGGGAGCTGGCAATATGTGGAACGACACCTGCTGAATGAGCCTTTTCGGTTACGGGTTTGACAAAGTATTGTGTCTTCTGTTCCTGGCTCAACTTTTTTTTTTTTTTTTGGTGCTCGCTCAAATGAACTTTGTTAGCTTGAGATGTGTCAACAGTTTTGCTTAAGCAGCATGACTAAAGCTGATCTGGGGACACGGTGAGCCGGCGCTGGCAAACAATCTGCAGCACTGTTCCATAACTAGCCCAAAAATCAGCTGCAACTTCCTGACAAGACAGCAAATACAACAAACATCCTCGCTGCTGCGCTGACAACTCACCTTAGACGACAGGTCTGTACTCAAACAATGATTCATATACTATATATCATCACAGCAGTAGTTTAGGAGAATACCATTTATCTGTATTGTCTTTTTTTACACAAGTCTAATCATTGTAAAGTTTGAGGGCCACAGAATTACAGGATACCGGCATCATCAATCTGTCACTGTCTCTGAACTCCTGCTCTCCTGGCAGAGATTCAGGCAGTGAATTAATCAAAGGAACTGTTATTGCCAAATTACTGACATGGGTTCAAAGATAAATGTCTCCTGGCTGACGCCAACTGACAGCCCCGAGAGTGATTAATTTCACACCACTCTGTTGATTGGCAAGAGACTCAAACAGTGGATGGTGCATCATCGTCGTACCATGCATCATCACATGTTGCTCATTTTTTTCATAGTCGGGATCACAGCAGCAGTCCTCACTGCTCTGTGATCTGAGGCGGCGGTGAGGTGGGCGACCTATTCATGTTTTTTTTTTTTAGCTGAAGAGGCAGTGCAGCCCAAGGGTCAATGGCACAGCACTTTCTCAGAGGTCTCAATTTGAGCTGGCAACAGGATTGAGTTATGTGGTCACCGTCCTGTCAAACGCAATAAGGAACGCAAGGGAGAAAAAAAAAAACACGGTTTTCTTCTTTGTGACCAGAGCTTCATATAGAGCATTATGTCAAATTCCCTGACGTTTTCCTGATTTTCACTGACTAAAAAGCTAAAATTCCATTACATATACAGTAATAAACAGAAAACAGGCTGCCATTGTGCTGAGCAGACAAGAAACAGCCAAATTTATGTTCAAAACAGGCTGCCACACGCCCCTCCAGTTGTACCGATATTGAAATAAATTAAATACATGTCTAAATACTGGTTGCAGGGGCAAATAATGTATCTAACCATAACGGTAATTTGCTGGCAACCTAATAAGCTACTTTTAATTTCTGTCAGTGGCCACTAATGGTACCAAACATACACATTGATAAAAACTAGCTAACTAATGTTATAGCTACATACATAGGAAATATCACAATTTGATAAAGGGCAACTAAAATGTAAACATGCAAACAAAATTCCCTAATATTCCCTGACTTTCCCTGTCTAGAAAAGAGTTTTTAAAATTCCCTGATATGCCCTGAAATTCCCTGACCCGTAAGAACCCTGCATATAATTCACATTTAATACCCACTGCAGGCAATGAAGTAGTTATGTTTTCGTGGCACGTCTGCATTTTTGCCTTAAGAAGAAATTTCTTTGGATGTTAGTATATAGTTGGATGTGACCTCCCTGCAAAACATCAGCGTTGTAATTCACATTGAGTCCAGTAATAATCTTAACACACAGATCAGAAACATGTAGCAAATTTCTAAGGAGAGAAAACATTATCACCTTTTGATCTTTACCTGTTAGCCTAAACACCCCTATCAGTTTGATATCAGTCCCTTGGAGAGAAACGAGATCAATCAAATCCATTATCTGGCTTTTGTGTTTATCATGCTTTAAAGTTGAGGCAGGGGCTCACGTTGTCATAGAAACAGCTGCAGTAGAAAAAGGTTAGATTGTTGTTGAACTTGGTAGAATGCATGGAGTAGAGAGAGTCATCATTATGTGAGATATATTAGCAGCGCAAGCAGGAAGGGGACTGTTGCTTCTTTTGTTTGCTTAAAAAGCAAGGCCTTACAAATTAACGTGCGGTGGTGACTGCAAATTCACCTACCTTATATGAAAAAGCAGGAGAATACGGTGAGGCGTGCGCACAATATTGAGTCAAAGCAGGTGCAGGGATTTGGCTGGATTCCTGCATAATAATAACACTCAGTGACAGAATTTTGTTTTCAAAGCACAGCGTTGGTTTGTGCCTGCTCCTCAATGCAATCATCTTGTCTACCGTCCCCTTAGAAATGAATCTTGTCTAACTCACCTGCAGCACAACTGAGGCTCAGTGTGATATCTCTTTACTTGAAGATTGAACATTAGAATACACACCAACAAAGGAGGCTTACAGAGCATCCCCTATACTGCTTACAATCTCTGGAACGTGAGCAATAAATGTTTCCGCTTCACTTGTATAGTATGTGACTAAGAAATCTGTGATGTGTTCTCACATGAAAACCATAACATCACCCAGTGCATTTATCCAGATACGGAGAACAGTTGTGTTTTTAATGCAAAATCATCTCCAAATCTTCCTTGCACATGACTTCCAGCCAATAAACTCTCAGTTTACTTTGTGTGTGTTTTGGGGTTATTAAATTGGCTATAATCAATATTTTGATAACAAATGAATTAACGATTTGCCTATGTTATGGGGACACTTGTAGAATTAACACTTACATAAAATTACTTATTTTGACCCATATTATGATATTTTACTAAACCTAACCATTTGTTTTTTGTATCCCAAACCTAAGCAGCCTTAGTTTTCACGCCTAAGCGAGCCAAAACGTGAGATTGACACGGTATCATCTAGTGGACCGAAGGGTGTATTACACATTTTGGTTTGGTATCGGCTTGCTCAGCACTCTCAGCATTGTCATTCTCAGTCAAACTAAGCAGCTGGTCAAAAATTCTCAAAACCCTCTATACTCTACCCTCTCAGCGCAAAACACCAGACAAAAAAGGTTGCAACGAGCTGATGACCTATTTGGGTAACTATTTTCAGAGCTAAAGAGTAGGTTGTTTTTTTTTGTCAGGAGGGAGTGGAGACCAAAGCGGGGCGAAAGGGAGAGTGAATATTCAACTTAGAATATCAGACATGACTTAAAATGAATGCTGATGTTGCCCGACATCTGCTGGATGTGCAATGAGACAACGTTATGCCCCAGGTTCACCACATCAACTTCACAACAAGGTTAGAGTGTTTACAACTTTTAACATAAACCATAAAATGTATATACCATTAAAGGCACCTGTTTCATCTGAGTCACAGTTTGTACTTGGTGTTGATCTGGATTACTATTCGTACAGAGACAAGATGATGAATCAAGGAGTACAGGGATTACCTATAGTCCGGTTTTAGAGCTTGGTAAAAGTTTTCAGTTACTTGTCAGAGTGGAGATTTGATTAGGCACAGAAACAAAATGTTGTTTACAGTATTCAGATGAGATGAGAAACAAACAGACCAGATCTGAAGCAAGGACAATGTGATTGCTGTGAGATAGGCTGCGGGGAGTATCTGCAGCCAGGCAGACGAGATAAGGTGAGGAGAGCGATCTCACCAGAGGCGAGTGGTTTGCACTCCACTCAGCTGAAAGTGAATGGCTGATCTGTGTTTCCACACACATACACCTTGTTTAAATGCCCTGCTTCATCGCCTTCAAAGCCTCTCCAAACTCAAGAACCACAAAGGAGCTTTTTGAAGCAATATCTCCTGGTGTTTCAATGGGATAACCGAGCACCAAAAAATCCCTGTCAACTGGCAGATCCACCCGCAGCCTGCTGCTTCACAGATGTTTAATTAAAAGTGGACCCTGCTTTTTCTTTGCAGATTAACCTGCTCTGAGCCGGGGGAAACGGTGTAAACATTGGAAATAGGTGACATTTGTTTTTATTGGATTATTTGACTCTGTAGATGCATGTCCTCTTTCCTGTTTTTGCATAGCCACACCTCCAGGTGCAAGAAATAGTAAAAAAAATATAGGTTTGCAAGACCGAACACAGTTTGAAATAAATTTCCCATAAAAGCGCTGAAAGACCAAGTCTAGTTTGTTTCAACACCTTTCCAACATCGACGTCATTCCACAGAATATGTTGAAATCTACAGGCAACAAAAGGCTGTTGCACAAGTAGCTGGATCATAAATTGCTTAGCTAGCTAACAAGAAAACAAAGTTTATTCATCCCCGAGGGGCAATTATGGCAGCTGCATAGGGAAGTAATCACACATTAAGCATGAATAAGGTGAAGTATAATAAATTTACATTAACATTTTAAATGAAGGATTAAAATGCATAAAGTATTTGCACAAGTGGCACAGGAAGCAAATCTGACAGGTCTGAAATATGAAAATAAACGACAAAATAAACTGTCACTTTATGGAAATCCTTAAAAAAAAGTATATTATTCTGATGTGAGCTACAAGACACTAGAGCAAATGTATTTAATTGGCGCAATGTACCAGATCAAACCCAATATCATTTGGAGGAATGCATGAAGCAAGAGGTTCTGTGGCAGGTTTTTTGCGGGACGATTACTCATTCTAAGAAGTCAAAGGGACTTGAAGATACAGCCATGTGTGCACAAACACACAAAAAAAGCTGCGTTTAAATGCACGGGCCCTTGCCTCATATTTCTGAGGAGAGCAGAGATTCCCTCAGAAATTCTCTCAGCAGGGCCTATATCAAAAGCTTTAAGTCTGCTGCAGCAGAGCTCCCACCTCTGGGAATTCTCCCCACAAACATGTAGCCGAGAACAAAGGCAGTTACTGTCAAAGTGTGTTCCAATTTGACTTATAATTACTTTCAATGAGGAAAAGCAAGGCAATCTCAGCTGCTTGAGCTATCACATCTAAAGTTTTAATGAACTGATTCCCCATTAAAGGTGAAGATAAACGAGAAGCAGAAAACTGAGACAGTCGTCAAGAAGATGGATGAATGCTTACCACCGTGTTTAAAAAGCAAAGGGGGGAAAAAAGAGTGTTTGGATCATGCTGCCAACTTCTATCTCCCAATAGGTTCATTGTATCATATGATATTAATAGAGCTATGAAATGGAGCATTTCTGATGTCTTCAAGAATCACAACTTGTGGTGAAAACTCAACATTTTACAGAGAGGATTCAGACCAAAAACCCAACTGAATTATGCTTAAAAAAATATATATAGTGCACAATGAAAAGACTGGAGTCAAATATTCAGGGAGCACATTTGTTGAGCAAGATGTTTTAAATTATTATTAAATTATGCTGTAGTTTAGGAATCTTTTTTTTAGAAGCAAAGATATCGCTTGAGGGAAGCAACATAAAAACACAGATTAAGGGTGGGAAGGTAATAGTGGTAGATTATAATGCAATTACTACATGATGAGACAGGAGTACCGTCAGCAGACCTGAAGTGTCTGTGGGATGACGGGACTGACACTCAGGGGCTGACTCCGACAGAAGCTATATAAGCAGAGGGGCGATGATCATGAAGACTGCTGATTGGCTGCGAGGGGAGAAGACGCGCTGCTCCAGTGAGTCATTCGGCACTGGTTTTGACCATCGTCAGTCAGACCTTTCACCAGCTACTGTTTGTTTCCATAGCTGGAGGTCCATATGGACTTCTCCTTCATTAGAAGCCAAAGATTCTATAATGAGGGTTGTTTTTTTTTTTCTTCCCTATAGGTTTCTGTCAGGAGTACCACCTACGTTTCAGTCCTAATGTGGATATGAGATCATCACAAGACCACATAATACTTGTTAAGATATTTGTGTTAAGGTCATATGAAGATGATTAAAACTGCAATTACGACGTCAAGTATTAGTTACAACAGGTGCTAAATATGGCCAGAATAATTTGATTTTCCGCATGCACCACACGTCAATATCCAGTCTTCATGAAATGAGTCATTTGGGTTGAAGAAAACTACAGCTACATTATAAAGGGAGGATTCATGACTGCAATGCAAATGATCAACCCTGCAGTCAATAAAAGGATATGCTTAGGTAATGCGTATCTCATTATTACTGCCAGAGTATTAAAAGGAATAGTTTGACATTTTAGGAAATAGACATTTGCTTTCTTGGCTGAACAAGACGATTGAGATCGGTCCTATTAATACTCTCAACTCAACTCAGCTCATTTATGTAGCACCTTTCATCAAAACATGCCACCAAGTGTTTCAAATTAAAGCAACACTCACAAAATAGAAACAAAAAATACAAAAAAATAAAAAAGTGCAGGACCAAAAGTTACAACAATGAAACAATAGTGTTAAAAATCAAGTATTTATATTTAATAAAATAGAATAAATTCCAGGATAAAAACATGATAAAACCTTAAAAACGTAAATGATATATAAACATTACTTGAAGCTAAAAAAACACATTAAAGAGAAATAGGTCTTGAGTTTCCTTAAATACCAAGTTTGCCATTTTAATATCCACAGGCTGTAGCCAGCATCTGGTTAACGTAGAATAGCATAAAGGTAAAAAGCAACAAAAGTCCCGGTGCTGTCACAGCCCCCGGCCAAGAACAAATCCAGAGCATATCCCCAGTAAAAGTATTTTTACACTTTCTCTTTTAAAATACATTCAACAAATGCAATGCAAAGCTGTAGGTAGCTATTTTCTTTATGCAAACTAGCTAGTCTCCTGTTCCCATGCTATATTCTAAGACAAGATAAGCAGCTGCAGGACACTGTAGCTTCATATTTATTGGGCAGATACAAGAGTATCTTCTTATCTAAGGCTCTAAACTGAAGAAGCTTATTTCTAAAAATGTCAACGCACTGCAGTCACTAAAATAACTGAGAAAGATTTCCGTTTGCTCGGCCATGGCGACCTCTGCGGAACATTTGAATTGACCCAGTCCACCGTAATCAGGAAACCCTCCAACAGCAGCTGTAAATTGTGTTGTGTGCCTGATGCTGACCTGACTCATTCCAGAAGCAGCACGGTGGTCACATGTACCAAGTTCTTTTGCCAAGCTTTCCCATCCAAGTCAATTTCACAGCTTGGCTGTAGTGAGTCCCCCCCCCCCCCCCCCCCCCCGTTCGTCTCTTTCAAACTCAATTTCAAAGAGTTCTGGGAGACAGCAGTGGCCTCACCGTTGGTCGATCACATTTTCTCATTAATTTAAAGGCACCTCAGATGCCTTCCGATTACGACATGAATAATAAATATAGCTTGTTAGTCTCCTTGTGGTGGGAGAAGCCCCGTTCAATTCACTGTCTATCCATGTGTATTAAGAAAACTGCTTCTCCAAGGTAAAAAAAAAAACAAAAACAGCCTCAGACATGTGACACTGCTGTTCGAGACTTAATAAACAATCAACAATCAGTCAGGGTGTGTTACAGTGGGATGCTCCAGTGCACACAGAAAAACAGTGACACTATAAATCGACAAATACCCACAATATAGTTTAGTGTGGCATTAGGGTGTCTCAAGTAACATTTTTCATATGATATGTGATCCGATAATTGACTTTGTACTATCAGATTAAGTGACAAACCTCATATTTCAGAGTAGTTACAATTCTCAGTTTCTTGAATCAAAAACCAGAATGTGATTTGAGCTCCAATTTGCAAAGTAATTAGATTATGACCATTTAGCTCCATGGTATTGAAAAAGAAACTTTACATTAAATGAGGCAGATGAAAATGTGGAAGGATTTGCATTCTGCTGCAGCTTTCAATGTGCTGCAGCCATAGGTCAATGGACATCAAATTATGAGCCATAAATTACAGAGATCAGATCTTTGGCTCATCAAGCCATCGTCATTCAGTGGGGTCTTCCTGATTATCATAGCATTAATACTACATATGAAGCCACCATTAATTATTCAATAGGTTGTCTACCTCAATTAAGGATTTCCTTCTGGTCTCATATCTGGTTTGTACAACATGTAATGCTCCTCTGCATGGTGATTGTCAAGGTGTAATGTCTCCACCTAAAGGTAACCTGAGGAACTGAGTGGGAGACCTGTGGGTGCATGTGAGCAACGCATGACAAAATGCTGAACTGATCAGCAGGATAATCATATAAACACTCAGAGGCGTGTTTTAATCAGAGCCAATTAAAAGAGCTCTGTCATATTTAATGACACATTAACAGAAGTGGAGATGATAAAGCTTGTGATATTAGTGCGAATCAAGGGAGATATTGTATGCATCCAATTACAGCCACATATCTATATTGTTGTTAATAAAAAATAACAAAAAAATTGCAGATTAAGAATAAATCCCAAATCAATTAAATCCTGTATAATACATTATAAGTAAAGTTTTATTATTCAACATTAAAATTACATAATCCCAAAGGTAATATACAATATTTTGTGCAATTAAGTGAGAAACTTTCTAAAGTTATATCAAATATAAAGACACAAAATAGGGAGAAAATTACATGAATTCAGAAAGTTTTTTCTTCACTTTCTCCTCGATGTTTGCGTAGTATTTCATTTGGGCGAGCAGTGCTTTTGAAACTTGAAGCTCCCCTGATGAAAAAAAAAAAAGAAAAGAAAAGAGTGCAAAAGGAAGTTAGATCAATGACTCACACGTTGACTTAAAGGGAAGCTACAGCCCAGATTACGAAACAAACAAAGGGCTGAGTGGGAGGAATAGACAATGTGTCAGCACGACGTGTGAATTTCATACCTTCACGAAGGGCAGCGTCGATCTGCTCCGTCAAGTCTGCCAGTTTCCCTGCAGGTGAGGAGGAGACAAGTTCCAGTTCTGCACGTGTTAACAAGACTTGGCTCATATGGTGCTTCTCATTCCTAGAAAAATCAACAGCACACTCGTCTCTGAGAGCAACTGCTTGATTTGAAGTAAACAAACCACATAAGACGAATCAAAGGTACCCACTGCGTGAACAGTTTGAAGTGTGCACCCATGTAGCTCACGGAAACAGGGAGATAATTCAGTTTACAACGTGGAAATTGAACAGACTTTATAGACAGATAAGTGTGTCTTAAGTTTTTAATCCAATTAGTAGACAATTACGACCATTCTACAAATCCCAAGTGTCTTTACATATTTAATGTAATTGTATCGTATTTTTTTATACTACTCATTCAATGCAATTCCATTCTGTAATTACCTTTCTATATAGTAGTTTTCATTGTTAGTGTTGGAGTCTGTCATTAAGACCCTTGATCCAAACTGCCTACGAATGTATATCTACGATGTCGGTTTGTTTGGTTGCACAGTAAATGGGTTCACCACTTTCTTTTCTGTTGTACTTCTGAGTTTCTCTTAAAGGAGTATTGGTTGTAGTATTACAGTGCACTTGATGTTACTATGGTAACCACAGGTGTCTCCAGTTCACCTTAAATCTTACATTTTAAGAATGACTTTAAGAATTGACCATGTCTCAACCCAGCTACGATGCCAGAGCCTGCAACAGACCTGTTAGTCCACTAGAGGATACCGCGTCAGTGTCACGTCATGCCTCGCCTAGGCGTGAAAAGTACACGCATGTGTGGTGAGAGTCAAAGGTCATGTGACAAAGTACAAAGAGTCCACATAGGGAGGAGGCATAAAAGTGGACATAGCTTCCAGGTCTAAAATGTGAGGAGGCCAATGCGGAAGTGCCTTAAAGTACAATACCAACAAGGGCCTCTCGGGATTAGCTCCCAAAAGGCTCGGACTCCATCGACTTCCATTCAACTTCTCTCCTGAAACACAAATTCCGTAATTTTTTCCAAAAGTAATTATTCACTAAAATCACTCCTCCTTATTAGTTTTTCAAGGGTCCATCTGAAAATAACCCCATCAATGATTAGATATTGTCAAAAGGCAGTTTAGGGGCATGTCTGTTTGATTGACAGGCCTGTGGTGCAGTCAGGTTTTTACGCTATAGGTGGGAGGGGCATCGTGTCCTCGGGTTGCCGGTCAGATCAAGTCAGATCCACCACTTGCTTCTCCTGAGCTTGTCCAAATATGGTCACTTCTGGTTTTGAAATAGCAAAATGGTAACGACCAAAATACTGAAGTCAGAGCTTTAAAATGTCAGTTCACAAACCAACAAGTGGCATTGCCATTGGAACAAACAGATGATTACCACTCAGGAAACCAGTGTTCATTTCAGAAAGCAAAATTCAATATGGTTTTCTTTTAAGTAAGTTACTTACATAAAGTAATGTATTTAATTTATGTAACATATGCGACATATGTAAAGTAATTTGTGTTTTTTGGTGCCTAAACCCAAGGCACCTTACTGTTAAGATGTAGGATAGGTAAAAAACACTGACATCGTTTCGAGTGGACTTACGAGTGTATTACACGCTTTGGGTCAATGACCTGTTGCTCAGCCAGTTAGCATTTCAGCCAAAATGTGATTTTCTTTTAATTTATTGTTTCATTGTAAGAATTTTGTCAAGTTTGGGGACAGAAATCTGAAATCACATGTACTTGTCCACCTATGTTACAATATGATCAACAATCAGCTCAAATCACTCAACTGGATTTCCAATTTAATATTGACATATTTGTTTACCTTTTGTGTCTTGGCCAATCTTATTGGCTTCTTCTGGAGTCTGTGCTTCATCAAGGGCTTCATTGATCTCCATCAGCTCCATTAGAAAGTCTGAATCAGCTCCCAAGTCCGTGCCCTCCTCCAGACGCATCCCCTTCAGCTCCAGCTGAAACATGCGATAAGTGTCCATCAAACTCAACGGCCCTTTTAAATGCACGTCACTACCATCGACTGTCAGATGGTGAAGAACAAGCGGTCAGACAAACAGAGCTTACAGTTATGAAAATCCTAGAAGTCAGGCGGTTCAAACTCACCATATAAAGACCACGACTCAAAGGCTTAAGCAGCGTCTTGTATGCTTTGTTCACAAGAGCCGAATGGCTCTCTGAATACTCCTGTTCTCTCTGAGAAAAGAGGGTTCTGTTTAGTTTACTTCTAATGATGAAAAAAGGAACAAGCTGTGTTACTGAGATTTTTAACTAACATGCTACACAACTAGAAGAACCAACGTTCACGGTATCCACTTCCACGTCACACTCAGATAAGTGAAAATCATCTCAGCTACAGTATTGCCATCCCAATATCTTAAACACCAAATCCTCGGTATCAGGACATACAGCTCCTCTTTTGTAGTCTAGCAGTTTGGGACCCTTCAAGAGATGCAGGTGTAAGTTTGACACGACAGATGTATGGAAACAAGACGGGGGGAGGAAAACAAAAATATCTTGGAAATGGTTGGCAGATCTCAGTACATTTTGCAGCTATCAGGTCTGTCAGCTCTTGTGAAAATCAATATTGTGGAGCTCAGGCCCAGGGGCCCATCGTATGAAGCTGTTTCTGTAATAACAACCGATGCAGTAGGTGGCTACCTTGTAGCCCTGTATAAGTAATGAGTTTTCTATACATGATGAAGACCCCTGAGGCTGGAAGATGTCTAATTAAGAAAAAATGGCCGGAGGTGGTGATAAATAAAACAGAATCAGTATAAAATTGGATAGGTTGTGTGTGAACAAACCATTTAGACTGCCTCCTCTCTCACACTCCGCTGGATATGAGTTTAGCTTTCATATCATATTATGACAACATTCTCCACCTGAGTGTACGGAATAAATTATGTGCAAAGCAATCCACCTCCTCTTCGTCCTGTATTCAAAATTCTCATTCTTCTAAACTGCAGTGCATTTTTCTTCATGATCTTCAGGAGAGAAAATGTACCACTTTTCACCACGTTGTAAAATAACCTATAAACCCTCACTTTAGACCTCTCAGATGCACTGGGACAAGTATTATTTCTTTCTGTGAAAGCTGCAGTAGTAGTAGAAAGTTTTATGTAAAATATAACCATCTAACCAGTCTATCTGTGCTGAGGGCTGAAGGTGATTGACCAAATAGCTCAAACGATTTTTCCTCTCAAAATTCTGGTGTTGAGTTCCAATTAGAAGTGACAATTCAAAACTCAAGAGGAAGCGAGGACCGCATTTATTTCCTTAACATCAGCGAGTGAGTGCTGCATCCAGAGACAAGTAGATAAACTATCATCAGACCTCTTCCCTGTCTTGCTCTTTAGTGTCCTGTTAGTTTGCTGTGTACGTTACATTGAAGACATAAAAGAGAAGTGCAGTGATTTAGTATTTCACATCCATAAAGTTAGAAAACTCTGAAAGAAACAGATTAAGATTTAAGTTAACAAATGTTTGACTGTTTTATGGTTCAAGCTCCAAAAACATATGTAATGTAATATTTCCCATTAAGCACTTCGATAGGTCTTAATTGTAACCTCCCTCCCTGGTCAATATCCATATCCTTTAAACTCCAAATTTGAAGGCACCAAACTAAAGCTAGAGTTGGGAAATATATTAGTATGATATTGATATTGTGACATGAGACCTAATATCATCTTAAATTTTGGATAATATTGTGATATTATATAAGTGTTGTTTTGTCCTAACTTTAAAGGCTGCATTACAGTAAAGTGATGTAGTTCCCTTGCTGTTCTATTATTTGCCTTTACCAACTTAGTTATTATATCCACATTACTGAGGATTATCTATAAAAAAAAAATATGTGTAAATATTTTATGACAGCGCCAATAGTCATCATACTATATAATTGCAATATCGATATGGACATATTTGTTAAAAAATATAGTGATATTTGATTTTGTCTGAAATATAATCGTTTCCTCTGACTTGTCAAAGGTCCTACAATAGTAGGACTACTGTTTACAGTCTGAATGAAACTCCTCACCAAGACTGTCTTACAGACATATGTAAATTCAGTGATGCTGTGATAGTAGAGTTTAAGTAACGGTTGCCTTTTCCTGCCCTTGTTAATATATAAAGTTCTGAAGTGTAGCTTGAATGCATTAATTTAATGTAAAATGTATATGTGCATATAGAGTTTTAACTCAGCATAGTAGACATCTACCATATATTAAACTAGAGTTGAAATGACCAGTCGTTTAACATAATCTAACTGTTCTGACAATCATTCATTGTTGTCATGTTGTCATGTTTCAATTCAACTGCTCAACATCAATTGGTTCCAGCTTTCATAATGTGAGGATTTGATTGTAATGACAGTAAATTGAATATATTTGGGTTTTTGACATTATTTCTATGTATGTATGTGTCACCTCGGTCATTGGGTGATTATAATGGGTATTTTTGTGTTCTCTTAGTCTGACTCTGCCATTACTATTGCTCACAGCTTCAGTTGTCTTTAATGTGATTATAGTCTGGAAACCATGTTCGCATTAACGTTTGCTCAGTCCATTTGCAGGGCGGACCAATCAGGGACCAGTGTCGATGGTTAAGTGTGATGACGATGAAGTCAAGTGTTCTTTTCTAAATGTATGTAGTTGCAGTGGTGGCACAGTGGTGGTACGCAGGGTGGTCAATGCTGATTCGTTAAAGGCTGCTCCAATAGTTTCAACATGAACCTGAAGTCTACACCCAGAAGGAAACAATGACTGGAAAGGATTCCCTATGAGGTGGGCCATAGCCATATATTCACATCAATTCGGGTCTGGCAACACCAGGCTACTGTTTGGCAGGTTAAACAATAGTGCAAATAGTCACAGTTTGCTAAATGTACCTTTTCTATTTGTTTTGGTTTAATATTTGTGCGACTTACATTTCTTCCTCTGGCCAAGTATGCTTTTAAGTCAAAGTTTGCATTTCAGCTTTAACGGCACACAGAAAGGTGAGCCATTATTTCTTCCTTAGAACTTGTCAAGTGAATCAGCTGTTAATGCCACAGATCATCTCTAAAAGTGATGAAATATATGAAGAATGAGAGGCCTTGAAACATGTAGGACAACTGAACTATCTTTTGACTTTAGCTTACTTGACCTCTACTGAACTTATAATGACTTTCACATACTGAAAACATCACGTTTGTTTTCCAAACTTGCAATTTATGTTTTTAATTACACTTTATTCTTTAATATTTGAATGGAGGTAATTTAGCCCAGTGTCTTTTCTTTATTTTAGATTTTAGTGTACAGGATTTTGTAATAGACCTTTTCCCCAGAAGACATTTTGACATGTCATTTCAGGGAAAGCACAGATGTAATTAACTACATTAATAAAGGCTTAGGTAAACAGTTCCAGAGTATTGTTATTATGCATGCTGCATGGCTTACAGGAAATTGCCTTTTGGGATACTTAATGGAAGTGAGCCATGATGATTAATGTCATTAGATACACCTGTGCCTCCCCTGATACAAGTCCACTTATTCATTTCAACAATATTTCTAGTTTTTGTTTTTTTTAATGTTTTATTTTCCAAAGTTTGTTCTGGTCTTTCTTCATTTATTTCTTCAACAAAGTGCTGTGTCATCTTCTCTTTTGTTATACTTTTGACTCCTTGAATTGCTTGTCCTGCCTTGACATTGTTTGCTTGACTTAATATAAGGGAGGCCATCCTACGAGAGCCTAAAGTTGTCAATGTTTGTTAGCAAGCACATCTCTCTTAGTTTTCCCTGAGTTATTCTCATGGTCAAATCACAATGAATCATACTAACAAAACAAAAATGCACAGTCAAAGGGTCAGACCTAGTTTCCTGTGCCACGGTGCGACTAATGGATAGAAAAGCATCCTCTGACTCGTCTCACTCAGCTGATCTCCATTCCCCGTACATCCCCCTGCCTACCACAGAGTTCTGGCTGAAGTTGTCGGGATGAAGAGACCTCTGGAGCTGCAAATATCTTTTCTGCAGCTTTTGTGTGTCCAGTGTGAAAGTGTAGTCACTGAAAAAAAAAAGGCAACACAGTGGTAACGTGAAAAGTTCTACTCACAGACTGATTTAAATTGAAATTAAACAATGTTTATATAGATTTAAAAAAAAAAATTAGGGATGCACGATACTCACCAATCCATGATCTGGAAGAAGGATATCCCCTCTTCAGGGGGTTGGACTACTTTGCATGACATGCAGAAGAATGAAGGTGTTTGGTCAAGAGCCTGCTGACACTTCCAGCAGCTCAGTTTTACTTGACTTGTACATAAATCCCTGCGTGAACAGACTTGTTTAGTGGAGATAAACAGCTCTCTTTCCTTTCCCAATGCTCTGAAGTTGAAGTTGCTGTCCCATGTGTCCTTCTTGAGGACGCTGGTGGACACACAGTGAGCAGAACATGAAACAGCTGCAGACCCAGACAGGCGGTTCGTCACCAGCCAGCGTGGCTGCGGAGCAGCCCGGAAGACGGTCCGTAAACTGCTCACTGAAAACATTTCTGCCTGCTGTTGTTGAAGAACTAACAGCACGAGAACTAACAGGCTGCTGGTCCAAACATGAACATCACCCCCTTTTTCCCGGAAAAGCAAAAGGAAGACGAGCGCCCGCCCGCCGCAGCGCCCCCTGTCGGCCTGGCGGCGTGTCGACAGAGCGGCTGGCAAACACAACAGCTAGCAGCCGCAAACCCAATTTACGAGCGACGATTCACATTTAAGTGACGTTAGTTTTGAACGCGGTACATCATACGAAGTAAGTGTGAGCACCCTGTCCATTTGAATGCTTGTTAACAAAGCGAACCACCGTCGTTGTTTCAGTGAAACGTTTCCCGGGACGTAAAACTTCCGATGACAGAAAGAACCGGTTAGCTCAGTAGCTAGTAGCAGCGGAGGTTAGTTTAGCGACATGTTCAACAACAACAACAACAACAACAACACCGGTCTGGTTGTGTGGTCGGAGGGTCGTCCTTCATCCGTACTGAGTCTGTCGCGTTGTTCAATGACACAGAAGGAAAACCCGCCCTGCTTTAACTTTGTGTGAAGAAGCTCGGCTAACCTAGCCGCATGACAAAGACGTGCTAACGGTGCGAGTCAGTTTAATAAACAACAACAAAGACTTCGTCTAAGTTTAATAAACAACAACAACAACAACAAAGACTTCGACGTGTCAAACACCTTTAATAACACGAGCCTCGACCCGCGACGTGTTTATGTTGAAGCGATGTTCAAACTTTTTTTTTCTTAGACGTCTTTAAAGGACAGAAACCACATTTACATCCCTGAATGTCTCTTTGTTTTAGATCTTTATTCAACGACATGACGCCGAGAGGGACGATGGTCCACGGAGAGGTCTGGATCCACAGAGAGTGGCTGGTCCACCAGGGACATCATCGGGCACCGGAGCACAGATAACACCTCCAAACCGGTGAGACTGAGCTCCATCATCGGTCCCCATCATCTGTCTCCATCATCTGTCCCCATCATCTGTCTCCATCATCTTGTCTCCATCATCTGTCCCCATCATCTGTCTCCATCATCTGTCCCCATCATCTATCTCCATCATCTTGTCCCCATCATCTTGTCCCCATCATCTGTCTCCATCATCTTGTCTCCATCATCTGTCTCCATCATCTTGTCCCCATCATCTGTCCCCATCATCTGTCTCCATCATCTTGTCCCCATCATCTTGTCCCCATCATCTGTCTCCATCATCTGTCTCCATCATCTGTCCCCATCATCTGTCCCCATCATCTGTCTCCATCATCTGTCTCCATCATCTTGTCCCCATCATCTGTCTCCATCATCTGTCCCCATCATCTGTCCCCATCATCTGTCTCCATCATCTGTCCCCATCATCTTGTCTCCATCATCTGTCCCCATCATCTGTCCCCATCATCTATCTCCATCATCTTGTCCCCATCATCTTGTCCCCATCATCTTGTCCCCATCATCTGTCTCCATCATCTGTCCCCATCATCTTGTCCCCATCATCTGTCCCCATCATCTTGTCTCCATCATCTGTCCCCATCATCTGTCCCCATCATCTGTCTCCATCATCTTGTCCCCATCATCTGTCTCCATCATCTGTCTCCATCATCATGTCCCCATCATCTGTCTCCATCATCTGTCTCCATCATCTTGTCCCCATCATCTGTCCCCATCATCTGTCCCTTCACACTGTGGAGGAGTCTCTTGGTGTGTGGACGTGTCTCTGAACTGGAGCCAGTGTAAATATGCTTATTTGTCCAAAGGTCAGACAAGGCGTCTCTGCTCCTCGTCTTTACAGTTTCCTCACAAAGTACAAGCTGCGACGAATGCCAACTCTTGATTCTTGTTGTGTGTGTGTGTGTGTGTGTGTGTGTGTGTGTGTGTGTGTGTGTGTGTGTTTTGGGGGTGGGGGGTGGGGGGTGTAAAAGGTGACGGTAAAGTATTCCAGAGAGACACTGGTTGGAGACAGCAGCTTCCACAAGGTAAACAGGATCTCCTCCTGAAGGTCGAGGGAGGTGCTTCTCAAGGCCCCCGCAGACAATACTCTGGGTATTATTAACGGAAATGGCTAAGAATAGAGAGCAGGGGAGCAACGTGGCTCCTCTGGAGCTCGTGTTGTTTGGGTTAAACAAGCCAAAACGGAACCTCATCTTCAGAAGGGCGACTCCTCCAGCTCGCTCGCTGGGTGTGGCGCACTCGCACGAGGCGAGAGGTTAATTTGGAGGGCTTTCTCTGGCTCCGGTGTGCAGCCGAGGTGAAGCCGAGGAGTCGTGGATCGCGCTTGACTTTTTATGTATGGAGTAACTGGTGTGTTTCACACTGTGGATTTGTAAGTAAAACTGCTTTTTTTTTTTGTTTTGTTTTTTTTAAATTTCATCAAGAGGATTTTTATCTATTGTTTCATTCAAGTTACGTCGCATCTGGCTGCATGTCGCGCCATCAGCTTGGAGAAACAACGTTACTGCATCCTGCTGTCTGCATGTCGGGTGTAGATTGAGATCGCGTGGAAATATTTATATCCAGCGAGCAGTGGATTAACACCTTCATTATGGTGAATGCAAGTTTGGTTTACAATGTTAATACCTCTCATCATACCATATAATAGGAAAAGTGTAGTTTGGATTAATTCAACGAATTGGATACCTGACAAACTGCGCACCATTGCACTTATGCCTTTTTGCTTTAAAGCAGTCTTGGATTTGCAGCCTTGTCCACCCAACATACGTGTGAAAGGGACGGATCCCTATTTGATGGTCAACATATTGTCTCCACCTACGAATCACTGTATCAGCAAACTAGCCCTCTCCAGCAGTGATGAATCTATTCAGTAGTCTTGATCGGTGTAAGCGCAACTACTAACACGGGTTATTATCCAAATACATATGACTGATCTGTGTTATTGTGCCTTTGTCGCTGTTTCGCAGCCTTACAATTTTCCTAAAGTATCAGTATATTAGAAAAGTCAAAGTTTTAAGATGAAGTGTTCTAATCAGCATCAAAAGGGAAAGATGGAATTCATCTCTCCTTGCTAATTAGGCTGCTGATGACAATCAGACGTGAAGGCCTTTTCAAGATTAAGCCAGTGTGAAATTATTGTGATCTTAATTTGCTCATTTGTTATCTTTATAGCCTGCATACATATTCAAGACAGCTGTCTCTTCGCCTGGATGTTATCTGTCTTTTTTTTTTTTTTTTTTTTTTTTTTTTTTTAATGGGGCCAGTCCATTAATTCTTCACCTAAATCTTGTGGGGAGCTAATTAAAAAGCAGACGAACTGACTTAATATTATATCGATGGCTGGTTTTCCATTTGGCCATAACATTTGAAATGCAATGGTCAGTATGACACTCCTTTTGAGATTAATTGAGCTTATTTAACAATAGTTAAATCAATAACATGGTAGCCCACTCAGTGAAGACAAACAATAAATGATTGGTCGCAATCTCTATTTCGTTACTGCCATCAGCCTTCAAATGAACCATCAGGACTGTTGTGATGTGTGACCTTGTTAGTCTGCTTTGTACTATCGATCTGTTGGGGCGGTATTGTGTGGTGGTTCAGGTATTGTGTGGGAAGGAGCTTTTTGTTCTTCACTTTGCAGAAAGCCATGTCTGGTCAGTTTTTTTTGATTGGCTATTTAATTCAATAAATCACTGCACACATTCCGATTACATCTTTTAACTCTGCTTTCCCCCCACAGATAAACCATGATCCCTATCACTGAGCTGCGGTACTTTGTGGACACGCAGCCTGCGTATCGCATCCTGAAACCATGGTGGGATGTGTTCACCGACTACATCTCCATTGTTATGCTCATGATTTCTGTGTTCGGAGGGACGCTGCAGGTCACCCAGGACAAGATGATCTGCCTCCCCTGCAAGTGGGTGGTCAACGAGACCTGCAAGAAGAACTTCAGTTCAACTAATCCCACGTCGTTGTTTCTGGAGCCCAAAGGGATCCAGTACGATCTGGACCGCCACCAGTACAACTATGTTGACGCCGTGTGCTATGAAAACAGATTGCACTGGTTTGCCAAGTATTTCCCCTACCTAGTATTACTCCACACCCTCATTTTCCTCGCTTGCAGCAACTTTTGGTTTAAGTTTCCTCGGACTAGCTCCAAACTAGAGCACTTTGTATCTATCTTGCTGAAATGCTTCGACTCCCCGTGGACAACCAGGGCGCTTTCAGAGACAGTGGTTGAAGAAAGTGACCCAAAGCCAATGAAAATGAACGGTTCAATGGACCACAAGGAGTCCGTGATCAGCGAGGACGTCGAAGCAAGTGTCCCAATGCTCCAAAGGACAAAGACCCGCTTTGAGCAGGGCATCGTAGATCGAACAGAAACAGGAGTTTTGGACAAGAAGGAGGGAGAACAGGCGAAAGCTCTGTTTGAAAAAGTGAAGAAGTTTCGTATACACGTGGAAGAAGGAGACATTGTGTACAGACTGTACATCCGTCAGACTATTATCAAAGTCATCAAGTTTATTTTGATAATCTGCTACACAGGGTATTATGTACACGATATTAAATTCAGTGTTGACTGTTCTGTAAATATAGAGAGCCTGACGGGCTACAGCGTGTACCGTTGTGCTCACCCACTGGCGACGCTTTTTAAAATCTTAGCCTGTTTCTACATTAGTTTAGTGGTGGTGTATGGTTTGATCTGCATGTACACGCTCTGCTGGATGCTCCGGCGCTCTCTGAAGAAGTACTCCTTCGAGTCTATTCGGGAGGAGAGCAGCTACAGTGACATACCTGATGTGAAGAATGACTTTGCGTTCATGTTGCACATGATAGATCAGTATGACCCTCTGTACTCCAAACGCTTTGCCGTGTTCCTCTCAGAGGTGAGCGAAAATAAGCTGAGGCAGCTCAACCTCAACAACGAGTGGACACTGGACAAGCTCCGGCAGAGGATCACCAAGAACTCTCAGGAGAAGCTGGAGTTGCACCTTTTCATGCTGAGCGGCATTCCAGACACAGTGTTTGATCTGATGGAGCTGGAGGTTCTCAAACTGGAGTTAATCCCGGATGTCACTATTCCCCCGATCATCGCCCAGCTGGTCAACCTGCGAGAGATGTGGCTCTATCACACCCCGGCCAAAATCGAGGCTCCGGCTTTGGCTTTTCTGCGTGAGAACTTGAAGTCTCTGCACATCAAGTTCACTGACATCAAGGAAATTCCCTTATGGATTTACAGTTTGAAGAACCTCAGCGAGCTTCATCTGACGGGGAATCTCAGCGCTGAGAACAACCGTTACATTGTCATCGATGGGCTCCGGGAGCTCAAGAGGCTCAAAGTTCTTCGTCTGAAGAGCAATCTCACCAAGCTACCTCAAGTGGTGACCGATGTGGGCATGCACCTCCAGAAGCTTTCCGTAAATAACGAAGGCACCAAGCTGATGGTGCTGAATAGCCTGAAGAAGATGGTGAACCTGACAGAACTAGAGCTCATTCGCTGTGATCTAGAGCGCATACCGCACTCCATCTTCAGTTTGCACAACTTGCAGGAGATCGACCTGAAGGACAACAACCTGAAGACCATCGAGGAGATCATCAGCTTTCAGCACCTTCACCGGCTGGTCTGCCTTAAGCTCTGGTACAACCAGATTGCCTACATTCCTATTCAGATCGGCACCCTGACCAACCTGGAGAAGTTGTACCTGAACAGAAACAAGATCGAGAAGATCCCCAGCCAGCTGTTTTATTGCCGCAAGCTGCGCTTCTTGGACCTCAGCCATAACAACCTGACCTACATCCCAACAGACATCGGCTTCCTCCAGAATCTTCAGTACTTGGCAGTAACAGCCAACAGGGTGAGTACTTTTGCACTATTATTTCGTTTGATTGTACGTTGGATGTTGCCCTTTATCCTTTGCTGAAAATGCTTGAATTACAAACTAATCTCTCCATTTTCTCCCCGTCACATCACCCTCCGCGCCTCAAAATGCAGATCGAGAGCCTGCCCAATGAGCTTTTCCAGTGCAAGAAGCTCCGCACTTTGAACTTGGGGAACAATTGTCTGCAGTCTCTGCCGTCTCGGTTCGGAGAGCTGACCGCACTCACGCAGCTGGAGCTCAGAGGAAACCGTCTGGAAGGTCTTCCCGTGGAGCTGGGAGAGTGCCGACAGCTGAAGAGAACCGGTCTTGTCGTGGAGGAGGACTTGTTCAACACGCTGCCCACGGAGGTGAAGGAGCAGCTGTGGAAGGCTGACAAAGAACAAGCTTGAACAGGTCTGTGCGCGTGAAGTAAGAGCAGACGCTGACCGAGTGGGTCCGGACACAGGAGGAGCGTCCACGGTGTCCCAGAGGCTTCCTGAAGCAGGTCGCCGTCCTGCTGCGGTGTACTGCCAGTAAGGTTGGGTATCGAGAAGCGGCGCCACTTTGGCAGAACCAAAACACTGATTCTGGCAGCTTCTGGTTGTTCTCTTAGTCCTTTTGATTTTTTTTGTATTCCTTTACAAACAACTTCTCAGGCCTTTACATTATAACCCAGTAGTGATGCTTTTTAGCAATTATGTAGCAGTGCCATTGTGATCAGAATCATGTGTTTACATTTTATGTTTCTCATTTATGGTCTAGAAGTCAAAGTATGCAAAACTGTGGGCCAACTTTACTAAAAACAGACGTAGACTCAAGTTCAATACTGAAAACGTCAGGTTGTTGTTTAATCCAGATCCCTCCGACCCGCCCGCTTTATTTCTGTGTACGGATAATAATCAACGAGTAACCTTCATATTATATCGTTCGTTGTTTTGAGCTTTTATCAAACTCTCGACTCATAACATACAAAGGAATTCATTCTGGAATCGGGAAGGTTAGAAGTCAACTATTTTTGTATTTTGTTTAGAAAATTTAAACAAAAGTTTTCTTGCAATATTTGACTGTTCATCTGATCGGGTCATCAGATCTCGTTTTCTACGCAGTATAGGGAATTACATTACCAATCACGAGCGCACTGTTAAGTCAAGTTAGCAGTCCAGTACATTTTGCCATTGAAGCTGCTGTTAAATGGCTCAATCTGTAGTCCAGCAACGGCCGTTGTTCCCCCTTCAAATACCTTCATATGGGCTGGCTTTGACATTGATTTCAAAATGTTGAAAGTGTGACATGAAATCACAAATCAGGAATAACTACTGATGAGTGATGTCAAGAAAGGTGGTAGAGTCTGAGATCTTTGTGTCTGAAGGTGCTGTAGAGGTTAATGGATTTGTTTTTTAATCAGCAGAACAACGTGTGATGTTAAACTAGAGATTGTGCTGAGTTTGTTTTTAAAGCCTGACTAATACTGGATTTTGGGGCAAATACTGAGGATAGTGGACACAAATATTCCGATATCGGCCAATATTCTAAATATATATACTATAAATACAGTATATATTAACATGCATTTTATGCAGTTATCCCTCAGATGTGGTTATTAAACACTTTTAACACAAGAGGATATTTTACAATTTGTTGTCCACACTGACATCAGTGCACTGAAACTAAACTTCACTGGGAACTATACAAAAAAAAAAAACACACACACACAAATAGAACAGTTTCTAATTTACATCTTTTAAAGGTTAAAAAAAAAGAATAATAATAATCACACCAGTGCATATTGGCCAAAATACATGCCAGTATGATACATCTGTGATCGGCCGATATCGGTCACTAAAATCAGCCGGCCGGTATCTCAGTCGCTCTCGGCGTAGTTCAGCAGAGAGGACGGCTGGGAGGCTTCTTTTAGGGAAACGTGTGTTTGACTGAGCACTTTAGGAAAAGTGATTGTTCTACTGAATGCTACTCACTGGAGCAGCATTACAATTACATTAGTGAAGCATCTCATGAGGATACCCAGCCCTTACTGCTAGTATACTTCTCAGTGGGAAATGAGCAAAATCTATTTCATGGTCACACTGCATTGTTCTATAATTTCTTTGCAATGGATTGCACAAAAATGAACAAATGGGGGGGTGGGGGGGGGGGACGAGTCATGTTTGCATCATACGGATTCTGATTCAGTTCGTGCACACGCTGCTGACATTAAAACGGATCCTCCGAGTGTCGGCAATAAGTCTGAAACAAAGGTGGACACTTACCACTCACCAGAGGGGTTCACCGGGTCAAAGTGGTGGACATGAAAGCGACCACCGGGTCCGGTCGTTTGCCCCGACAGCTGAGCGGTGTCGTCTACAGTCACGGGCACGTCACGTCAACAGATGTGTTTTCTGAGCGCTCGGCCTCGTGTTCACGTCATCTCGTCATTAGAAGCTCGTTTTAAGATGTTTACTCCGTAACTCTCATCCTGCTGAACGGCAGGACTCCAAACGCTGAGCACTCCTCACCTCCGTGTGAGACAGCAGCCATCTTTGATGTCAAAAGTTTGAATTGCTACATTTTCGACTGCACGAGTTTGTAATTTTTTGTATTTTTTTGCTTATGTAAACAAACCACAAAAACACAAAAATAAGCTGCATTCCATTTAATGAAAAAAAAAAAAGAAGAAAAAAAAAAAAGTCAATGAATTTGTCTGTAGGAGGAGAGATTTTGGAGTTTCATTGTTTTGAGAAAAGCCATGTCTGTCAGATTTGTTGCCTTAACTTTGATTTTTCTCCTTTCAGTTATGGATTTTTCTTTTTGTCGTAGCACCCGTAGAGATAAACATGAATATTGTACCCCTTGAACATCTTTTGATGCAGTTCAATGTCCTTCGAGCTGCACCAGACGCGCTCGGCCCCGAATGACAAACAGCAGCATCAGGACAGCTCTGCCGTTTGTTTTCTTTCTTTTTTTCTTTTTTTTTCCCGTTTTATTACATCACTTCCTGTGGACGTTTCACACGTGACCATTAATATTCAAGATATTCAGTGTTAAAGTGATGGATGAGAGCATCGTTTGTGTTGTCAGCTCACCTTGTGACACTGACTGAGCTAACTTTCTTTTTTTACGCAGAGCTACTTGAGTGCAGGTTTTACTCTCCGAACAAGTGTTGCATTGCAGTGTGGACAACTGCTACACAGTATAAAGGTCAGACGGGAGGGAATGATGTCATTTATCCAACATAATTCCAGCAGTCTTCTAGAAGTTGGGTTCAACTCATTTTGGGAATGAAAGTGTTGTTGTTTTTTTTGGTGTGTGTCTGTGTTGTAGGAGCCAACGCAACACTTGCAGAAACTTTCCCTTCCAGGGAAAAAAAAAAAGATGAAATGCTGGAAATGATTTTAAACAATATATCAAAAGCCAAAAAATACTTTGAATTTTGGTTTACTAAATTGTATCAATGAGATACTTAAACATTGAGTTTCTGCCTCGAAGCAAGCATGTTTAACAGCATCTAGTCAGTCAGAAGTTTCTTAGCTCATCAAAAGTTGTGTCTCCTAATTGTAGGTTGTTGTTGTTGTTTTTTTCATCATTCTTAATTTTTCATCTGAAGAGGAAAAAGCTTTTCTTTTCTTTTCTTTTTTTTCCCTGAGAGTGACTTTTTCTGTGTTTTGCCACAGGAAGAAAAATGATGGTAAAAATGTTGAATTCCAGATCAATGTACAGCTCTGACACAGCACAGCACACAACCGGGGTTCTTGTGTTTACCCCCAGAAGAAAATAGATCAGTTTATGTTCTAATAAACATACGTGTAAGACAACTTGGAAAGTAGCAATAAACACTATTTTAACTTGGTTGAAAATTACAGAAGTAGTTTAAGCTATGTGCATCTACACGGTGACACGTTTGACTATGCTATAATGTGCAATATCGCCTTTATCTAAGCTATCTAAAGGTCAGTAGTGGTGTAGTTCTTCATGTGCATCGGCATTCCTTTTGTCACGGGCATGATGAGAAGTTGAACTAAATGAGAGGAGATTTTTTTTTTCTTTGGTTTTAAAGAATGCTTTTGCACCACAGCACCTCCCCCCCACAAAGCAAGTTACAACTGCAGATAATGAAATACAACTTCCTGTATACAACACATGTTCTGCATGTTTTGTTTTGTTTGTTTTTTCCAGAATGGGGAGGTTCCATTGAATGACTGCCAGCCGTGAGATTAAAATGGGATTGTAAGGTTTTCTTTGTTAGAACGAGAAAATCCAATCGAGTTTGGTCTTTTACTTTTAAGTGGAGCGTTTGAAATGAAGCCCAGAACACATCAGCAATACGCCTCCGATAAAGACAATCAGCTGCTCTAATTAAGAGTGACATCAGAGAACCTCGTGTATAATATTGCGGTCAGTACTTAAAACATGCATAGCGTAGGTTGCTAGTAAAGTGGTATCATAGATTAGGTCTTCTCTCATTGTTCATGTTTGTTTTTTCCCCCCTCCTTTTTTTAATTATTGGACTCATGTTATCGTTCCCAGTTTGACAGCTATTAGTATTATTATAACTGAACTTCTCAGGAAACCAGCTAGTACTCACTTGTTTATTTTGAGTTGATTGCCTATTTTTTTTATTTTTTTTATTTTTTTTTTTTTTTTATGACATCTGGTGTTTTGATTAATTTAAACAGTTGTGATAACATTTTTATGTTTTTCTATACATTCTTTTCTCGTTTGGTTTATTTAATATTGACTGCTGGTTTAAAACAACATGTGTTTTTAAAGAGAAGCCGCTTGGTTTAACCTTGAGTCTGTGTTTTTTTGTCACTGACCCATGTGTCAATCGAGCTGTGTCGCGTCAGAATTGTGTCTTCATTGTGAGGAACACACGTGAAGTGTGTGACTGTGTATGTTTGCATGATGGGACTCTCGCACCCTTTATTTCCATGTTTTTTTTTGTTTTTTTTTGTCCTCTTGAAATCATTACTTTGGGTACAACCCCCTCCTCCCTCCCCCTCCCTCCCCCACCGCACACACACTTACACTAAGTGACACATTTGGTTTCGTGCAGTGTTTTTTTTTTTTTGCCAAATGTTTTTCTCATGAAAAGGAGAATCATGAATGCAACAGCGCTGACGTGAAGCATGCAGCAGTGAGTGGGTGTTCGGTTTGAACGTGTCTCCTCATCTCTTGTGCACCATGTGAAAAATCAAATAAACTTGGTCGACCACCTCTGCCGCCTCCTTCTGTCATCTGTCCAGGTGCCGTAGGAAAGATCGGTCGCTGTGGCGATCGAAATGCTGATTCAGGTTTCAGGAACTTATTTGAGGTGATGGAAGAAGTGAAAGTATCAAAACAACAATGTAAAAAAAATGCTCCATTACAGGAAACTAGTCCTGCATGAAAAAAGATATTTAAGTTAAAAGCATAGAAATATTCGCAGCAACATGGGGTTAAAGTGTTGAAGTCAGTCCTGGTTTGTTCCCTCTGATTTATTATACATCATTCGATTATTAAAGCATCAGTGTGTTACTGTTGGAGCTACTGAAGGTGGAGCTAGTTTGAACTACTTTATGTCCGGGGACAAATACATGTGAGGGGTTGTCGGATGATTACTGGGAGAGGAAAGACGAAAGAAACTAAATTCTGATCCACAAATCTTATTTTTAGTTTCTGGACTTTTTCCTCTTACCTTTTGTTTTTTGGACAGATATGTGGATCATTTGAAGATTCACTGAAATGAAGCAGTGTGGGGAAAAAAAAAAAAATCACTGGCGAAGCTGTCAGACGGAGACATCAAAAGACGAAAAGGTTGGGAACAACTGGTTTGACATCTTTGACAATGTGTTAAGCTATATTTTAAAAGCTTGTCATATTCTCCATTGTGTCAAATCTTCATTTTAAGAGCGACTAAAGCTGTCAAATAAATGTAGTGGAGTAAAAAGTTCAATATTTACCTCAGAAATGTAGCCGAATGGAAGTGTAAAGTAGCATCTAATGGAAATATTCAAATAAAGTACAATTACCACCATAGATGAGGAAATAGTTTGGCTCCTTTCCATCACTGCTCATATGGACGTTATTGTGCGTTTCACAGATCAACACCTGCACAGGGAACATGCAAAACACCAAACCGGATGATCTCTGAATTGTCTTTAATTGAGACAATTTACTTCTTAATCTGAAATCCTCCTGACATGACAGAGGACTCATGTCCCACCTGAAGTTGAGGCACCATCTTGTTAGATCTAGTTTTAAGGCTTCACTCTGTTTTTGGGGATTATTCATCAATAAATTACTGAACTGAGATTACTAAACCAAACACAAATCCAAAACTAATCCGGCCGTATTAGCAGAGAGGGCTTTGAGGCAGTGATTGAGGTTTAGGAGCCAAGAAGCTCTTTCGTATCTGTCCACTTCTCAGCAGCATCCTGGGTACACTGTAAAGACGGCTTTTCACATCACTGAGTGCGAACCAAACGTTCAAATCTTTACAACGACCTAAAAAAAAGATGCTTTCCAGCGTCACACACACACACACACACACACACACACACACACAGCATCATGGTGACTAAAAGCCAGTTTCATGTCGCTGTGTTACGTGTGTTTGAATTCCTCGCGGAACCATTGAACGCTGGGTAACCGTCCCCAGACGGACATCTTTGTCCGACACACTTGGTCACCGACGCAACGTTTGAAATGGTATATTTGATTGTCGATTTTTCCAGCAGGTTGTATTTAAATATAATAGAAAAACAAACAAAAACAAGACATTGTTAATACATGTCGTGGTTCAACGGGACTCGTCCTGCTCAGATCTAGTTACCTAACTACTCGTATTACGGTAAAATGTGCTCGTCCGCTCCACCAGGCGAAGCGAGGATCACTGCTCCTGAAGGTTTGAGCTCTTTAATGGTGTTTTCTTTTCCCCTGTAACTTCCCAGGCGGTCACCTTTCACACAGACCTCGGAGACATTAAAATCGAGTTGTTCTGTGAGCGAACACCGAAAGCATGCGAGGTGAGTTTACGACACAAACATCCACTTTGAAAGGAGGCGAATTAGAGCTGCTGTTTGTTTGTTTGTTTGTTTGTTTGTTGTTAAATGTCCTACATGCACAGACTTTAGTTTTGTAAATCCACATCACTTTCATACATTTGTTGTAAGTTTGAGCCCCATTGTTCTCTAATTTTTAAAAAAAATATACAGAAAAGATGAGAACAAAACAAATATGTCTGAGGTGCAGCACGCTTATTATCAGGATGGGATTATATGTGACTCTTAATTAGGTAATAGTTGGAATCAAATTTTTAAAAAAAATTGCTTGACTTGCAATTTTTTGCTAATTCCTGCAGTTTTACCACAAAAAAAACCGCATTAAAAACCCTGAAAATTAATCCACAATTTTTGAGAAATACAAAGATGGAAGATGACGTCATTCAAAAAGTCAAAGCTCAAACCTCGTGGAAATAATGATGGATATGTGACACTTTTGTTAAGTTTCATCCAGCTGATCAACGGAAACGATTACGCAGAATAAATGTGGTCGGGTGATGATGTAATAATTGTGATGATGTAATAATTGGGTCATTCTCAAACTACCGATATATTTCCCCGTCACAGAACTTTCTGGCTTTGTGTGCCGGTGGCTTCTACAACGGTTGCATCTTCCATCGAAATATAAAAGGCTTCATGGTTCAGACTGGAGACCCGACAGGTAACCAGGCTGCTGCTGCTGCTGCTGCTGCTGCATGAGATCAGTTTGTCAAAGCTCCCGCGTTCACCTCCTGTTCTCTACGTCTTCGTATTGTGACTACAGGAACAGGAAAAGGAGGAACTAGTATATGGGGACGCAACTTCGACGACGAATTCAGTGAGCACTTGAAAGTGAGTAAATCCTACCGGTTCATTTGTTTTGATGCGAATCATTTTGAAGTTCTGGCCGCTGTCACCGTCGTGCTGTTTTTTGTTTTTTTTTTATTTCAGCATAATGTGAGAGGAGTGGTTTCCATGGCGAACAACGGCCCCAACACCAACGGCTCCCAGTTCTTCTTCACGTATGCCAAACAGCCTCACCTGGACATGAAGTACACTGTGTTTGGAAAGTACGCAGCTTACACATGCCAGTAAACAAGTGTATGATTGTGTTAGAAGGGAATCATGATTTTTTTTTTATATATATATATATTTATATCTTGCTTCATATATAACTGACAAGAATCTATGGATTCTTTTTGAGGACTCTTTGGCGATACTTGTCTTTCTCCTGCGCTCTGAGACGGATGTCTGTTTGCACTCTGCTGATCTCCACGTGAGCAGCTGGTGTGTCGGTCCAGTTCAGCTGTAACAGTCGGAGGAGACGGTCTGCGGACACCAGAGACGAAGCGACTCTTTACACGAGGCGTTCGGCGCCCGCTCGCCTCAAAAGGCCGACAGCGTCGAGCCGCAGCTGCTCCGCCCGCTGTGACGGCTGCTGCGGTTCGGTCTACCGCGCTGCGGATCCGTCTCTCTGTTTGAGTCTGCTCTACGATCGTGTGTGGTGCAACCATTCAAAACTAAAATGGCGACAACCAAACGCATCCGTCCCGAGGCTGCAGTCGTAACGGGAGTGGCGGCGTGTCTCAGCGAGGGAGCTGCTGACGTACGGTAGCCGGTCCCGAATGACGCGGGCAGCGTTCTGCACGTTACCGCGCTGCTTCGTCCCGGAGAGACCTGCTGATCCAAGAATTCTTTTAGGTTTACCTTCACTAGTTACATGACGATGCCCGTGGAGGAGCAGCGGTGTATCGGCATTCTTAACGCCCAGTTCGATGTGAAATTCAATGAGTTAATCCACGCTGGGAGCAGCGGAGCGGAAACAGACATCTGGCTCAGAAGGACTGGGAGAAGAAAAGTAACGCAAGATATCGACCTAAAAAAAAAAAAAAAACCTTGCGGTGACCCCTCAGGGCCTCCGTAGCAACTCCATACATCCGAAGTGACCGCCTCGTATCTCTCTCTCTGTCTCTGTCTGTCTCTCTCTGTCTCTCTGTCTCTGACATGTAGGATCATCGATGGCTTGGAAACTCTGGATGAACTGGAGAAGCTGCCCGTGAATGAAAAGACCTTCAGACCAATAACTGAAAGCCGCATAAAAGACGTGACGCTTCACGCGAACCCTTTTGCCGGATAGTCGACTTCCACTTTAAATATGCAGGTCGGCCTTTAACTGGTACAGTGTGTTGCTCCACCAAAATTCAAATTAATCTGGACAATCTGGCGGGAAATGGTTGAAATAAACCTGAGACATCAACAATGGACAGGACTCTACTATGTATAATAGTGAAATTGAAGATTTGGCTGGTGTCCCTTTTTAAAATCTGTCTTGACGTGATAAAAACTTTGTAACGGTGTATAAAGTCTTTTCCATGTATTCACAATGCAGTCAAAAAAGAGAACATGCCCGATGTTGTTGCAGCCTTTATTATGTCCATAATTGCCCATTTTTGTACTAAATAAACTTCTTCTTTTTTTATTATTAATATATTCAGTGATTAGCATCATTTCAAAAGATGCGTGTTGTGTAATGTCTGTACGTCAGAAAGCAGCCCGGAGGTCTGGTTTGGTTTGTAATGAGAGGAAAGGATCTGTGGTCAAGTGTCAAAACTACAAATGAGTGCGGGCCCTCGTACGTCATCAGAAGTGGACGAAGCTCGTCTCTGGCTGCAGGAAGTTCACGCGCGGTGCACTCGAGTCGCGCGCACACTATGGCCTCTGACGACGCCTTTAAAGTAAGTTCACGTGTTGTTTTTGTTTTTGTGTTGTTGGTTTTTTTTTTCCTTCTCGCATAATTATGAAATGAAGTCTTGTGCAGCATGAACTAAGTTGCTGCTCGTCGCAGCGCGTCGCTGCACCGCGCGGACATCTTGAGTGACCCGGTGTGTTTGTCCGTCCGTGTTTGAGGTGTCCTCCCTGAAGGGGAAGGTGTGCCTGATAACGGGGGCCAGCTCGGGGATCGGCGCCGGTACGAGCGTCCTGTTCGCGAAACTCGGAGTCCTGCTGGCTCTGAACGGCCGCGACGTGGACAACCTGAACAAAATAGCCAAACAGTGCACCGACTGTGGAGCAGCTGAGGTAACAAACAAACACCACAAACAAAACACCAACAAACACCACACACCAACAAACACCACAATCCAACAAACACCACACACCAACAAACACCACAATCCAACAAACACCACAATCCAACAAACACCACAATCCAACAAACACCACAATCCAACAAACACCACACACCAACAAACACCACACACCAACAAACACCACAATCCAACAAACACCACACACCAACAAACACCACACACCAACAAACACCACAATCCAACAAACACCACAATCCAACAAACACCACAATCCAACAAACACCACACACCAACAAACACCACCACACACCAACAAACACCACCACACACCAACAAACACCACCACACACCAACAAACACCACCACACACCACACACCAACAAACACCACACACCAACAAACACCACACACCAACAAACACCACAATCCAACAAACACCACAATCCAACAAACACCACAATCCAACAAACACCACAATCCAACAAACACCACAATCCAACAAACACCACACACCAACAAACACCACAATCCAACAAACACCACACACCAACAACAAACACCACACAACACCACAATCCAACAAACACCACAATCCAACCAACACCACAATCCAACAAACACCACACACCAGCAAACACCACACACCAACAAACACCACAATCCAACAAACACCACAATCCAACAAACACCACACACCAGCAAACACCACACACCAACAAACACCACAATCCAACAAACACCAAACACCACACACCAACAAACACCACAATCCAACAAACACCACACACCAACAAACACCACAATCCAACAAACACCACAATCCAACAAACACCACAATCCAACAAACACCACAATCCAACAAACACCACACACCAACAAACACCACAATCCAACAAACACCACAATCCAACAAACACCACAATCCAACAAACACCACACACCAACAAACACCACACACCAACAAACACCACACACCAACAAACACCACAATCCAACAAACACCACACACCAACAAACACCACAATCCAACAAACACCACAATCCAACAAACACCACAATCCAACAAACACCACAATCCAACAAACACCACAATCCAACAAACACCACAATCCAACAAACACCACAATCCAACAAACACCACACACCAACAAACACCACACACCAACAAACACCACAATCCAACAAACACCACAATCCAACAAACACCACAATCCAACAAACACCGCACACCAACAAACACCACACACCAACAAACACCACCACACACCAACAAACACCAACAAACACCACACACCAACAAACACCACAATCCAACAAACACCACAATCCAACAAACACCACACACCAACAAACACCACAATCCAACAAACACCACAATCCAACAAACACCACACACCAACAAACACCACACACCAACAAACACCACCACACACCAACAAACACCACCACACACCAACAAACACCAACAAACACCACACACCAACAAACACCACAATCCAACAAACACCACAATCCAACAAACACCACAATCCAACAAACACCACACACCAACAAACACCACAATCCAACAAACACCACACACCAACAAACACCAACACACACCAACAAACACCAACAAACACCACACACCAACAAACACCACACACCAACAAACACCACAATCCAACAAACACCACAATCCAACAAACACCACAATCCAACAAACACCACACACCAACAAACACCACACACCAACAAACACCACACACCAACAAACACCATAATCCAACAAACACCACACACCAACAAACACCACACACCAACAAACACCACACACCAACAAACACCACACACCAACAAACACCACAATCCAACAAACACCACACACCAACAAACACCACAATCCAACAAACACCACACACCAACAAACACCACACACCAACAAACACCACAATCCAACAAACACCACAATCCAACAAACACCACAATCCAACAAACACCACAATCCAACAAACACCACAATCCAACAAACACCACAATCCAACAAACACCACACACCAACAAACACCACACACCAACAAACACCACAATCCAACAAACACCACAATCCAACAAACACCACAATCCAACAAACACCACAATCCAACAAACACCACAATCCAACAAACACCACAATCCAACAAACACCACACACCAACAAACACCACCACACACCAACAAACACCAACAAACACCACACACCAACAAACACCACAATCCAACAAACACCACAATCCAACAAACACCACAATCCAACAAACACCACAATCCAACAAACACCACAATCCAACAAACACCACACACCAACAAACACCACACACCAACAAACACCACACACCAACAAACACCAACAAACACCACACACCAACAAACACCACACACCAACAAACACCACAATCCAACAAACACCACAATCCAACAAACACCACAATCCAACAAACACCACACACCAACAAACACCACACACCAACAAACACCACACACCAACAAACACCACCACACACCAACAAACACCACCACACACCAACAAACACCACCACACACCAACAAACACCAACAAACACCACACACCAACAAACACCACAATCCAACAAACACCACAATCCAACAAACACCACAATCCAACAAACACCACAATCCAACAAACACCACAATCCAACAAACACCACACACCAACAAACACCACACACCAACAAACACCACAATCCAACAAACACCACACACCAACAAACACCACAATCCAACAAACACCACACACCAACAAACACCACAATCCAACAAACACCACAATCCAACAAACACCACACACCAACAAACACCACACACCAACAAACACCACAATCCAACAAACACCACAATCCAACAAACACCACACACCAGCAAACACCACACACCAACAAACACCACACACCAACAAACACCACAATCCAACAAACACCAACAAACACCACAATCCAACAAACACCACAATCCAACAAACACCACACACCAACAAACACCACAATCCAACAAACACCACAATCCAACAAACACCACAATCCAACAAACACCACACACCAACAAACACCACAATCCAACAAACACCACAATCCAACAAACACCACAATCCAACAAACACCACACACCAACAAACACCACACACCAACAAACACCACACACCAACAAACACCACACACCAACAAACACCACAATCCAACAAACACCACACACCAACAAACACCACAATCCAACAAACACCACAATCCAACAAACACCACAATCCAACAAACACCACAATCCAACAAACACCACAATCCAACAAACACCACACACCAACAAACACCACACACCAACAAACACCACAATCCAACAAACACCACAATCCAACAAACACCACAATCCAACAAACACCACACACCAACAAACACCACACACCAACAAACACCACCACACACCAACAAACACCAACAAACACCACACACCAACAAACACCACAATCCAACAAACACCACAATCCAACAAACACCACACACCAACAAACACCACAATCCAACAAACACCACAATCCAACAAACACCACACACCAACAAACACCACACACCAACAAACACCACACACCAACAAACACCACCACACACCAACAAACACCAACAAACACCACACACCAACAAACACCACACACCAACAAACACCACAATCCAACAAACACCACAATCCAACAAACACCACAATCCAACAAACACCACACACCAACAAACACCACAATCCAACAAACACCACACACCAACAAACACCACACACCAACAAACACCACACACCAACAAACACCACCACACACCAACAAACACCAACACACACCAACAAACACCAACAAACACCACACACCAACAAACACCACAATCCAACAAACACCACAATCCAACAAACACCACAATCCAACAAACACCACAATCCAACAAACACCACAATCCAACAAACACCACACACCAACAAACACCACAATCCAACAAACACCACACACCAACAAACACCACAATCCAACAAACACCACAATCCGACAAACACCACACACCAACAAACACCACACACCAACAAACACCACAATCCAACAAACACCACAATCCAACAAACACCACACACCAGCAAACACCACACACCAACAAACACCACAATCCAACAAACACCAAACACCACACACCAACAAACACCACAATCCAACAAACACCACACACCAACAAACACCACAATCCAACAAACACCACAATCCAACAAACACCACACACCAGCAAACACCACACACCAACAAACACCACAATCCAACAAACACCAAACACCACACACCAACAAACACCACAATCCAACAAACACCACACACCAACAAACACCACAATCCAACAAACACCACAATCCAACAAACACCACACACCAACAAACACCACAATCCAACAAACACCGCACACCAACAAACACATGTCCGCCATGAGCTGCACACACGAGGCCGGGTTGCATTCAGGGCCGAACCGGTGTTCGGATATGTGGACACTGTGCCAACAGGTTGTTAACTGCAGTTCTTTATGATATGCAGAGATATTAGCATATCATACTTTTATTTGTTGTTTTTTGAATGGAGTTTGGTTTGAGCACCTGTCGGCTTCAGAGCCTCCTGTTGGATTTGTTGGGGGTGAACTTGACACGTGAAGTTAAGTCTTCTTCATATGTTGCTGCACTCACAAGAAGGAACGTGAACCGTGCAATTTATCAGATTTCACCTTCTTGAATGTAAATATTTGTAGATTCCTCTTTGTCGTCCACGATAATAAACCCAAACGTCGGCTTTGGGAAATACTGGCTGACATTCAAAGATCAAACAATTCATCGATTAATCGCGAAAGTTGCAGCTCTACTTTCTTTTGCTCCATCATTCAGAAAAGCGGCGATTTCCTGTGTGTTCATTCAGCGTTCATACGTGACACGGTCCGTGTAAAACTAGGTGTTGAAGCTTTGACTGGCTGAAACCCCGCGGCTGCGGTTCTCCCCGCAGCCCCTGCTCGTCCCCGGAGACCTGACCGATGAGGAGACGGTGAAGACGACGGTGGAGCGGACCGTCGCTCGCTTCGGCCGGCTGGACGTCCTGGTCAACAGCGCCGGCATCCTGGCGATGGGCAACATCGAGACGACAGACCTGGCTCAGTATGACAAGGTCATGAACATCAACGTCAGGTGGGACTTCACAGGACGGAGACGGAGACGGATCTGTAGCTCGGATACCGCAGGTCACGCAGAGTTACGTTTCGGGAGCTGGCTGGTTAAAGAAATGTTGGGATGAAATATTTGTCAAGAGGAACACGAAGGAAGTCAAACGTGCGCCTTTTGTTTAAGGATGCATTTTACTTTTTGAGAAAATGTTCAAATCTACATTTAGTCAAAGAACGGATTTCTGCATAAATATGACCTGGAATCAGATTTGCACACGGATCCTTGAAATGGATGAAGAGAATGTAATGAAACTAATCTTTATCTCAGGTGTCAGCTGAGGTTCAGGACTGATTGACAGTTACTGGAAATGTTTATTTTCATTTTTCAGTTGCTGCAACAAGGAGGTCCCAGCTGCTACTGAAAACAAAGGCTCACATACATTCCCTCACAGATGTGTAATGTTGGATCATTTTCCTCAATCGTTAATTGACCACGTAATAATATTTCTGTGTCATTAGTTTAACCGAGTTCTCTTTATCGTCTTTTAGTTTATACGTATACAGAAATATAGCAAATTCTAAACAGATTTGTATGCACCGCCGCAGATGTGACCGTTTTTAGACTGTATGATTAAAATAGTGTAGAACCAGATGTATGAATGTAGGAGTGTGACCTCGTGGGTCTCTAACTCTAATACACATGGATTTGTTTTTATGGACCTTTTGAAGTGGAATTTTTATAATTCACATATGAATCAAATTCCAGACTGCTGCCGGCACTTTACGCAACCGCATTCAATCTGTGCTGTGAACACTCAAGCAGGAGAGAGTATGTGCAGGTTGAAGCCGCAGGTCCATCGGTCATGGAAATGTGTCCGGATGAATGCGGGCGGAGGCTCGACGCTGCCGACGTCACGCTGCCGAGTCCGGTCGCGGATGTCGGAGGTCTTCCGACCGACACCGAGTCAGCGCTTGATGTTTCCCGTTGCAGGTCTGTTTACCACCTGACTCAGCTCTGCGTGCCTCACCTGGTCAAGACCAAAGGCTCCATCGTCAACGTATCCAGCGTCAACGGACAGAGATCGGTGAGTGTTCAACGTCTCGACTCCAGGTTTCAACAGCGCCGATCACGCGTGGCGGCTTCGTTTGGATCGAATACCGCGAAGCAGTTGTTTTGAGAAGTGTCGTTTCTGCGTGTAGTTTCCGGGTGTGTTGGCCTACTGCATGTCCAAGTCTGCCATCGACCAGTTCACACGCTGCATAGCGCTCGGTGAGTCGAGATATTTTGTCCTTTACGTGTGCACGAGCTCACGAGCGCACACGAGCACACGTATGATCGAGCTGCCTTTTATTTCAGAGCTGGCGTCGAAGCAGGTCAGAGTGAACTCGGTCTGGTACGTAAAATAAACACGCTACCGTCGCACCGTTTCGTCCTTCTTCGGGTTTCGCCGCCTTTTGTTTGTATAAAACTTCTGTGAAATCTCGAGCATTTCAGACGAGCTGTGATTGACACTCCTGTCTGTGCCTCTTCAGCCCCGGTGTGATCCTCACTGATGTCCACAAGCGAGCAGGACTGGATGAGGAGCAGTACGCTCAGGTAACGCACCGCGATGCCGCTGCGTGTTCTCTACGTGTGAACGTTATGAACAGGAAGCCGTTGGCATCTTGGTCCCACTTCGTCATCCAGTAACTCCAAACTTAGTGATTTGTTTTACTGTCCTCTGTGGGCTGGGAAATAAATGTAAACATACCCAAAGAGGGATCTTGACAGAAGTGTCAGCACGGGGGGGGGGGGGGGGAGCGAAGACCTTAATGAGGAAGCATTTCCAGTAACTCGATCAGCGCCTGTGGTTTTGTGACCGCCAGCATGCGCGCGTTTGCGGTTTCACCGCGGAGCTGAAACTTGGAACGGAGCGCAGTTCAAATTTTGGGGGAACAGAAAGAAGCCGCAGGAGGTAAATCATGTTGGCTGCAGCGAATGTTTCACGTACACGTATCAACTGCAAAAAAAAAAACCCAAAGGTGTAACTCGGGTGCTGATGTTGACCCAACAAGGCAGCTGAATGCTTACTCGTAAATCTTCTCGTTTCTCCGCCCCGGTATGAACTCTCCATCCTCGTTCTGGCTTTCCACCCCCAGTTTCTTGTGAAGTGTAAGCAGACCCACGCCCTGGGACGCCCCGGCGAGGTGGAGGAAGTGGCCCACAGCATCGCCTTCCTGGCGTCCGACGCTGCCAGCTTCATCACCGGAGTCAACCTGCCCGTCGACGGCGGTCGGCACGCCATGTGTCCACGATGAGACCGTGTGTGTTCGCCTGCAGCGGTCCGGTACGGGACAGTTTAAACTCCGCCCGCCCCGTGCGTTTGTGTCACACGAGGCCGCAGTCGGGTGGAAAAAAAGATCTCGGCGCCAATAAAACTGAAGAGAAAGACGGGCGTCCCTTCAGACACCATTTGTCTCCATGTTTACATTACAGTTAGTGACTTTACAGGTGTGGTAACAGAAGGAAGCTGAAGTGCGGCGCCACAAGTAGGCAGTTTAAACGCATTTTATTTTCTCACTTTACAAAGTTTTCTTTGACGGAAAAGAAGGTTTCAGACTTCTACCGAATGACCTGTCGAGTCGTTACGACTCAATTTGTGCTGCGTTAAATGTCCCTACAGACCAAACACTGAGCTCATGTAGCGGGACTCTTGTGTTGTGTAAGAAATCCTCCCGAGTTTATAGATTCCGACCATTAATGTTGCATATTTTACTCACAATCTTTAAAGCTCCAGATGAGCTGAAGATGTCCTGGTGTTGAACTGGAAAGTAATCCAAATTTTAAATAATATTTAAATAGAATCCGACTGCTAATAAAGGCTGCATAATTGTACATTTACATTTGACAAAAACAACCTTAACTTGTAGTGTCCCGACTCGTACAAAGAGAAGCGAAAGTGATCAAATAATACCTGGAACACATCATTTAAGACATCTGGCCTGCGTACGTCTGACAGTCTTCCCTTTTAAAGCACGGACACAGCTTGGCTGAGAGTTTCTGGTACGACTGTTGGAGCGCCGGGTGTCACCGCGCCGGGTGTCTGCTGTGAGATGAGAGGTGCAGGACGAGGTAGCATCTGGACACACCGTGGAAACGACTGCTCCCCCTGAACGTGGAAAGTAGCACACAGCAGCTGTTTGTGTGACGGTGTCCGTAGAAACGACGAGTCTCAGAACGTCTGCGTGTCTGAGGCACACCGAATACCTGAATGAGTGATCTGACGCCGGATGTCCCTAAAGGTTGTGAAACAATAATTGTCGCACTTTATATCACATTATACAGTACACATACATGTATAAATAATACTTTCAACTTTAAAAGAGGAGTTATTGGAGATGGAACTCTTCCACACTTGTGTACAGATCTCTCGAACGACATTTCAGGTTTTTGTTTGTGAAGTTGAGCATCAGGCCGTGAAGAAAATACGATGCAACATGGTCCGAGATGACAGAAATGAGACGTTCATATTACTTCCTTCCCGAAGGGGCGTCCCGGTCTCGTATCGCACAACAAGTCTCTGAAAAAGGAGCTTATTGTTGCTTCCCGAAGGCTGATAAGTGCCGGAAGTCTAATCTCTGCAATTCCAGGAGGCCGTCTTTATCTGGCGCCGCCTCAGGTTTCTGCAGTCCGAGCATATTTTGTCGAGAGAAGATGGAGGAGTATTCCTTATAGGAAGCACACGGGTCCGACCTCCAGGTGGTAGCGGGCGCCGGGCTCCGGGCTCGGCAGGTCATACACGTCCACGATGGGGAGTAAGTTCGGGTCCTGGCTCTGGAAGATGAAGTGCGTCTGATGCCATCGGCCATCTTTGATCTGAAAGATAAGATCGCATTATGTCCCTTGATGATGTGGAAGACAACAACATCAGGGTCAGTCCCTCTTATTGTCGTTAGTTTGGTGCTGGTTTTCAGATTTATGCCTTCACACCAATACGATGGAGGTAAATGCAACAACAATAAAAAAAGAAAAGTCGTCGTCTTTCTATGAACAAAGGACCAGTTATTCTGGATAATCCACAGACTGGGAAATTATTATTGGAACTACTTTCTACTTAAGAAATCCCTCGAGACCTTTGACAAGGAGGTCTGTGGGTCATCCAGTGTAACGGGGACACCGTTTATAGAAAGGCCTAATGCTGTTTGACATTTTCATACCAAGTGCCTCAAACTGAAGTCCATTCACCTCCACTCTATTAGGCCGAGTGAAGGAAACTTCAAGTGTGGAGCTCCGGCAAGAGGACAATAATCTTCGCATGATCTTTGCTAAGCATAAAGACTTGAATTAAAAAAACAAACAAACAGGTAACCTGGTTTATTCCAACTTAAAAAAATGTGTCTACTGACATTTCTGTAAAAACTACTAATTAATATCATAAATTATGTTTTTACTGGGAGTTGTTTAAATTAAATGCCACAAAGTCTCTGCATTTTGCCAAGAAATCTTGGATGGGAACTACCGGATGGGAGTAAAAACATTTATTGGGGCTATAAACCAGATAGTTTGTAGTTTTAGTAGGTACATTTTTACAACATCGGACAGTCAGGCTGGTTATTTCCACGTTTTTAGTCTTTATATCAAGCTAAGCTAACTTCCTCCAGCTTCATACTGAACAGACATGAGAAGCTGATCATCTCAAACTCTCAACAAGACAACGAAATAAGTGTATTTTCCAAACTGTTGAACTCCTCCTTTTAAGGATGTAAACGTGTTGGACACGGCGGAGGGACTTGCATGCGCCAACAGAGACCGAGCGTACCCAGCAGTCGTCCCTGGGTGTGAGCGGCTCCAGGAGGTCCCCTGCCTCTATCCTGTCCCCCGTCCAGGTCTTGAAGCGCACAGCCCCGGATGAAGGCTGCAGGGAGGGTCCTGCTGCCCACACCGGCGTGTTGAGGCAGTGGATGGTGATGTGCTGCACGGCCTCGGTGCTCAGAAGGTGGATGAAGTTCATCTGGATGCGACCCACTCCGATCTCCAACTATAAAGCAGGTGGATTTCTGTCAGGCTCTTAAAATGTGCCCGTTTATAGTAATGTACTCAAGTAGATTATCTCAAGTTTGGATCCGGATGATGTGACTGTGACACTGAAGAAGACCACACTGTCTTCTATTAGAGCATCTGATTGGGCTTCGTTCTCTTCAGGTCCAATATGTGATTATTATCACCACTAATTTTGATATAATCCATTATCTTCACCAAAATGAAGAATGTGTTTCTCTGATAAATTTGGTCTGTTTTAGTGAGAGTTTTTTTTTTTACCCTCCTGATGTCAACATTACCAATAACGGAAGCGTTTGACACACTTCATCATTTCAGCTCTGCTCTGAATCCCAGAGTTACATCTGGATCACAGATTGTTTCTTAAGTACGACTGTCTATCCCCATCATTTTATTTTGGCTTCACGCAGGAAACGTGTCGGCCCATATTTGTGTAACTGTGTGTGACGTGATGTTTTGTTGCAATATCTTATGGTGGTATTAGAGCTCCGATGCAAAGGAATGAAAGGATGAAGGGCAGCTGAAGAGTCCAGATGTTTAACTTGCCGACCGAGCGTTTGATGGAGACTTGGCCGAAATTCGAAGACCAAATGGGACGCTTTAAGATTCACTGATAGAATAATCCATCCAATAGTGCTCGAGTTTACTGTATGAAGCCAGAGATGAACAGCTGTGCTCCTTTATTTATCACGAGTGACACACGGCCCATCTTAAACTCTTAAGCTTCTCTCATTTTTGAGAAATCCTTTCCAAGACAGCACGAGGAGAACATCTTTCACAAAGACCGAGGCAATCCGAGATTTGACATTCATCTGCTGTGTTTTATGTAGCTGAGCTAAATGGATGAAGAATAAAGATCCTAACCTTGGACACTGTGATAGGTTTCAGGCAAGTCTGACCTCCACCGGTGAAGTCGCACGTCACCTCGATCGTGTCGGCAGCGCAGCCGAGGTTTGGATCGATCCAGTAAGTGCCTGTAAAGAGGAGCGACAGAGCAGGGACGGGTTACAATTTACAAAAGCAGAGAGAATATGTGGACGGAACTGATGGACCGCCTCCTCACCATCGTACATCCTCTGCTCACAGTTGTGGAGGTCTCGGCAGATGCGGGCGGGATTGTCGCGGGTCCCCAGCGGGTTCTTCAGACTCTGGATGAGCGTGCCGAGATGCTGCAGGGTCTTAAAGATCTCGGTGCCCTGGTCCAACATGGGTAGCTCCATGCTCTGCTGATTCTGGGGCGAACATAGAAGGTGGCACGAGGTTTTAAAAAGTCATTTCTGTTCAATGTACATTTCAGAACTTTTCCATACGAATGAACGTCCGTTACATTCTGCCAGATGAGTTCACAGAATGTTGATGAAGCCTCTCACCTGCAGTTAATCTTTGGATTCCACAATATACTGAGTTTTTTTCCATCTGGTGTCTGATGAGACAGATGAAACTACACCGGGCATGCTCAGTGAGCTGAGCACGTGCACCAGACCGAGCTGGCTAACCTCTGGTTTCGCCTGATGCTAAGTTAAATGTGGATGAAAATCGTGAAATTGCTCTTTTTTTAGACTTTCCAAATGTTTCCGGATCAAATGAAATAAATTGTGACGGTGAAATGAGTCATTTCACAACAGTTGTGATGCTTAAAACAGTGTATCCACCGTTTCACAGCCACAATAGCAGTGACTGAGTCGGCTACCTGATGTAATCACATCAACTGTGTCGATTGGCAGAAGAGACAGAAGTTCTGCACTGCAGGTTTTTAATTCATGTCCTTTAACTTTTGGCCAAAACATTTGGTAACTCGTACTTACTGTTGCTTTTATAAAAGGATGCTGTCACTTCTGTATTTTACTCTACGGCAATGACCGAATTAACTTGAGTAGGAAGCAACGTCTTCAAGTTAATAGAGAATCTGTTTTCTTGAACGATTCCTTGCGTTCAGCATAGTTTCCTTTCAAACTGACCTCGTGCCGCAGTGCAGCGTGGGAATCAATGATGACTTGAAACGCAGCGCCAAGAGCTTCATTTCTCTGCCAGAAAAAGACAGCATGGCATGAAGGTCAAACAACCAAGATCATTTACTCTTTCTTTGAATTATATCGTCATTCCCAAAGAGCCCAAACTAACAAATTAGGAGAAACATACTTACAAGTGAAAGAGCAGAACTGGGAAGACCCTGAAAACCAAAAGAAACTGCATTATTACATTTTTATTTTTGCGCTTTTGCGAACCACACGTTGTTTTTGTGTTCATGAAGCAGTTGTGTAAACCCGAATCGCCACCTTTGGTGGTGGTGGTGGTGTTCCATTCGCATCCAATAAGTACAGACACAATAACGAATGCACAGGAAATAAAACATGTCAAATGCAGAAAAGAAGAGCTGCTGGCTAAAAGCTATTTCATTCAATCACAGTGGAAACAAGCAGCCCCGACTAGTTACATGTTCCTCTAAATAACATTGTTTACTTGCAGTTTAACTCGGGTGTAAAGGCTCAAAAGAGTTTGTTTTTCTTTAAATGATTTTACAGCAGACAAGAAGCTGTGTCCAATATGTTTGTCATATTATTTTTTTGAAAGTAAGGTTGGGATCTGCATTGCAAAAAAAGCAAACAACCTCACACACCTCAGCCAAGAAACCAGGCTGTTTTTATAATGTTACCTGTGTTCAGTGCAGATCAGCTTATTCGGACTATATTGTTGTGTTTGACAAGTTTCTTCATCAATAAGATACTTTTGACTGATGAAACTTTTTCTCGTGCAAACATTTGATTTGGAAACAAATGGAATTCTTCAGGAGGAAGAAGCATTAGAACATTTTGTCTCTTGTTAAGAGACAGTAGAGTTAAAACGTCAGTCTGTTTCCACTATTAGACTTTAATCAGTCAGTTTGCTGCATCATGTTCTCCCTGTTCATGTTCTCACCATCCTTGTCTGAGAAACAACTAATTCAGCCGCACATTGCAGGAACATGAGAGACATCGTTCACGAGGTCTAATTTTCTCCGGTATTTTTCTCCACCGGACCGACTGGCATAAAATGAAAATGGTCTTTTTACATCGTGTGAAATATATAAAAGAATAACTCACTGGTGGTCCAGGTGGTCCTCGAGGACCCGGAGATCCCTGAAAAAATTCCATCACCACATTAGGCTTCAAATTATGTATAACTCTGCTTTTATAAAAGATGATATAGTTCATTCATTTCTTCTCATACTGTGCAAGGACGAATAATGATCAAGCCACAGAAGTGAATAATTACTCACTCTTGGTCCTTGCAACCCCTGTTGGAGATGAAAGAAAATGAAATCAATATTCATAAGTAGACGAGTCCACAGTTGTAAATGAGTAAGAGAGCAGACCACATAATATTTGATCAGGTGCAGTACAATGCCATCTCGATCCAACAGATGGTCTTTATCTACTATGTTTTGAATTGCTATTGAATTGCCCTCTTGCTTCTTTGCAAGCCTACACTCTGAAATCTTGTTTGCACACAGCAAATCCTATTTTCACACAGCAAACTCATACATGAATGTTGGCGTTTGCAGATTGAAGTTATGAATTATGCTCGTGTGTGAGCGCTCAACAAACCTCTTCAAAAGCTTGAGATGAGCAAGCAGCCAACATTTATCACCCTGACGGGATTTCCACAGCAGCTAAGTGTCACTGCGAGTGTAACAACAAACAGTGGAAGACAATAGGAAATGAAAACTGCTGAGGGCAAAGGAGGCTGAGTGGTGTGCTGTCTCCATACTAAGTATCCTATTCTGTGCTCACAGTACGGACAGAGAAGGATTCATCAAAACAGCGCCACGCACCGTCTCCCCCCGACTTCCTTTGTCACCCTGGGGCCCCTGATGGAGAGAGAGGAGACAGAGGATCACTCCATCACTGCCCAAAAGCACAGAGAAGTCACATAAAGCGTGGCAGATGGGATGAGATATGAGGTACATACAGGATGACCGCTGGGGCCGATGATGCCAACGGGGCCCAGAGCTCCCTCCATACCCTGGAAAGTAAATACATGCTAGTGACTGAGGACGCATATGATGGAGCATCTGATGAAGCACTACTTATTTTTCATGCGAGGTGTGCTGTTTGTGAGCCTTTGGTGCGCCGGCATCGGCTGAAATGCTGCACCGAGTTACCGAACGGCCATTAATCTTCATCTTACCATCAAACCACGTGGTCCTTTGGGTCCCTGTATCCCTGCCAGGCCCACGTCTCCCAGGGGTCCCTGGAAACACACAAACAATTGGGTTTTTTTTTGTTGTTTTTGTTAAATAGTGGATAAGACACAGTGGGTTAAAGGTTAAACCAGCATTAAGTGATCAATGAATTTTGTTGAGCTTTATTGGCGAGAAGTAGGATTTGTTACACGGATTAATTTCTCTGCTGTTAGCGAGTGGAAACCTAAATCGTAAAATGTCTTTAAACTGCAGTCCATTAGGTAATAAAAGTCCCATACTACACATTACTACCTTACTGAACGAGTCATTTCATACCGACAGGAAATAATAATCACATCAAATTGCTTGGAGAAAAAAAAAACTCCACGTTTTTTTTTTGCCTCGACAGATTAACACATTTGTCATTTCTTTATCTTATTATTGATTTCATCTGTAACTTCTCCAATCCCCGAGTCTATTTTTCCTGAACAGCAGTCTGCACCCATCATCACTCTCATCTCCAATGGCTTTAAAAAAAAAATGTGTCAAATTGTGTCACCTTATGAGTGTGAACACATCTCAGCCTACTCAGAATGAATATGTGATATGAAATATCTTCAGGCTTCATAGAAAGTGGCTTTATCTTCAAGGGCTTATCTTTTCTCTCGGAGCCAAATAAATATCTTTACTCAGGACTCAGGGCTGTAACCACTACTACCATCATCAATTTCCTGTTTGTTATTATCACGAGTAATCCTCTAGTGTGTAAAAGGTCCAAAGAATTGTGAGAAATGTAAGGAACAGTTTCTCAGTCTTGATTTTTTTTTTTTAGACCAACAGTCTGGCACAAAAGTAAACGTCCATACGACACAGAATAATGCAGAAAATCCTCACGTATAGGAAGTTACAACCAAGTTCAGAGACGTCCTTTCAGACAGTTGTGGGCGCATTTTTATCAGATGTTGATCTAAACAAACTACCTCGTTAACAGCAGTAGTAGAACGTAACAAAGTACATTTACTCAAGTAAAAAACTCAATATACTGTAGTACCCTACATGAGTATTTCCATATAACTCCATATCTATTCCACTACATCTAATATTGGACTTTTTACTCCACTACATTTGTCTGACAGCTGTAAGGTTACAGTATTTAATACCCTTTCTGTCCAGGAAAAAGCACATCTTATTTTATACAATAAACTAAAGGATTAAATGTTCATGGGTTTAGAAAAATCTACTTTTAAAGCCAAATAAACCATTTAAAAAACACTGCGGGATCTGCGATTCATAAAGCTGAAAACAAGTGTTTTTCTGAGCTTGTTGACTTTTTATAGATTCAATGTTCTTCTAGAACAGAAACAATATGAACATACGAGTGTTTTCACAGTGTGGCATTCATTCATTTACTTAAGTAAAGGTCCTGAATACTTCCTCCACTGCTGGTTAAAGGCACACGGGCTGCCAGTTTTCATCTACCCTAATTTACCTGTAAAAATAGTGTTCATCCAAAAATCTTTGCCTAATAACAAAAACACTAAACAGCTCAAGCTTGATTAGTATGGTAGTTGTGAGGAAGTTGAAGTTACAAGAAACAACTATAACCCGTTTAATGTCTCCTATTATCTCGAATAAGGTCAATTCTGTTGACATTACAAATACAGTTTCAATCCAGAGCTTGAGCTAGTTAAACTGTTTGTTGCAGAGCCTTTATTTAATCTGATAACTTCACTATAACTATCCGCACCCAATGCTTCTGAGTTAAAACAACTATGTTAAAGTCCACTGAACACGAACACGAAGCTCATGTGCTTCACACTCCTGTTCACCTCCTGCTGTAGGAAAATATCCAACATCAGTCTGAGGGTTTTAAATGAAGGAGTCAGACTCTAATAAAGCCTGCTCCGTTTCTTCAACTGGCGATGATCTATATTGCAGCAGTGCTGCAAGTAAAACAGACTTATGGTGTAACAGATGTCATCCTGCGGCATGTTACAGTAATGCCTACCAGCTTTCATGCTTAATATTCCCAAAGACGATATAAAGTTATGTACCTCCGGACAAATTTAGACTTTTAAAACTTTACGAAAGTACTTCAAGCAAAAGATGAGTTAAACCTAGACAATCATTTTGAAGAAATAGTCGTGTCTCAGAGCCACATCATAAGCCTAGCATCACGGTTAAAGACTTTGTTCAGACCTGATTGACCTGGTTGTGAAAGGAGATTGCATATGAGCTTACCTTTGGTCCAAACAGACCCAACACCCCTGGAAATCCTTGTTCGCCTGTATAGCCCTAATAAACAGAGAGAAGAGAAGGGAAAGTACAGTCATCTTCATCTTCCAAAAAACTTTAGCTCATCTGAAGGAATTTGCGTTACTAGAAAAATCCGTACTCACTGTTTGGCCTTTAACTCCCTGATCTCCTTGTTTTCCTGGCAATCCCATCCCGCCAACAGAGCCTCTCTTCCCCGCTGGACCCGTTTGGCCTGGAAGACCCCTCTCACCCTGTAGGACACACACACACACACACACACACACACACACACACACACACACATATGAACATCCTCCTCAACCCGCCCACAACTGTTGCACCTGGGGAAACCAACAGAAATCACTGGGGCAGTAAGTGACTAGTTCATGATCTTTCACTGGCTCCCACTGATGGACTCTGCTAATTGAATCTACTGTGGCTGCTGACCCAGCAGGAAGCATCACTGCCAAGAATTTAACCTGAAGCCTCAAGAGGCACTGGGCTGTCGCTTTTTCCTTTCCATCACTTTGCTGCCCCTTCAAATCAATTTAGATTTAGATGCAGCAGGACCAAACAACAGTTTGCCTCATAACAAACCAATAAATGTTTGTGTAGAGCACCAATATATGACCAAATCAGAACGCAGCTTAGTGGCAAAGCACAGGTACTGAGGTGATAACCGCCTCATACCACAGATCTAATAACTGAAGCCTCTTTGTGTTTGTCACAGTCATGCATTTTATATAATATTGGCAAGGCTGTGCGAATAGAGACTGTGCCAACTCATTAATATTTTGCATCAGTAACTTCACAGAATTATTGCACTGGATAGGAGGTCCTGTGAGAGATGGTTTAAATACTTTTTGCAGAGTTTGGCCTTTGAAATCAGAAAAGGCTCCAACCATAAAGGCAGCATTACGGTGCCAAGGGAGGCAGTTCCAGCAGATTAAAGCTTGTTGGCAATTACTCATGATATTGGCAATAAATTTGCAGACTTTGTGATTTATAAAGAGTCTTGTGCTATAATTTAACATTAAGTTCCTTGTGAATTAAATTAAAGCTAGTACAAGAAATTTAAATGAAGAAAAAAAACCATCATCCTCACCTTCGGACCAAAGGAGCCTTGACTTCCAGGAAGTCCTGTCACACCACTTCTACCCTGCAGCCCATGTTTTCCAGGTGAGCCCACTTCTCCATCTTCTCCCTGCTCCCCCTGAACACAAAAAACTATTGATGAGTCATTTTTCTTCTCACTCATTGAAATATTCACCACTGAGAGTCTTTACCTTGATTCCTTTACTTCCATCTTTCCCAGGCAGGTTATCCAGTCCAGGTGGACCCTCAAGCCCTTCCCTGCCCACAACCCCATGAGGCCCGGGAGGACCCTCTGGACCCTTCGGAGACGACCATCAAAAACGTCATGTCAGAGCTTTGGGTATTAAATCGTTAAATGTACAGTGATTGTACAGTAAGGCAAGGAATGCATCCAACTTACTGGAGGTCCTTTGGTCGCAGATGCACCTGTGGCCCCTGATTTTCCTCTCAGACCCTAGAACATAAAGAGTTCAGCAGTTCTGATGTGACCCAAAATAAAGTCCAAATTTATTGTATGAAAAAAAATGCAGTTTCTCATTCACACACAATCATGGCAACTATTTATTTCTGTCCTTACTTGATCACCTTTGGATCCTTTCAGTCCTGGTTGTCCCTTTGGTCCTAGATGTCCCTGCAACAATGATTACTGTTTGATTTGAAGGATTTTTGTTTGGACAATCTGGGTTTTACATTGAAACGGACAGAACTGGGATACTTACAGGAAGCCCCGGGGAACCGCTTTCACCTCTCCCACCATCCATACCTATCTGACCCTGAAATATGTCATTTCTGCATTTCAACATTGCTTTAACCCATTTTACACTACAGCTAATGTGAAAACTGGAAAATGTTTTATTTTTTAAAATTTCACTTACAATGTATCCAGGGTCACCTGGCTCTCCTCTCTCTCCTCTGTCTCCAGGACGACCCTGGGTTCACATGGGAGCAAATAATAATGAAACTAAACAACCCAGAACGGCATTAACAAACAGCACATGAAAAATCAGTCCATGTAGAAAACTCACTCTGTCACCTTGGGGACCTGCAGGACCTTCGACCTTACTGTCGTCTCCCTGTTCACCCTAAACAAGCGATTCAGAAACAAAGAACCACAATCAGGAAAGTTCCCCTCAAATCCAATGGTCTCTGTAAAATCAATGGCTGTTTTATTTGAAACACACAGGCTGCTCTCTTTATATGAATGGCAAATCATTACATGCGCTATTACCCACAATGATTCATTTTCACATAAATGGAGCCAGTGTTTGTTCCAGGGTCTTTACGGGACTCATCAAACAATAGCCGTGGATGCGTGTATAATTTTAATAGTTATGTGCTGCGCATGTGTGAAATGAAATAAATAAATGAAGCGCCGACACTGGAATCTAAAAGTAGAGGAATAATTAGTGATGGCCAGGGGCTAAGCAAAACTGATAACTGCATGGGTGAAAGGCAACCTAGTGTAGCATTAGTGGTTTAAGCATCACTGTGCTTTAGATCTGTGTTTATCTGTTCGAGTGCCTCGTTCTCTCAATTGACAATCACAAATTTTGCAATGACCCGTGTGATAGCACGATATTGATTTAATTAGAGGGCAGGCACAGCTATTATTTCAAGGAATCTGGCGAAAAGAGAAAATCCACAAATATCCACATCCAGATGGCTTCTGCCCAGGGACTGAAAACAAAAATGTAAATTAAACCCTCAGTGAACTGTGGTGCAGTGTGTTATATAAGGTGCTGCTCCTGTCAAATAAACAAATTATGTGGCTAATATCTCCAAAATCATAACCAGAGGAGTCCAGGTGCCCGGCTAATTACATACATTTGATGGCGCTGAGTTAATTGGGCGTGTCCTCGTTCATATCATTGATCAAATCAGGGATAACGTTGAGGATATTACAAGGACAACAAGACAGACAAAGGACCGCTAATTAGGGACACAGCTGAAGTCCCAATGCATCAAAAAAGAAAAAGTGACCATGCAGTCAAAGACAGTGTGCTACATGACACTTTTACATTGTTAGGTAACCATTACAGGCCCTCACAGCTCATTACACACAGATGACTACAAGAGACAGCAAATAAGAGTGGAGAATGTACCTTTTCACCTTTTGGCCCCGGAGGTCCCAGTGGGCCCTGTGGTCCCATGTGACCCTGTGACAAGAAACATACTGGGAATGAATCTCATTTTAGGCCTGCTGCCTTCCAGCCTTCCCTCCACTTTACTGTGACAAATGTTCAGAGTGTACAAAGCCACTTCTGTAAGGTGAGAATGTAACGGTGTCATCGATCAGCACTTCATCTTCTTTTGCTACAGAGAATCCAATTTAACAATTCATCAGTCTGGTTGTGGTTATACCTATGTATCAAGAATCTGATTATACTGTCGCCTTAAATCTACAAGGATCGATTTTTTACCCGCAATTTGAACCTAAATGTGTTCTGTGCATACACAGGTGTAGAGTGCAGACCAGCATTATTGTCATTTTCATCTCTTATGTATACAAAACATAAAAAAAATAAACTACAAACAAAAGGCTTTTTATTCGGCTTTGCGAGATTGGTTGCTTTCTTCCCAGTAGTAGTCAGCTTCATGCAAAGCTAAACACTATATTCAAATTGTATAACGTTTCACTTAATGCCCCTAACCATGATAAGAAACCATATTTGAGCCTGATTTGTTCCTTTATACTGAAAATAATTATGTAAAATCAAAAGATAAGTCATTGACTGGAGACTCCATAAGACGGAGAACGGCTGATGTGGAGAGAAGTGATTTGACGTTTTTGTAGTTAACAAAACAATACAAGGAGTTGTACAAAGAAACTTTGAAAATATATACAATATATTTCTGCACAGGATATTAAGTAGAAGCTGAGAAAGAAGGCTCCACATGGCTTTACAAAAAAGAAGTTCATTAGAAAAAGTTCAAAAGGCTTTATTTTAGAGACTGAAAACTTCTACTTTTCAATGTTTTTAATTGACAGCACAAATAGGCTCGTTTTGATTGAATTGATAAAGTGCTTACCTCATAACCCGATATGCCTGCATCACCCTGTTGGCCCATTCTCCCAGGAGCACCCTGGGAAAAATATGTATTTAGCACATAAACACCAACTAACAACTAATTAAGTCCCCCAGTCCATCTGTGGAGATCTTACCACCGGCCCGATGGTTCCTCTCGTTCCCTTCGGTCCAACAAACCCCGGCTCTCCCTGCTCACCGATTGACCCGGTCTCACCCAGATGACCCTGGTGACCCTTGTGCCCCTGGAGAAAGCCCATCAATGAGCAGGTATGCACTGTGTACAAACAGCCCTGACCAGTTGTGCAGCTAGTTTGACAATTTAAACATTCAATGCTGAAACTCTATTTGACAAGCACCTCCGATGTCATGCTACTGGAGGGTGCTGACCTCGCTGTTTGTTCACTGCTACATCCAGCTCCCGCTACAAGAGACTAAATTCACAGAAAGGTGTTTTTAGCTCCAAGCAAAGTAAACTGACAAACCTTTTCTCCTGGCTTTCCACTTTCCCCAATTTTGCCAGGTTTACCCTCCTGACCCTGGTAAACGAAAATCAAACAGAGTTGTCAGTGGAAAAAAACGAGCTGTCTTTTTTACTGGAGCTGAGTGAAATTTGGAGAGTGTGGCCGAGGCACTCACCCTCACGCCCATCAGTCCGGGAGGTCCAACTGGTCCTTCCTGTCCTTTCAGGCCGATTTCACCTCGGTCTCCTTTAGCACCTTCTGGACCAGCGTCCCCCTTTTCACCCTGGGAAGAGTCATGAAAAAGGTGATCATACAGATGAGTTAGAATAAACTGGATTATTTTGATAAAAATACATTTTGACAAGAGTCGCTGGATTCTGGTCTGTTGGAGCTTGAATATGTTTGAATGAAATATACAGACTGGAAAAAAAAAAAATCAGTTTTTATGTCCAATAAAAACTTTCATCTTTTATAAGTCATAAATGAATATGACATTACAAATTCCTTTCACTAAATTAAATATTTAATTGAAAGGTCTGTCTGTGCCTAAAGTATTTTATATGCCACTTATGATATGAAGTAAAGAAATGATTGGAGAACGGTTACTGCAGAGCCTGGAGGGACCTCAACAACAAATGCTTGTTCACTCATCATTGTGAATTTTCTCAATGAGACAGTGGCTACAGTTGCACCCGATGAACACAGAGGTCTGTCTGCAGTGTTTGGGGTTCATATCTACCAGTCTGAGTTTGATGCTGAGGAGGGTTCCAGCTCATATTGTAAATAATATATCCAGCATTCACAGGCCAACAAAAGAAGCCCAGACAGAGAAGATACAAACTGCATAGCTGGCTGTACATCAAAGTCGAGCAGTATTCTGAGAAAGCAGCAGTTTCCATTGTGACAGCTCAGGCATGTAAACAAAGAGTTACAGTAGTTCAGCCACAGCGACACAAAAGAATGACTAATTCATTAGTTAGATGCAACAGGCTGTGAAATTGGATTTGTTTCATTGTCACAATGTAAATGTTCTCAGAGCATCACGTCATGAGAAAGTAGGCCAAAGCTCAGCTGTACATTACATGTAATATTATCATAAATAATTGCCAGGACTGCAGTTTTGTTGCAATTGTATTGCATGTAAAGAAAGCCAACAGGTCCGGCTGCCTTAGAGGAACTTTAAGAAACAGCTTAAACAGAGCTGTCTGGGTAAAATCAATCAGAAATTCAACCCAAACAACTACAAGCTGCCAAAACGACGTCTGTATAGAAGGCAGGATTGAACTGAGAACTGAGTCAAGAGAAACAACGCAGGAAAAGAGGAACATTAAACCTACACCGAGAGAACAGAGGACTCATCAGCAGCACATTAAAATATCGTTTTAGACTCTGTACTGTAGAAGGCCATATTTAGTGATGATAGATGTCTCCAAAGAAGCTCTAAAATGATGTGTTATCTCAATTTATTTGTTTGCCTCAGTCCATTCGTTTTTTACCAAATGATGTTTTCCTGTTTCACAAATATTCCACCCGCCTCCCCCAGCCTTCCCCTGATCATCTGACTGAAATGTCACAAATAAAAACCCTATTTGTTTTTACCTGGGAGAAAACCTTATATGTAAGAATAACATGTATACGGATAACGTTTTCACAAGCTTCACCAAGCTGGGATGTACAAAACCTGATCCAATCTAATCTACAAATAAGGAATCATGATTCACTCAGTTGTCTACGACCACAGACTGTATGTAAAGATATAAATAATAACTACATTTTATTCATGATGTGTTATGTATAATTGTATGTATAACTGGCTTTGTTATACATACATAGTTTGGCTTTCTTGAAGCAATTGTATTTTCTTGATTCTTGTTGTTCTGGGTTTTGTACCCTCATGGTTGAAATGCACTTATTGTAAGTCGCTTTGGATAAAAGCGTCAGCTAAATTAAATGTAATGTAATGTAAAAGCAAATGATTTAAAAACAAATATGGGTTTTCTCAGGAGGAGCCGATTGTATAAATATGCAAAAGCCTTTGGCTCTATGATAACACTTAATATTCTCGAAACAAGATTTAGGTGTTCAATTTAAATAACGGAGCAAGAAGGCAGGCAGAAGAACATATGCTGAGACAGCTTGAGCTCATTTAGTTCTTATAGAATTTTATGTCATGTGGAGAGTTCATTTCACCATGTCTGAGACCAGAGCGCAAATTATTCAAACACTGATAACAGATGTGATATCCGGGTCCATAATATGCCAAGTTACCATAATTACTCACATATTTTGGGAGAGTTAATGACTTTTTTTTTTTTTTATTATGATTTGTTCAAATTCCAGTTTGTGTTTTACAAATTAATGCAACAATAAACCACAAAGATGCCCCGTTTTCATTCCCCTAAGAGAGCTGCAACTGCCTCACGAGTTTTCCCTCCAGGAGCTGCACCGTGGCCAGAAACCTCTCAAAGAAGTTTACTCTCTAGAATAACAGAAAATGTCCTGTACAGCACAAAGCAGAGCAGACTCTCAGGTTCACTCTAATCCTCACTGTTCTCTCTGCTCAAATGTTACCTCCCTCTTGAAGCCAAAAGCTGCTTGTGGGTCTGTCAGCCATACTTCCAGCAGTTTGGCTCTGCTGAATCAGCAGGATTCCGTGCTTTCTTTCTTTTTCTTTTCTTTTTCCTGCCACAATATTTGCTAGACAATAAAGCTCTTAAAATAACCCATCTATCTGTTTTCACTAAATGTCAACACAAAGCAGCTTCAACTGCACAAAGGCCAATATCTCACAAATAATACTTTAGTGACAACTATGTGACAACTGGCCAAAGTCTTAATAGAAGTTTTTTTTTGTTCATTTAATGTGGGCTGCATGACTCTACAATTAAAAACAGCTTCTTTTTAAAATTGTAATAATGCATATCTTAAATTTTAGGTCCTGGTATGACTTTTATTTTGATACTTGCCTTGGCTCCATCAGATCCACTTGGTCCAGCCTCCCCATCAATGCCTGCTTCACCCTGATGGACAAATCAAACACAATGGGTTGCTTTTGTGACAGCATGAGAGGAAGCTAAAACAGATGTGCAGCAGGCCACAACACTGGCAAAGCTACATTTAAGTGGATGTTGGAAACTAATTTAGCGCTTGGGTTACTGTGATGCAAGTGATGTGTCCACTTTTGAATATTTCTGATGGTTTGTCAGAATAAATTCAGAGCACTTTAAATAATTTAGAAAAACATCAGATACTCACTCTCTGGCCGATCAAACCCTGCTCCCCGATGCTACCAGGTCGACCAACAAAACCCTGTCAAGCAAAGGAACACGGTCGTTTAGTCAACGGGGATAAGATAAGTGCAAATAGACATTTTGAGTAAAGAAAAACTATTTTTGCAAGCAAAGTAGGCTAATTACATTTTCGAAAGTGCACCATAACCTTTTATCAGTGTCTTGCTACAGTTTCAACCAATTATGTAACTTAGTCATTTCTGATTGGCTGTATTTTTTCCAGTACAACCGCTATTTGCACCACAGCTACATGCAAGTAGTTTATACATTGTTAGTCACACGTCCTGCTTTCTAAACCGTGAGCCTTCAACAATAAAATTCCACTTGTAAGTCTCTTCTTTACAATCTTGGTAGATCACTCCAACTCCAGTTACTCCAGTTTTCCGATTGGAGTGGACAATAGCTCACCACGTAAATGTATGAAGCACAGAACAGATGTTTGTATGTCCAAACTGAATCATCATTTGAGATACAGATATTGTACGGTATGATTACACAGATTAGGATGTGCTCCCCGTGTGGCCACAACCATTAACTGCGGGGAAAGCTGTTGTGATGTCATAATTCCATTAAAAATAAGGTTTACGGTGTAATTTGAACAACATATCGTCCTCTCCACCTTCTCTCCAGGTTCACCGGGCAGTCCTCTCTCTCCAGTCTTCCCCGGCGGCCCCTGTCAGGAACAGTGACAGTCTTTATTATTTTGTGCTAATGTAAAAGTCGGTGGGAGTTCTCACACAGGCTGTGTGATCAACTCACCCTCGGCCCCATCTCCCCCAGCAGCCCTATCGTTCCTGGTGGCCCTGCTGGTCCCTGCAGCAACAAAGCAAAGAGGCATCAATAAAAAGGTTAAGAGCACTTTCTAATCTTCCAACACCGTTGAAAGTGACAGTAAAGGAGAGAAATGTGAGGAGAAATAAGAAGGGGGCAGAAAGTGTGGATTTGTGGAGATAAGTTAATCTGGAGGGCTAAGAACCTTCAAAACACTAAGCCAAAGCTTCTGAAAGTGATGAAAACTGGCCTGCTGTTATGGAGACACATTCAGGCTACAATAAAGCTGTCTCTACAGAAGGGAGATGGTGTAAATCAAATTGTCTCCGACTCACTACTTCTCTGCTTGTGTCTGTGAGACTTGGGCAGAACGAGAGAAAGAGGATTAGGCTGTCCAGAGCTTTTTGAACAGGATATGGCTTTCTAGGAAGAACGGAGTAAAAGGTATTAAAAAGGAAATTCAGTCAATATATGCAAGGACAAGGAGGGTACACAGTCGGTACTGGAGAGCCACGGGTCATTGTAGACAATGAAACACCGAGGTTTGTAACTATATCCTCTGAGAACTTCTGCAACTGCCAAAACCTTATATAACTGAACCACATGGAGTAAACACCAGAGACAAAAATAACTTTACAGTGGCTGTTGTGACAGTAGCTGAGGTTTATTCTCACACCGGGACCAAAATACTCAACATCCATGTAGGTAAATAATAAACTCACTGGCTCTCCTGCAGTTCCTTTGGCTCCTGGAGGTCCCGAGGGCCCTTGAACACCCTGAAAAGAATAGTTTTTTGTAAAACACGCACACACGAACACACACACAATACTGGTAGTCATTCACATGTTGAAATGCTTCTACAAGAGCAACAGTGCACCACAAAAGCCTGACTTATCCACTATGTGTTCCCCCAAAATGTGTCCACCCCAAAACCAAGACTGACCTAAAAGAGAACTCTGTTAGCCCCAATCACTTACTGGAAATCCCTTCGGCCCAGCTTCACCTGGAGCACCGAGCCGTCCCTGCAGCACAACCACACAAATGGAAAAATGAATTCTGAGGTGGAAAGAGACCATTCGATTCGAATGCTGTTGTTTCGTTGTGTCAGCGTTATGGTGGGATAGTGGGCTTAGTCTCAGTTCACTTTCTTGTGTGTTCTTGTGTCCTCGTTTACGTTTTATATAATAAAAAATAAATCATTTCCAGGTTATAGGACACAGGGAGGCTTATATAAACACAGGGCTGAATGCAATGACTGTTCTTATTACCTTAAAATGTCTTTGTCGATTCTAAAAAACTGGAAAATGACAGTCAGAATTGTAAGAAGATATCTTTAGATTTGCTTTTCCATATCCCATAGGTACTCAGATTACACTTACCACATCAGAGTACTTTTGATACTTTCAGTACATTTTGCCGATAATATGCACTTTTACTTCAGTGAGTCAAATACAGGGCTTTCCATTCTAATTGACAATTATTCCATTGTTGTGTTACTACTTTTACTTTATAAAATGATTCAAATGACTCTTCCTCAACTGAAAAAAGTATTTTCCATTTGATTATTAAAATAGTGCAAAAATAATTGATTATTTGCCCATTTTTAGCACTGATTAAATATCTGCAGAAGCGAGCTGAAGATTTACCAAACGATAACCTGACCAACAACAAGTAATTGTAAATTGGGAAAATGTAATTAAAAACTACAACAACAACAACAACAACAACAAAACACGAATGGAGTAGTGCCACGGCCAAAATGCAGATGGAGAAATGAATGAAGAGGTGCATCCTTCATCATCATAGACTGTACGTTACATCAGCACACAACCTTTACAGTATCAACATCAGTCCATATTTATCTAAGACACAAATTTTGCTACATTTGATAACTTTGAAAGACAAAGTGATTAAAGTCCAGAAACGTCTGTACCATCTCCCCAAATAGGCCCGATTTTCCTGGTGGACCATCGAGGCCCTGCAAAGAGACAAAATAACAGTTAACTGAACTTTCTGAATTCCCCAGAGTTGAAATGTTTCTGACTGCCAAGCACAACAAGAACTATCGATGTCTCAAGGCTCTTTGATTTAACATTCTGTTGATAAATTTGCAGTTAACAGGATAGTCCTCTAAAGATCCTTTAGATGGTGAAAACAGTTCATAATTACGGTTTGGAGAAGTTTTGTAAAAACTCTCACAACTGGTTTTTTTTCAACAGATCCTTGGTCCAAGTTTTTTTTAGCTGTTTTCCATTGGACATATTTGATGCGTGAAATTAGGAGACTTAAAGCCAAATACTGCCCTAAGGCAGTTGAAGAATAATTATCACCAGTTAGCCACATCCTGAACTCAACATGAGGCTCTGAATATGTTTTGTTAACCATTGTCACCTTCGACTTTCTGACCATGTGCTCACCTTCACTCCTGTTGACCCTTTCTCCCCTACCGGGCCATCAGGGCCTGTTGGACCCTACACAAAGAAAAATAAATATGTTCCTGATGAATATCTTTATAGGTTGAAAAGCCCTTAACAGACCTAAGGGGCATGCTGTTTAACATAATGAATCAATGATGTATCTGCATTTCTGTCATCTCTATTTAATAAAGCCTGGGAGGCAGTGCTTCTGGTTTTATTGTGTACGATGGTTTAAACCACACTGGAGACATCATCAAAGATTGTGGTTATTTAGCAAATACTTGGCATCTGCAAACTTGCTCTGTAGTGTGCCCAATCCACACTGTGTAGACTTTGTCCCTGTTTTTCCACGATCACACGCAGTGGTACCGCCTGCACACTGGGGTTATTGTAAAAGAGCTTTGGGAAAAGGTCACAAATCCTGGAGCTGATTCATCCTTGCCTTTAAAACTGAACCAAACTATTCATCGTCAGAAGATACTGAAGGGTGGACCGTGTCTTTTCCTGGTTGTTCATGCTAGTGTCTTATGTAAAAAGATCTATACGGAGTCAGACTAGAATATAGCTCCTAAATACACGAGGCCTTGAAATCTCCATTTTTGCTTGGTAATTGGAATGAATCTGTTCAAGACTGTTGGTGGGGGACCGTGTTTAGTAATGAGGGAATGTATTGTACTCATTGCAGCTTTGTATGATGGACGACAATGTGTCTTGAACTTGAAGTAAGACTATAAATTCATAGTATTAAGTGTGCTGATCACCCGAAAGTCATTTTGAATCATTACATAACTAAAGCTGACCTTTTAGAGTCATATTCACAATCTGTTCATTTTTCAATAGCTTCTGTTGTTAAATAGAGACATCAAAATAAAATGGAGATTAATAAATCCAATTAAAAAGTTATTCCAGTTGTTTTAAATGCCCCGTTTTGTCTAATACTAAGAAAAATGTGCACATGAGAGGGTGTTTGCACAATACATTTTCTTAAATCAAGCCAGACTTTTGTGATATTGAAGGAGTGATCACTCCTGTTTGAAGATATGGTCACCTGTTTTTTTGTTTTTTTTTAAAAAAAACATCTTATTGTAGGAGACATGGAACATTTTGAAATTTTATCAATACATGTTTTCTTTTGTCTATATATTTGTATATATATATATATATATATATATATATATATATATATATATATATATATGTCCATATGATTGAGATTGAATGTTTTATGGTGAGAACATTTAGCACCCATCCATCCACCCCTCCAAAATCAGACGGATTTTCAGATCCATTTAACTCAGAACAGGCGCATTAGCTGGAGGCTCACCCACGTTCTCTGGCTTTCTTTTGAAGTGCACCAATTGTATGGATTTTAACTGAACAGTGCAGTGGAAAGAAAATTAAAATGATGGTAATGACTTGCTTGCATGCAGAAATGATGCATCATTTGAAGATGAGGAATTGCTTGAATTTACAAGTGTCTGGTGGGATGAGGGCAAAAGAGCAGCTTTTAAACTTAATTGGATGACACAGTAACATGATGCTCATGTAAGACTCTGGAAGTAAAAATGTACAACTTAACAAGATCAGGGAGCAAACAAAAAATATAGGAGTAGGTGTAAAACATAAAGCTCACATTGGCAGGAATGTCTCAAGAGCCCCCATGAGTCCCTGCTAAAAATCTAAAAACATGATGAGACTTGTTTTTCTTTAGTACTGTAGATTACTTAGCCTATTGCGATAATGGACAATAACAGCAGCATGTAAAAGGGCAGCTGATACTTGTGAAAAATAAAACCCATGTCTGAAGATATTTGCAGATATTCACGGCCCCTATTTAAGTCAGATAATCAGGCACAAGATAATGTCAACAATAAGACTGGTGTTTAATGGTGCGAGTCTTAATTCCATTTTCCAAAGTCGTGATATTCAGCTATTATAGTTATGTGTGTGATACTAGGGAAGCCATGTAAAACCAATATAAAGAGTGAAATGCCTTAATTATACCACCTATTCATGTTAAATCAAATACACCCCAGTGACCCAGCTCTACAACCAAAGGCTATTTTCCTAAAGTAGAAAACTCATCTAAGGAAAAACCGATGAACACTGGATCTATCATGACCTCGTAGCAGACACAGCAATGATAGCAAGTTTTCATGTACAGTAACTCGTTTCACTGTATGCAGCAAGATGTTCGCACAAGCAGCTGCAACTTGTAGCATCTCTTTAGAGATATAAAGTACTTTGTGTTTTACTTTGAGGTTTTATGGAGGGTTACTGAGGTTAAGTTACGCAGCATTTCTTGGTAATGTGTTTTTGTGCTGCAGTCTGTTCAGTGTCAGTTTTTGTAATGTTACACAGTTTTTCTTCCATTCATTTCAAATAAACTGTTGCTGCTGCAGTAAATGTAAAATGCATGATGTATTTTATTGGTTACGAGTAAAGATAAAACAAAACTTACAACAGTCTACAGGCTGTGAGGCTGGAAGCTGACAGCCAGCATTTCAACAGACATACAGCATGACGAAGATATAATGTCAGTTGGGCAGCAAAGCATTGGACAGATCAAAACTTTCTTGGGGCCGTGAATATCTGCACAAAATGTCAGTAATTAATTTGTCAGCTGTTGAGATTTTTCTGTCTGGACCACACTGATCCCTAAAAAGCCAAGATGTCACTTTCATGAACTGGTTGTAAACACAATTACATAAAATTTGATAAGTGTATTCTAATGGTTATGCAATCTTTTAACACAGATTGTAGTTACGAACCCTCCTGCCTTTAGGTCCTCTGATGCCAGTAGATCCCCGTGAACCAGGAGGCCCCTGCATGTGTGTGAAAAGAACATTCTTGGAGTTTGCCTGTACCAAACTGTGTAAAAGAAGATGCAAGGGACAGCAGGTCTCATTCTTATCTTATGAGCAGTGGGAAGTTAAAGACTGAAACACAGACAACACTATTAGAACAGACATAAGACATTATTCATTTTACCAGGACACAACTCTTTAGTGTTTTTGTATGATGTTAATTATCAAAGGCTGCATATAAGTGCCTTTACAGAAGTTAGACAAAAGCAACACGGCATTGTTGTAGTTGGAGTTGATCAGAAGTGTAACAAAACAGGACTTTAAAATCAGAGACGGCACTGAAACCTTGTTACTAAAGCTGGTATTACATATCAGACAAGGTTCAGTCACTTAGACGACAGACCAGGCTGTTGTAGTCTGTGACTCATAAAACTCCGATAATGATGATAGTAAACTTACTGGGATCCCTTCCGGTCCAGGTAGCCCCGTCTCTCCAGGTATTCCAGTGTGACCCTGATGGATACAACATTACTCAAATGATATCGACATGATTTATCTTGAAGTAGTTCTCAGAAAAATCGAAAAGCCCTAATCATTTGCCTAATAGTTTGAATCTGTCTCTCCAAACATATCACACCCCATCCCTTACATATGCAGAATTGAACGCCCCCCAGGTACGAGAGATGGGGTCCAGACTTACTCCTTACCATCGGCCCCGGTTCACCTGGAGGCCCGGGAACGCCCGTCTTCCCTCGATCCCCCTGAGGAACCACAAGCCACATTTAGTGAAGCACAGGCCGGGAAGCGACAAATGATCTTCATTAGTTAATTCAATTAGTATGTCTAATGATACAAAAGAAAAAAAAAAAAAAATCCCATCCAATAGCCATTTACAATTTTACAGAGCCTAAAGTGATGACTGGTTTAGTGTTAACAACAGTCCAAAACTCAAATATATTTAGTTTGCAATTACATAATATAGAGAAAAGCACAATCTATTGACTTTAAACAGTGGTCAGTGTATTTTCTGTTCATTGACTAATGGCAAAACCCTTTCGGCACCTTTCATGAGCCACTTCAACATTTTAACAGATTTAAATGGAACAAGTTGTGATACAAGCAAAGTATGACAAAATGAGACCATGCTTACCTTTTCTCCAGCGATACCCATCTCCCCAACAGGCCCAATGAAACCAGGCAGCCCCTGCAGGAGAGCAAACATGCCATCTTAATTGTCTCTTACTCTCTTAGATCTTTGAACTTCTATTTCTCATAATAGGCCGCTCAGCTCTGGGGCTCCGACAAAACAGACACACATTGAGCATCAAACAGAAATCAGCAGAAAGAGGGAGAAAAGGCTTTACCCTCTCGCCAAGCTTTCCGACCTCGCCAGTTATCCCGGTCTCACCCTACAGCAAAGTAGCCAATTAGCATATCACAAACTTATTCATGCCTTTCGTTTTTAGTTCAATTCAGTTGAAATGTGCTTAGAGGCCAGTTCCCCCGTGGTAACAAAGAATTAACATCTCATTTACACATATTCAGATGATACATTATCATAAAAGAGAACCAGCGAAAGAATGTTCAGTTAAGGATGACAGCGGTTCGGTGGTGAATGTGAGACTGTTAGGTCTGACCTTGAGTCCATCTGGGCCTGTCAGTCCAGGGAACCCCTGCCTCCCAGGCCTGCCCTGAACAGAAAGCAAAAACGACAGAGAGAAGTATACTGAAGCTCCACACGGCAAACAATACAGCTCCTGTGAAAGGTGCAGTCTGTCCCTTAAGAGGCCGCAGCACAAAACACACCAACAACTGATGCCAAAATAACAACATCACTTTAAGAAACCTAATGATCCAGGAAACAAAGCTGTTTCCAGCATCAAAGGCTTCTTATTGCTCACTAAAGTCTTTGGGTCATTTGTGTTTGTTTTCAGTAATCACTTGTGGGTTACACTTCTGGGAGAGACTGAAGACAACCACTGCAAAAATAGAGACTTTCATTCCAAAAGGCTTTTCTATTGTTTGGCCTTGGACGACTCCAAACAAACACCTTTTTGGACATAGTCGCTGTGGACTTTTATTTATACTGCAAAACAGCTCAAAGCCATCCTATTTGTCTCTTATTAAGTCCTAAGTTTGGCTTGCATGCCCTCTTTTTCAACTATGTTCTATTACACTGATAAAACAATATAAAACTACATATGATGAAGATATTTGAAACTTAATTAAATAGCTTGAACTGCAAGTTTGACCTTTTGAATATGTACTACTGTATTGAATTGTGATTTTTTTTGTTTTGTTTTGTTTTAATGAAGATGTTCATCTATCTCATAAATCAAATGAATCAATGATCACATACAATTAAATTTGATAAACAACTCTCCATTTTAGGGTAACATTTGCTTTTGTTTGTGATTGCGTGTGTGTTTAAGACAGAAAAGAACATAGCAATTTGCTGGACCAGTCTGGTAATATGAGTACGCAGCGTCCAATAGGAAGTCTTTCAAAACAGCCTCAGAACAATAGAGAGATCCGTCAGCCAAAAGACTTACTATCCATCACTGCTCTGAATTATTCCTCCAAAGCTAAGTTTAGGCAGAGACACATGCGCCATGTGTGCGTAGTGATTATTGTGGTTTTGTGTGGATCCTCAAAGTTAATGGTTTATTGTGTTTTCTAACTCGTCTCAAGTTGCAGGGCTCATCCAATCAGCACTCACCTCGAGTCCGGCTGGTCCAACTGGCCCAACTGGTCCCTCATCCCCCTAACAAGACAAAAAAAACATCTCCAAAGGTAAAGAGGAGAAACAGTTCTTGTATCTATAACTCATTTTCAAAACATATTGAGTGAACCCCACCTGAAGTCCAGGTGTTCCTCTTGGACCTGGCAAACCTCTTGTCCCTTGCTTCCCCTGTCGATGAAACACTGAGGGTGAAGTCTTACTTTATTTCTCTGAGGAGAACTGAGTTAATGTCACTCCACTAACCTTCGGTCCTTCAAGGCCATTTATTCCTGGTGGGCCAATGTCACCTGGAAAGCCCTGTGAAAATAACAGGAAATGAACTTTCTTCAGAGTAGCTTACTTTGAGCACACAGCATTGTACAGAGGTATGAAAGAGTTAGCCAAAATGTATTATGCTTGTAAATATAACCAAGTCCTACCTCTAGGCCAGGAGGACCAGGTGAACCATCAGGACCCTTTTCACCAGGTTTGCCCTAGGAAATATCACAAAATAGTTTGTACATCATGTAGCTTGCACAAAAGCACTCCAATATAACCTTAAAAAGAAAGAAATTGGCTTCGTAGCACCTGTAAAAAAATGCATATCCTTCAATACACGTTAATGGAAATTAAATTGTCATAAAGCTCTGCATCAAATCCCCCAAAACAACTGGAGCTCAGGTGATATCCTAATAGGAGGAATGAGAACAGCTGCTATCATTGCTGCAAGGTGCAGAAATCACGCAGCAGATTAAGCAAGCAGGCAACTGGGTTTTTTCCGTGCGAAAATCTCAAATCAGATCAGAGAGCACTGACGATATTAAGGACACTTTCAATCACGAGTGCCAACTGTGGAAGATGGATTAGTTTTAAGTCGGAGAGTATTCGCACTGGAGATTTGCCTGTGTCCTGCTCTTCGAGGGGTTGTTTGTGCCTGATTAGACCAAAACTCTTCTACAAAACTCTTCTATTGCTTTTGTATCTGTTTGAAACTTTACACCCATTTTTTTCTTCAAGCGCAGTAGCATTTCTATTTTGAGTGCATCTGAAGACTCACTGGACCTCTTGAACCCACCACTACGCTTTCAGAACAAAATTCTTATCTGAGGCTGAAAAAGGAGAAACTTCCTTCACCACAAACCGCACAAGCAACCAAAACAACCTGCACCATTTCTATATGAAGTTATACTGTGCAGTGTAGACATGAACTGCACTATCACTCGTCAAAGATTAGACGTGCATTTTAATTAATGACATCAAAACTCTGCATTGATTGTGGGAACTGTATCGCAGAGCTTCAGATAGATTCTAACTTAGTATAGAATCAATTATGGCGTATGGCATTTTCACGACAGAAACTCTACATGTGTAATCAACAATGGATATTTACATATAAATCAACAGATGATGATGACGATGATTATGATTATGTTATTGTTTCAACTCTTTCACTGCTGGTACTCAGTGTTTGAATGGGGGAAAAGAAAATACCTGAGGCCCACAGTTTCCACGAGGACCTGGCGACCCAGGTGAGCCACGGATACCCTGTAACATAAAGCAAAAGCATCAACAAGACAAACAAGTTAAACCACATACAGTACTGTGCAAAGGCTTTTGGTACTTTAGTTTTTTTAGATTATCATTAATGTAACACCATCTAGGAGGGCACCTTACTTTTAATGCCTAAAATGTGCTACATGGAAATAGTAAATGGACTTTACTTAAACAGCACAAATAGAGTGCAGTGCAAAGCACCATCCAACAGGTCTCATTAAGCCACGCACACAAACCGATGGTGGCTGAGATGATACATAAGAAGCTCGTTTAATCAGAGGTAATCTGGAGTTTAATGTCTTGCTAAATCAGACATGGATGCAGATTGATGCAGATACAGGAAGCCAAAAATCGAACCGATCTCATTATTTATGGATGATCCACTGTATCACCTGAGCTCAGACACCTACCTTGTCCCCTTGATATCCACTCTCCCCCTGCTCTCCTGGTAAGCCATCGTCCCCCTGAGAAAACACAGACACAAAACAAAATGACCTGAATGTTAACAAAACAAATAAACAATCAACAACTCCTGCACCAGGAGTGCTGAGTAACACGCGTACTCATTATAGCTTTGCGTTACATTTTTAGCAATTCTGTGGTTTGTCACCGCTGGCATTCTTGTATATAGGAGGTTATAGTTTGAGAAAGACATATGCAGATCACCTTATCACCTTTCAGTCCTGGTTCCCCTGGATTTCCAGGTACACCCTTAAAAAAAAACAAAAAAACATGATAAATGATTAAACAAGATTAACGAGCAGTTCTGGTGTTTCCCTGTTTACTACAGTTTATATACACTGTACACTGTAATTACTGTCAACACCAATCACATATAAACATGAGTTTAATCACTTCTTGTTGGCATTCAGTATTCATTATATTGAAAACCACACATCATTTACCTTGAGTCCTGGTGGTCCTGGTAAGCCCATGATGCCAACGGGGCCCATGTCTCCCTGCAAACAACACCATAAACAAAACACATACTGATACATGTGTTTGACAAGTGCTACTATTACACTCGGGCAGGAAATTTCCAGATTTTTAGTATTATTATTTGAGACGTTGAACATCTTTTCATTGAATCAAAGGCAGCTAACCAAACAAAATAGTTGAATAATTGACAATGATGCCATCTTTTGGCACTGTGTGCACTTGACAGTCTTTTGGGTGCATTTTGGTCAGCAGCAAAATGTTTTAAATCCATGGTCGGTGTTCATAATACATAAAACAAAAGATGTGGAAGAATAGCATAGTAATGAATCAAATTTGTTCATTCAGAACTTTACAAAACAGTGGTTTCAAGCTACTATCCATAATAAAGAAGAGATGAAAAGAGACAAAGGAACTAAAGTGCAGAAACCACAAAACATAAATGAATAAAATCGGTCAGAAGTATAGAAGAACACTCACAATGAGGCCGGTGACTCCACATGGACCAGGAGCCCCCAGTTCCCCCTGAGGGGAGGGCGAGAAGAAAAAACAAGAGATAAAGAAAAGACACAACACGAGCACAGCCAGGTGGGGGCATAGAGCTGTAGGATCACTATAAAAGATACAATATGTTTCTTTATTTTGTTTGTAGAGGAGTGTTTCCTCCACTGATAGCCTGAGTTGAGTTTTTCTCCACTAAGTTTAGAACAGAGAGTGAGAGACTTGGCACTTGACACACAGAGCAGCTTGTTGTCCAAATGATCTAGCCCACAGCCACATGCCATGCCTACATCCTCTCCAAGCTACGCATCCAATGGAGAGACGGATGACACACAGCTCAGTGTGGCCTTCCTGTTGCCTCCTCTCCTTCTGAATGAAAGGAGACGAATTCAGCCAAATGGAACATCCCCGCTTCCCTCTGGAGGGAGAGGAAATGAAGCCTGGACGAGACTCTTGGAGGTCAGCCAATCTCAATCTCACACTGTCCCTGCCAATCACGAGCGGTGAGGGTCAAACTAAAGAAAGAGGAGCGCTGCGGGAAACTGCTGATGCTGCCCTCATATCAGTATGGATTATGATGGCTGAGTGAGTTACTGAATGACTGAGAGGATTTGGCTCAAAATCACTCTTCTGTAAGAATCAAATGTTCCTGCCATGAAACAATATGCAAGCAAGCTCTGAATCTGTTACTCTGCATTTTTCAGAAATAGGGTACAAGTGTGTCTGGATGTACATTAAACAACTTCAAGTTATACAGTCGCATTTTTCTTCTTGTTTAATTAGTCATCTGCAAATGGTATAATAATTTTATGTAAAGCACATGATGCTTCATTTTTATGAGTGTGATCTGGTGAAATCTCCGTCAGGTGTAGTTTAGACTTTAGGGACATACAGGAGGACTTCCATTGTGACAATACTGATTAATGTGTGCAGAAATCTACATCCTTTCACTTACTGGGTTTCCATCAGGGCCAGGAGGTCCCCTCTCTCCAAAGTCACCAGGAAACCCCTGAGCACACACACAAACAGCATGGTCATATAACCTGAGGGAGGAAGAGACTGGTTTTATCATGTCCACATGGTCAAAATGCCCATTTTCATGCTGGATGTTAGAAATTGCATGATTTCTTTCAGTGAAATTATTACACCAAACACAGGGGATCAACTAAGTGTTTCCCAAAACAGAAGTTTGCAGAGTAAAGCCAAGTAAATCCCATCAAATGCGCTCGCAGCACTTTCATTCCTGGGAGACCGTCAGGAAATTCCACGGCTGAGTGTTTCCAAACGACGAGTGTCTGCGTGTGCACGCGCTGGCAGGGAGTGCTCAGCAGCCCGCGAACCAAACCCCGAGGACTTGCCTAAATGGCTGAATAAAGCTGCTTGGCCCAGGAACTGCTGACTGTGCCCTTTTTTCTGCTTGGTGCTCGTAATTCCATTATAGGATAGAACAAGAGGCGTGATGAAGCCGCGAGGCCACACGCTCATCGTGTGCTTGTCAACATGCCAAAGTCAACAAGTAACCCACCGCACATCACGGCTCAGCTCTCGCCTATAGAGGGCGAGTGCTATGGCTGGGCAAATGATAAATGGCAGAGGAGCGCAGAGATGTCTCGCATTCTCTGTCTGCAGACAGCGAGGGAAAAAAATTAAGTATGAAGAGCACAAGAGATGGCAGAGATAAGACTGTTTGTGCGGCAAACTGCTTCTCAAACGTGGATAAAGTAATAAGAAGTAATTGGTGCAACATGAAGCCCAGAGGAAATGTGGAAAAACTTGCTTCTTTCCAAAAATGTCAATAACTGAACTGAGGTTGATCAGAAACACATGCAAGTCTTTGTTCTGATATTGACAAAAACTTTCACTGAGGCTGCCGAGACCCTTTTTATTATGGGATCTGTCCAGTGGAAGTGCTGCCACACTGTTCTGAACAAAATATAAAGTTCACTATACAACTGTTACAGGAAAAGGAGAGTGATTAGATGTTGTTTTAAGTTGTTTTAGACTTGAAAACATGTAAATCACACGTATTCCTACTGAATCAAACACGCCAACTCTTTTTCTCGTCTGTCTCTGCTGTGCTGTGCTGCTTTACTGCTGAGTCAGGACATTAAAATAAACTTCTAACACAAAGTCACTGACCTCACTTTTCACCACAGAGGGAGAGAAAGGGCTTACTCATGACACGGGTATTACAAACATGCTTTTTAACCGCAGTGTTTGTCACTGGCCATTTCTGCATAGTAATATTAAAAAGTCATGTACAACCAGACTGGGCCTGGGAAAATTTAGGATTTATACAAGTGGTTATGTGCTGTATTACAACTTTCCATGTAAGCCATGAAAGGATGGGGAATGTACTCGCAGGCGCCAATGACGATAGACGTCCCTGGTCTGTGGGTAGAGGATCCAGAGGGCCAAACCCACAACTGACACATCACATCATATCCGTTTGAAGCAAAACAAGCACAGTAATAAGCACACTGTTCAACAGACAGAGTTTCCTAATCAACTTCAACCACAGAAAATGTATTAAATGGAGATCGGAAATTTATAGATAACGACCACATTTGTCAATTCCCTCTCTTTAATATCATGAATTTCAGATGTTAAAAAGGAAATTGAGTCAGAATATATATATAATCTGCAATCAAATGAATATTTACATTTATAAAACATTCAGTAATACTACTGTGACCATATGCTTCCCCTTAGAAAGTAACAGTCCCTGCAGTTATCCCCAGCACCGCTGTGCCAGAGACTTTATTTCTTTTTCACATAAGACCAGGAAGGGTTTGACTGGACTCAGGTTTCTGTCAGCGTAATGGTCATTTAATGTTCTTTAAAGTAGTTCTGCACTCCAGTAAGAGCCAATAAATCACAAACACCGTTTGGCTCAATTCACAATGTTGTCTGAGAAGTATGTTGAGAGAAAACTTTACCGGCCTACCCATCTTGCCCTTCTTCCCATGAACGCCAGGAATTCCCTGGAAACAGGAAAGAAAACAGTGGAGACACAGAGAGAGAGAAATGGACAAGGAGCGTAAAGAGAGATAAACGTGTATTACTTTCAAACACAGAAATTATTAGACGATAATACCATTGATCATAGTTCACGTGAAATTTGGATGCTTCTTTAACACCAAAAAAATAAAAGGATTTGATAGAGTGAAAACAGAAAAACTTAATTTGTTAGATCTCTACCACCAGTGGAGAAAAAATATAAACAGAGTTTCAAAGTTAATTCTTCAGCTTGGCATCAAAAATTGACCAAAACATTTCAAATGATCCATTCAACAGCTCTGATGGCGCTTTTGATAGTGTCACATCAATATCTTCAGTGAGAAGATCTCAGAAAAAAAAAATTTAAATTTGAGCGTTTACAATTGCATGACAAGTGGGAAAATTTGATGACCAACAATGCATTATAATCAGAATAAAGAAGCAGCTAATAAATGGATCCTGAGCAGAAATGTTGGATCAAATTACCAGACTGACAAACACACTGGAGGACCCACAATGCCATTTGGCTAGTGGGGCTAAAAATAATTTAAAAAAAAAAAGAACATTTCAGAATGCTTGGTAATAGGTTCCTAAGATATTTAGTCCCATTGTTTCAATCTGTTCTGGAGGTTCATGGAAATATAAATCTTCTACTGCACCTCTCCATGATTCAGGACAGGAGATGTATTATGTTGTGGGATTTGATCCATGGGAGCTTGTGCTACTTTAGGCTTAGAAAAGTGATTTGGTGAAGTGTGCCCCGGGTGTCTCATTATTTCAAGAAGGAAATCTCTTCCTATTTCATCATTTTGGAACGTGGACAGTCATAATGCAACCTGGTGGGCATTTGCTCTCGTCGCCACTAATACTCACTCTCTCGCCATCAGGACCAGGAAAGCCAAAAAGCCCAGGGACGCCAATGTGACCCTGGAGAGATGAATACAAGATGGAGCGGAGGAACAAATAAGGCAGAGATAAATGGAAAACCAAAGGGTGGATAAGTAAGCCACGATGAGACAAAGATGATGGACACTGTGTAGAACTGTTAGATAACAACAACACTAACACGTTTAAAAATCTCTATAAAGACTTCAGCAGTGATGGTTTGATCTGTTACTGTACTGAAAGGTGTTTGTTACAGCGGATGGAGTCTTGAAGAGCCAAGCCTTGAGGCAAGTGTATATGCCCATGGACTGCATGGTGCTGGCTTCCACGATGTAGTCCAAGGGCACATACCCTCACGTCAGGGATCTCTGAAGGTCTGTGGGCCAAACCTGCTCCCAGTGGAAAAGGACATATTCAATGAGACGCTTACATCTGAATACATTGTGGTTACACACCGCAGCAGGGCAATGAAGTTTTATGATATTTGGCTAGCAATAACAAGAACAGCAATGCCCCAGCAATAGTTTAAATATACAAACAAAACCATCTGTCATTATGATCTTGGAGTTAAGAAGGACAGACGAGTGGCGTTTATGACGCTGGCCTTTTTATGTCCCCACACTGGTTAGGTAATTCATTTAGCAGGCATTTCACAGCTCATTTAAGAAAGTGAAAGTTCAGCAGCGTTATTATACAGAGAGGAAACGTCCTCTGCTCCCCTGTGGCCGTTTGTGGAAGCTGAGGGTGCATGACCAGAATATGAAATTCACAAAATAGAGGAAGTATTTGGTCAGAAGGTGAGATATACAGTGTTTAATTCCAAAGCAACATTGCAAAACCAGATGAAACCTACTAGGTTAAACATTCTGCATGTACTAAAACGAATAAATCTACTTACCCTGACTCCTTTTGGCCCCATTTTTCCTACAGGCCCAGGTAAACCCTAAATGTAATCGATGACAACACATATTTGTGTGGTTACAAACAGCAGGAGAACTTCATTGCTGTTGCTGTGCGAGTACTATTTTGGTAAATCAAAAGCTTTGATTTCTAACCAGGTTAAAAATTCTTACCATTTGATAATAACCACCAACTTTAGATGCAGATTTTTGTGTCCTTTTTCAAATTTCCAATTACCATCGTAGCTGACATTTGCGGTGTTAATACTTCAACAGCATTCACATACATTTCTCAAAGACACTGATAGCTAAATTCACCAGCGCAGAAAATCTCTCCTTGCAACCATAAAGATCATCTCGCAGCTCGGGAGAATTCCCCGCAGCAAAAGTGCAGCATCCTGACACAAACATACAACCCTGGTGATTCACAGCCTACAGATGGTAGGGGGTGCTAAAACCTAATCCATCACACACCACTAAGTGTCTATAGGGATCAGACTTCTGATATACTAAGTGCACTAAAGCACAGAGGCGAACACAGAGACCTGAGCCTGAACTCTGCGTTATCTTAAACATCCGGGGATCGAAGGTGAACGAACAATCATCCAGCTGTTTGTAGAGTTAAGCTAAGAGAAAACCGATTTTAAATGCAGAGAAACCCCAAAACTCCCCAGCTTTGACTTCTCAAGTTAAACACTTGTTCTAGGGGCAAAGAATCACCCTCACAGTGTGGAAGGACAGAGGAAGCTTATTTGGACCCGGGGAGCAGCGGCATTAGTCACACTTTTATTACCTTTTCTTTCTTCGGGGTAGTGTTTACTATGGAAACCTTTTGACATTGTATTTCCTCGCTACACGAGGGGCATCCATCGTTGAAATTCCACCAGAGGTGACATTCAACCCTTTTTATGGGGCTTTTTCCCCTTCATTCAGCTGCTACTAACTTTTTATTTGGATTTAGCAAATTAAGTTGTTTTTTTTAGGCTGATGCCAGTGGCTGAGATTTCTTTGTTTGTTTACCAGCATCCAATATCTTTAAACTGAATTATTTCCTGGCTTCAGAACACAGATGAATTCAGTAGTCCACTATAGTTTCTGTAATAGCCATCATTGTGTCAGTAAATACAAATTACTAGAGGAAATTTGATTTATTAAAAATGGCCCAAATCCCCCCAACATTTAAAAAAAAGCTCAGTTCACAATAGCGATGATGTCTCAGCTCCCATTTATTGCTTTATCTATTGTGTATGTGTGTGTGTGTGTGTGTGTGTGTGTGTGTGTGTGTGTGGCCCTGCTCAATCAGCACCGCAACACTAGATTTACTGCACCTGCCTGCCAGGATAGCCTTTGGCCCCCGGGCTTCCATCATCTCCCCGTTCACCCTGTGGAGACAAAGACAGCACAGAAATCAGCAGGAAAGGAGGGCTGGAGACTAAAGGTGGGAAAAAGGGGAGAAGAGAGGACTGAAAGATGGAGGAAGGACGCAGTATTCTTCAGGAAAAAAAATCCTCTTCTTATATTCACACATGGTTTCTGTTGTAGCCTCCCTGATTACAGTAATAGGAAGACAGTAATCAAAACCGAGAGCGAGTAGTGTATTTATGCAGCAACTGTCAATTACTTCTACAGAAGAATTTCAATCTTTTCAATAAAGACCTTTTGTTCGGTTGAGTCAGTGGAACCTTACGAAAGAGGCGCCACTGCAGACATCGCCACTCAAACTATTCAATTAATCCAACAGTAAGTGCTGTAATAATGCGGTTGAGCCACATGCTGTTAAGACTACTGGGAGAACAGTTTTGCCTTCGTATATTTATCCTCATCAATGCACAGTTTACTGCATGAGTCATTCCCTCCTTGTGGTTAAAACCAAACCAAATGCATCCCTCCGAGAGGAATGTTTAATTCTACATGTATGGGAAGAGTAAAGCAGGATTAGTTAGTGAAAGCATGCAAGAAATTACAGGCTGTTCATGCAGTATACTTGAAGCCAACCATGTTCATTGCACATTGGCAACAGTTATGTCTCTGTTCTTTCAGTTTCCTGGGAAAGCCAGATAATTAATATGTGAAGCAAGACCAAAGTAATAATAGATCATTACAAATGATCATGAATCAGAAAAACAGTAGTCATAGTAGCAGCTGCATTAGTTGTAGTAGTAATAGAAGCAATAGCTATGATGGCAATATACAGTGTTGGGGGCCCATTTATTAGGTACACAGCCTGTACATTCTAATGCAGTGCTGCTATCTATCGTTATGGGGCTGTTATTGTTCTGTTCTTGGCGAATGTCAATTTACTCAGTACCGTATCCAAGTATAGTATATTGAGTCAGTGTCACATACTGGCTCGCCTAGACGTGAAAAGTAAGGTCGCTTAGGTTTAGTCACAAAAACCACGTAGTGCTAGTTTTAGCACAAAAACTACTTCACATCACTTCTTCAAACTCAAACCGCGATCTACTGGGTGAAAGTCCTGGGTTTTAATCATCCAACCACCACTTTTGAAATACAAATGTCAAAATGACCTTAGTCACATGACCTCCTTCGTTGACCCACATTGTACGTGCATGTGCGTACACGAGGCACTGACACAGTATCCTTTAGTGGACTAATGGGAGTACTACATGCTTTGGCGTGACACCAGGCTTAATGAGATGACCGTTAAATGAGGTTGTCCATTGACCTACAATATTCCTGAAACAGTATCCCACATGCAGAATAATATAATGCAGTCCATTAAAATCCCTTTACGGACTCATTAAAAGTTAATGGCAGTGTCAGCATAAAATTACAGATATCATAAAAGTGAACCTTAAAGCTGAGCAGTTGTATTGGATTGCACTAGACTGCACTGCTGCAGCTAATAAACAGGACACGGAGTAGAAGTGAGAAATATTGTACAACAAAAGGTTATGATTGCAAAATAAGCCCAACAAGGGAAATGCACACAAGTGCTGCTATACACATTTCTACTAACAGCAGTTAAGGTTTTAAATGCAAAGTTTATGAAAGCTATGCGATTCCACTGAACTACAGATGGGGACAGTAAAATGTCAAACACATGGCAAGCGCCAGCAAAAGCAGAGATAGACTGCTAGCCTGATACCCACAATGCCTTTTAGTAAAAAAAAAAAAAAAAAAAAAAGTGAATATGTTTGTAAGAACTCCTCAATTCCTTCATATTAACAGTTAATCAGGAGTGTCTGCACTAATTTTGAAATAATATGTTCTTAGCAAAAGATGTCACCTGGTATCTTTAATAGACCAGAAAAGAACCAAATAAACTGCACTAACTAAAGCAAAAGGTCTCACATAAATACTATTTGCCAAAAACATCACAGTTTAAACACATCTGCATGTTGAACATTTTAGTGCATTCTCTTTAGAGATTACTAGAAGCTTTTTTTTTTTCCCCCTTCACTGTGACACAGCACATTCTTCTAAGAGATATTAGACGGGATTTGAACTCAGGAAGGAGGGAGAGGAGGAGGAAGAGGAATGACCTAGGGGTGTTCAAAACTATTTAACCCACTTGTACCTCTGCCAAATATGTCTTATTGTTTCCCGCCAAGATGAAGAAGAACGACTAGTGTCTCTACTCCCTAAGAGTCGAGACACCACCGCTGCTACTTTTTAACAGCCCAAAGTCTCTTTGATAATGTTTTCTCTCTGTCACTCCCTTCCTCTCTGGTGTTTTGTAACTATAAATGGAAAGACGTGCTGGAAGCTTACAGGAACTGTGTGTAGACACTTAGCTCTTCCATTTGACAAGTAAACATACACTGACATACAGCTAAAACAGTGCAGCCATCAGACAGACAAACAGAATGCATTGGATTCAATTAGCATGGTAACACTTCAAAAGACACGGAGAAAAGATTATATTTCATATCACACAGTAGAGGAAATGTTTGATATACAGCACTGTGTAAATGTTATCAGCACAAACAGTAAAGCGAGCGAGCTCAAAGAAATGAATGAATCAATGTTTTTTAAGTTATCAACTAAATTTCATACAAAATGCAGTAAACATTTAAAAAAAAAAAAAAAAAAAAACACATGAAATCAATATTTGGTGAAACCAGCTCCAGTTCTCTGGATACACAGTTTTCAAGATATTTGGCAGGGAGGTTGTTGTTCTTCAGGGCTTGCCAGAGTTCTTCTGTGGATTTAGGCTGTCTCAGTATCTCCTGTCTTTTCCTCTGATCACAATGTCATAAGTGCCTCAAACTTTTCTCAGTATTGTACATCACACTGTAGCCATGCTTGTGGTAAAACAAAAAGTACTCACAGGTTCACCTGGGAGACCAGCAGGACCAGGATGTCCTTTCTGTCCCTGTTGATAGACAAACAAGGAGTTCAGATTTTTGCATCTCCAACGACAAGTCTAAGTGAAAACACTGTTGCATATCTTATATCCATTCTCATCACAGAACAACAGGGAAGTACAGTGATAAAGGATGCACTTTGGAGAAAGATTATGCTGCTCTTGGATAGAAAATATTAATGGTCATTGGTCAAATTCAATTACATTTTTGTTGCTCAAGAATTTATCACCTTGTGTTCATATTAGTCGACACTACAGGGGGCTGAAATTATGCTGAAGGATTTTCCAACTGCTTCTGTCTGAGAGAACTTGACTTTGTTTCTTTATAAAAAAAAAATTCAATAGAATAACTTAATAAAATCTTGGAAGGCTTTAAAAGACTCCACAGCAAAAGCAAACTTAATAGCTGTGAAACTAATAAAACACTTATCAGCAGGGCTGGCTGGTTAACTCTGAATAAAGCGCGTCTTTCCGATTTCTACGCAAGAACAATGCCGTTTTTATTTATTGCTGCAGCACAGCTGCTTGGTTTTGTGTTTGTCTGATCTCTTCCACCACTGCACTCTGACAATATAATTCAGAAGCATCTTGCACTAATTAAACCAGTAATCCAATTAGGCAGCAGCACGTGAAACCCAAAAGGGTAATTAACGGTCACCTTCATGCCTTGTGATCTCAAATGAACATGCCAGCTGCTTACAAAATGTATTAATCTTTTCACAATCAAGGCCCACAGTAGTGCAGATAGAGTCATGTGAAGTGATCTCTAAGGAAGAACAAGTCTACCCTCTCAAGTGTGAAGTCATTAGCTACCAGCTGTCTTGGACTGTCAACAGCAGAACGAGTAAACTACAGGCAGAGGGCTGAAAAAAAATAGTATCATTGTAAACAAGTCACTATCAAGAGATCCAGACAAAGCAGACTCAAACCTGCAGCCACTGTACATGAGAATTCAAAACACATTTGGTAGAACTGATGAGAAGCAACGTCACTGAGTTTATGCAAGACTAACAGACAGTCATAAAGGAAAATTGAACACAATATTAGAAATTGTAACAGGATTGGACTAATTTTAATACCGTGATTGGCCTCTTCTTTGTGCTGATATTCAGTTTTATTTTCAGGTGGAAAAAGGGATGCCAAAGTCTCTTCTTACATCTAAAATGTTCACTTTAAATTCCCCTCAAAGGAATAGTTTGACATTTTAATTATTGCATGTTGTTACTGTGAAGTCTGTCCGTTAAATAAGAAACTACAGCAGGAGCTTCCCTTCTCACAAAGTCTGCAAACTGTTATGCTAAACTATGATAACCACCTCTTGGATTGTAGGTTCATATTTAATGGAAATACAGTAGAGAGTGGTATCAATTTAACTTTTTGTAAGAAAGTCAATAAAAAAATAAAATAAAAAAAAAAACTGTTCCTCCTCTAATATTTCCCTTTTATTTCAAAGTTTGAAAATAAAATATTACAAACTGTGTTACAATATAAAACACCATGCAGTTGTGTATATGTGTTTTTCAAAAGACCACTGAAGCTGTCTGGTGTTTCCAATCCATAAAATATTCAAACCTACACTATGATTTCAAAGTGGGAATATTGTGTAGACAATGTCTTGTGAATCATTCAACACACGTTTTGCTGTAATGGAGCCCAACATGTTTGGGGGTTTTGGAAACTTTGGACTCTTGATTAGAAGTGAAAATGAAGTTTTGTGGGTTTGAAAATGGTTTAGCTTCACAATGTGAGTTAATATTGATGGGCCCACTGGTCGGTCAGGCAGGAGTCAGGGGTTGAAGCAGAGTGAGACTGACAGGCCTGGATCTTACTGGCGTGCTCACAATGCGTATTGATAAAAAGGCCAATATCAGTCCGGTGCATCATCTCAAAAGAGAAAGTACTTTAACAACATGTAAGTGGAGCATTTCAGACAATATATCACAACTAAATGAACTGAGACTGAAGTCTGTGATGTCATCATAATGCAAAAACAGACCCATTAACAGACAGATAAACCTCAGAGATGAAAAACATTCATGAGCTAATCTTTTACTAATAGTCAGAGCTGGATCCTGAGTCCAATAAGAAAGAAAGAAACACACTGAAAGGCAACTATTTGTTACGATTCATTTTCTGTCTCATCTCCTGCAGCATTTGGTCACAGATTGAAGCCAGATGCCGTCCACTGGCCACAGTAAATCTCTCAGACTCAGCTATACTCTGGCTCCGTCAACTTCCTGATTATTTGTCTATTTATCTGCACACAGGCAACATTTTGCTGCAAGTTGGAAATAGTTGTTAGTATTTTTTTGTAGTAGATTTTTCTCCTGGGGGAGGCACAGAATTGCTGCCACGAAAGGACAATAGAATGAGTCTGGGCGCTCCAGCACAGCCTGTCGAGCTGAGTACAGTAACAAGACTTCATCAGATCCTAGTACATGACTAGATCGTGTACGAAATGTCAGACGGCATGTCAGGTGAAACGATGGCTCTTGATTTAAAATAAATACAGGAAAATGTGGTGTAACTTGATCACTCACTCTGACAGTTATTTGTGTTCATAGGACTGGTGTCGATGTTGAAGTCAAGCCAAAAGTAGGAAAAAGAAGTGTGTGTGCTTGTGTATCTTCATGTGTACCGGATATGGACAAAAAAAAAAAAAAAAAAAAAAATGTGGGCAACTTCAACAGTTCTGTAAATCCATTGTTTGACACAAAGATGGCAAAGGATCACATTCTCCATTAGTTCTCCATCAGTTTTAATTAGTGTAACTAACACCAGATCAACCCTGCAGCCAACAGGCAGAGTGGAGCAGCAGTGGTGTCTCCCCTGCTTAAAGATGCACACTGTACTTAAAATTAAAATACATTGTTCTTTCCACAGATTTTTATTTTCATTATAACACAAAAACTTCCCTGGCAAGCCTCACACTTCTTTCATGGACAAATCAGACTCAGCAAATAAAGGAACGAGAGTGTTATTGTACGAAGTTAAAGAGTAGGAAGGAAAAATCTGGAGGACTGCACACCTAATAAAAAGTTGAGCGTTATTCCAGTGTGCCATGATCAGAGCTGGCTGTGTGGAAGGCCCACTGGTCCAGAATTACCGATACTCCCCACAGTGTTTCAGTATGACACACACACACACACACACACACACACACACACACACACACACACACACACGACTCCCTTCTAACTTTACAGTGCAGACCGCTGACTGACTCCCAAGCAACCTTCCCATTACATCTTTACACATTTCCCACAGTGAGGAAAGGCTTTTTTTTGGCAGGAAGCCAGCGACCGGGCAGAAAACTCAGCGAAAAGGGTCCATCAAGCTGCGGCAGGTCATAGTTTTACTGGCTGGTTAGACTGACAAGAGAACGAGCCTCTTGCTTCATCCGTTGCAGGTGATGGAATTTCAATGTAATTTCATTACAAGTGTGCTAGAAAGAGTTTTGGCCCCCAGTGCCAGAATATGATTTAAAAAAAAATTAATCTAGAGAGAGTCAAGAACAGCTGCAAATAATGAGATGTCTGGTGGCTTTCAGCAGAGCCATGCTGATTGCCCTGTTTTTTTATTAACTGGACACAAACTGCATTTTAATACTTTGTATGGCTGTCAGCAGTTACTTGCGCAGACACGAGTCTGTTAATATGAACACAGACTCGCAACAGAGGGAAACACAATCCCACCTGGACTGATCAGAAGAACAAGAAAAAGGGATCCATTACAACCGCTTCACCTCTGTAAAGATCCACAATTACCATAAATCAGCAGGAAAATGATCCAATTTTTCCCACGAGTCCTTGTTCCATGAGTCATGAGACGAGAAGTTGTCTTGATTTTTTAAGTTGGAGTCCTCCTCACACTAAAATAAGGAACCTTGAATAGGCCAGATGGTTTTTCACAGTAAGCGCAGTCTGATTACATAACTAACTGCTGGAGCTCCTGCCAAGGCATTATGCACTCAAACTGTCCCAAATGAGGACATGGGTGTGTGCGAGTGTGTACACGCGTCTCAGTGAGAAATAAAGTTGCTTACAAAGGTTGTCTCACATTGTACATGAATCATCTTCTAATTAGCATGACTGCAGCATCCTCATCCTGACCTTGCTGTGAACTTTTACTGTACTGAAGCACAGTTTTTGCTTCTTTCTAACTTTCTGACAGCAGCCCCCAAAAGCAGGAGTGTGATCACAAACTGTCAAGTGTAATTTAAAAGAAACTTCTTCCATAAGCCGCCCTGCAAACATTTCAAACTATCTGAACACCATATTAATTCCTCATTTATATCACAGAGATTGCCAGCCACTATGCAAGTAGGGTGGGTCCGCCTGTATGAAAATCTCATAAGCCTTTTTGAATTTCGTACATTCGGGTTTCAGGAGAGTTTTTGTGTCTGACAATGTTTTAAAAATTGTTTCCAAGGTTTATTCCCCAGCTAAAAAAGGGAATCTGCTGTAAATGGAAATGAAGTGCACACTGACACCCTCCCCGATGATGAGGTAGAGGAGGACATAACTGTTAGTAAGAATGGTGAAGAGTTTGTGAGGCCTGCTGTTTGGTGGAAACAGCCACTGCTTCAGACAGCAAGCAATCTTCTATCGGCTAGGTCCGATCTTAGGAATGAAAACACTGTGAAATTGTGGCAGACACAACCTGCCACACTAATCAACAGTGGCACAGTAAAGAGTCTCAAACCAGGATTAAATGGCAAGGCTGGTGAGTTTTCTTTATTCTCAACAAATCCCATGAAAAATACTAAATCCAACAATAAACTGATCGTCGTACAAGTCTTAATCCGTCATCATAATGCTGCAGTACATTTTCACTAATGCACCAAATGTGTATTCATCTGCAAAATAATACATAAACTAAAATATATCCAAACAAATGTAGCTTTTACTCTTGTTTGGGTAACAAATATTGTGCCGAGCTGTTAGAAGGAAATAACTGTGCTTTAAAAAAAAAAAAAAAGATTACGTTTAAAGATTTGCATATTCAGTAGGAACTAATGGGCTTACTGAGAGCAGCAGACATGGAAAAGAAGTCAGGGAGATAGCCTGCAACATTCCTGCTTTTGGTTTTTTGTTGTTTTGTTTCATAATAGTTCATTCTGCACATGAATAAAGGATAAACATATTGATTAAAAAGTACTGCAGTCATGAAAAACTCTTCAGTTTAAACAAACTACATGTAAAACCAAGTGAGTCAGTGACAGTTTACGATCTGATTTTCACACTATGCATAGAAGGAAATCTCAACAGGCTCTGGGCCACTTGAGATGTGTAATTACTGCGAGGGGCTTGGGAAAAGGCCAAGGCTGAAATGCACCAGGCCAGGGAGAAAACCGTCTGCTGCGAACCATCACTCTCTGTCAGGATAACCCGGCACACAAGCATGCACAGAAAGTCAAATAGCGTAGATCATGAGGAGGACCAGATCTCAGAAGTAACCCACATTCAGAACCTGTTCTACTTTTAACAAGAACTGCTCTCCAACCAGGGAAGAACATAACGTTTGAGGAAAGCACGTAAAACTTCTCACCCAGTAACTTTTGTTTTCCCATAAATGCCTTCAATGCAATCGAGGCCTGTGATTTGGATGATTGAACAGCCCTGATATTCAAACCTTTACTATTACCACTCACAGGGGAGCCAGAACACAGGTGTGCTCCCTGACGCCTGCATTGTGTTAGGCTGCTTTCCAAACAAGAGCGTAAACATTCATGTTTGGCTCGGCGCTCTAAACAGTGCGATTTGACAGATTCAGCCTTCAAAGGCCGTTAATAGGGTCGAGCGTACATTAGAATTACTGATCCTCAATAACCTGAACTCCACCGCTCCAGTCACTCATTCATTATGTGTCTGAAAACAGTGCGAGGATGGAAAAAGAGCAGACGCCACTCTCACAACATGAGCCGTCACACATATAGGACAGAGTGCGTCTGCTACTTCCTAGTTGATTTACACACTAACAAACAAACAGTTTCCGTTTGTGAGCTTTTTTTTTTTTACCTTTCGTCCATCTTGTCCAGGCAGTCCAGGAGGTCCCACGACACCAGGCTCTCCCTGAAATGACAAATTAGGTCACATTCAAAGTACCAACATATTTACGTGAGTGTGTCTGTTAGTAATCAAGTTTTATGGAAGGAAAGATGATACATTATGCATACTTTCAGTCCTTTCGGGGCTTGACCAGGGGACAGTCCAGGATCTCCTTTTTGTCCCTGGAACATAAAAATAAAAAGCATATTCTTCTTTAGGCTTTAGAGAAACTTTCCCTCCAGCACGCACAACACACGTTGGAGTCTACAGCAGCGTTTCCTGCAGCATTCCCATTTCACGAGGCAGAGGAGCTCGCAGTTTATGGTACATTTACATTATCAGAGATTAATGAGTTCATCGTTTTTATTGGTGAGTCGAGTGGTTGTATTTACACAACCGTGCAGTCCATTTATGCTCTCCTGTGACTCGGTTTATACCAAGCCAGCGAGAAGTGATGGGGAGTGACCGTGTACATTCTTCTCCCTTTTTGGGCAGTGGGAGTCGCGTCTGTAAACTCTGGGTCAGCATTCACTGTCCAATCTAACTTGTAAAAGAGAGGCCCGGTAGTCTGCGCAATTATAATGCAAGAGATCCAAAGAGTAATAGATCGTTTCCTGTGTCAGTGCTTATCGTATAAAGACACCAGTATATGAATAAAAACAACAGCTGTTATCAACTCTGACACATTTCTTTGATAAATTGAAGTTTGGCTGTGGTTACAAATCATCCTGTATTGTGAAGCACTTCAATGCAATCCTGCAGCTAAAGCCTGTACAAGAGCTTCTAAAGGAGTTTTGGGGGTCAGTTTTTCCAAACCTCTCACTGTGAATAGCAACAGCACATTAGCAGTTCAGCATCGATGGAAACACATCAAAAGAATGCATTTTATTTGACTCGGCTTTTGGTGCAAGTAACACAAAACTCGCCATCTACAGCGCATTTAAACCTGCATGTTCGTGACAGCTACAACTTGGCATTGAGCAAGTTTTTGTGGGAACTTTCTCCAGACTGATTTCTTTACAGTGCCAGGAGGGCTCCTCCAGCCAAAAGCAACAAGCAGTACATTTGCGAACACGGTGTCTTTTTACTGTCTTAAGCTTTTCACCACAACTAGCTAATCTACGGCTCTTAAGATAAATTGGGTAATTTCTTCTGAAACTTCAAGTCTTAATAAGCACTTCTACCTTCCACTGATTAATGGGAAACTTAATGCATTCATTCATTTCATTTGAAGTCGTATTGTATGCTACTTACAGTAGTAGCTGACTGAACATCATCTCGTCTAATATTGTCCTCTCTACATGCAGATAAACACAGTCTGTTTTCAGCCGATTGTTTCATTTTTGTGAAAGCGGAGAACTGTCAGACAGACAGTCTGCTGTTTGAGGTTTGTGTGCAAATGGGTCAAACTAAGCCGGCCCAGGTTTTCAGCGAGGCTCCAGCTAACACACATGTAGAGAATAAGAGTTATGGTTTTTCCCTGGCTAAAGCGGGCCAAAGCATGGTATCAATTATGTTTTTTTTAATGTTTGGAGACAGTGTGGAAAATGCGGAAATTCAATGCTTTGAAATGGATTCGTTACAGGCATAAAATACGACCAATTTTCTGTTTTATTCCAACAAAGTCAAACATGGAGACCCCCTTTGTGATATCAGATTGACAAATTATGGAGCTAAGCAACCCTCTTTGTTGACAACTCAAATCAGCTGGAGCACTGAATGATGTCAAGCACATGCAAATTAGTGAGACAGAACAACTTAAACCTGCTGTTGTCTCATGAAGGGAAACAAATGGCTTTCTAAGAGGTGGGGAGAAGCCAAGATGATGTGACCTCAGACATGCCAAAAAAAAGGTGAAGTCACAAACAAACACTGAATGATTAAGAAAAAAAACACAAGTAATACTCACTTTTTTTAAATAGAGATTGTTTAGCATGAGGGAATATGATGTTTGCATGCATCACGTACATTTTATTTACATCATCTGAACAAACTGTTTGCGTCCCCGAAGGGTTCAGATTAAAAACCTCCCATATCTACTGCTTCACTGGGAATCGGAGCACTTTTGCTTCACCTTAGACATTTATCTAAAACACAATTACAATGTCATCAAATCCTTCAAATTGATCAAGACCTTTTCATATGTTTTAATCACTTCAGATGTTTTCATTCTAATACATCAAGGAATACCATCAAAGAGGTATTTGATCAGTGCCAAGTTCATTCTGCAGCTTCACAACAAACACATTGTCATAAATTGGGGCGAGTTTAAAAGGCCGCTTCAAATATAGATGATTTTTTATTTGTACTTTTTTTAAGCTAATTGATAATAATAACTATTTATGAAAATATTTTTGGCTTTGTGCCGACATCTTTTGCACAGTATTGTACACCTGAAGAGATCCATTTTTGTGATTGTCAGCTGACATTAACTGAAAGTAAAGACCCATCTGGTCGGTTATAGAAATTTAATGAAAAACAATATTCGCAAACTTTGAAGGATAAGCCTGGAATTATCCAGGATCTTTCTGATTGTCCCATTCTTCTAAATAAATAATACTTTGGAGCGTCTCAAGTTTATTGGTTTCTATTTCACAAATGCATAGTTTATTCATATTCATAGGTCAATTACCAAACAGCTATGCATTGTCGTTTTTAGCAAGCAAACTCCAACAGAGGTAGATTGTAAATGTTTTAGGGACTATTTTCAGCCAGAGACTAATACACATTTGGTGTGTTATTGAGTAAGTAAGGTAACAGTCGGTGAGAGTGCCAGTGGGATCAACTTCAAATAAACTAAAAAGGGCTCAAGGAAGGAACATGACACCCAATGAAACAGTGTGCCTCAGTCAAGTGTTTTTATTAGTTTTTGGAAAACAATGGAGGTCTCTTGTACAGAGAAATGAGATGTATCAGTCTTTAGCTGCACAGACAATACTTTTTTTATTTATTGGATTTGATATAACACACTGCCAGCCTTAGCCCTAAAATCTAAATTATTATTACATAGTGACGACTGCTCATGTTAATCATTCAATTTGAAAGGGATAATAGATTCCAGGACTGTTTGAATTTTAGTTTTGAGATCTGAAACCAAATTGTTCAATGAACTCTTTGATTTACAAAATCAAGAAAAGATTACAGATCTTTTTAAAGCATTGCATACTACAAGTATTTTCCTCCCTAAAAACAGATCAATGCCATTCGAGATAACATTATTGAATCCTGCCGTACCTTCCCTCCAGGCGTTCCAGGACGACCAGGATTTCCATGTGGGCCAGGAGGACCCTGAAAACAGAGACAGACATAATTAAGGAAGATACAGAGTAAAGGTGATCGTGTGTGTCATCAAGCAGACCTTCATCTGAGCAGAAGAAAGGGGGAGTTAGTGCTGTATGTGAGGTATTCACAGATGTATGCACGCTGCAATCATTTCACCCTCTGTTATGGGACAGGTCAGCAGCGCCTCGAGGTCCCCCTGTGTTTGTGTATAGGTGCTCTGTGAGACGTACTGTGCCTCCTGTCGGCCTCGTGTATCTGCCTGTCCAAGTTATGACATATGGATGTGATTTTCTTCATCCTTAAGACTTTTTTACTGCTTTCTGGGGTGCCACAAAGTGAAGGACACTCGTCCATCACATCATCTTCCTCAATCGCTTTGTGCCACAAACTGTAGGTATCTGTGAAATATAACGCACTTCAGTGTGATTTATTGAGCTATCTGTGCCAAATATTTTATGAAAATGGACCATCTCCTGTGAGCCGGACCAGGTGGGTAGACGCACATGGAGCAGGGTGAGACAAAATCAATTTTTTTTCGGGTGGAAGGGAGCATAAATTCAAGCAGTCTGCAGAGAAGAATTGTTTGGAAAATTAAAGCCACAACTTCCTGAGGCATCCAAGTCAAGAGTCTTCAGTTCAATTGCACACCTATGTGGAGTGGGGATGAAATGCTGAGCACGGAAAATCTTCTCCAGCAAAATTGAAAGCACTGAAACATGTTCAGATGGCCTGAACAGGAAGCTACTGTATCTTCGACCCGTTCTTTTGACTTCAGACTTTCCACGGGTTGTAAAGAGAGACCTTTTTCCCCCGAGCTGGCGGTGAAAGTGGGGGATAGGATTACTCTAAGTAAAATAGACGGGGGCCAAGAGGTGTAAGTGTACAGTTGTGTGATCCAGCCGGTCTCTGTTATTTATCTGTGCGGTATTATCACACAGTGGAAAGGAGTCCAACAGCACAGGCAGTTCCACTCTCCTCAAACTGGCCAGAACTCTCTCCTTGAAGGCGCTCGCTGCTGGACATATGGAGACACTTAACAGAAGCTCATCTACAGATTTCCTCCTCCTTCTCTATTCAGACCGTTCCCCCTTTCACTCACTCGATATTAAAACGTATGGAAGCCATTATCTCCAGATAGGCAGCAAAGGGAGGAGGAGAAATGGAGGAATAAGGAGGTCGGGACAGAGTATTACAAATTGCATTTGTGCAGTACATAAGGTAAGGAGGCACGGTGCTGATGACAAGGTGGGTGGGTGATATCCCAGCAGGGACAAGAATAATGGGAAGAATGAGTCACTGCGCCCATCTATCTTCACGTTGGTGAGAGGAAGGATGAAGATCCTCTTTGCCTGACAAGTACAGACCACCAGCAGATAAACACAAACAAGCAGATGAACGTTAAGCAGATACTGAACACACACACACACACACACACACACACACACACACACACACACACACACACACACACACACACACACACAAGGCCTGCAGATGAAGGACACCTGTGTGCGAGAGCTGTGACCAGGTTTACGATGTGGGCCAATAACTTTTACAGGAGTGACGCGTGGAGTGCTACTGTTTTTATAGGCCATTAACCTGGAGCAGACCTGCTGACACCTTCTCTGGACAGCACGCATGGAAACACAAGGTCTGCTGCAATATAATGCATTTTAAAGGACTCGTATTTTACTAAGAGCCAAGAACTTTGGTGCTAACTAAGTGCTAATTGCTTCTATAAGATCTATCAGATTTGTTTTTGATAAATGGCTTAAATGATTAGCTGATTTCATTTTCTTATTGATTTAGTACAAAGTCCTTTTTCTTTGGGGTTTCTGTCCATAAGTCACATTTATGTATTTGAAGGGTAATGCTCTTTTATTTCATAAACTACTGTTGCTGGAGCTGGGAAGATAAAATACATCACCTCCTTTACACCAGTGGTGATGTGTGGTAGGTAGATGCAGCAAATTCTAAGAGTAGCAAATGTATTGGTTATAGTACAATGAAGTTAATAGTCGCGTAATAGATGGAAGATTGAGCAGCATATGCTCAGTTTTACTGTTGATGCTCAGGGTCAATTTATTTCTGACTGTTGCTGGTCTGTTTTCTGAGCTCCCTGCTTAACTTCAACTCTCAATGTGTTCTCTATTAGCTGCAGTACAAGCAGTAGTGGCACACATCTGTGTAACTAATAATGACAGAGAAATTTAATTTAGCCTCTAAGAGACTGTTTATTCATGCCTACACATGTGGTTCATTTCAGAATAATCTAAATTTCACGACCTACATAAATCAGTTGGGTTTTCTGCAACAATCAATCAGTGGTAAAACAGAGCTTCCATTGGTTGAGTCTCCGTCGTGTCCTTCTTTCATATCATATAGTGTCAAGCGTTCTTTAAGCAATTATGTAAATGTTTTTGAAATTCACAGAAACCAAGCATCACATAGTGACAGCACACTGGCAGGTCCGTTTCTCTGCACAAAGCCGTCTTTGATCTGCTCTCAAGGCCCCCCCTCCCCCCCAGGGCCGTGTGAACTCCAGCACTCCGCCGGGCTTACGGCCACGTCGAGGAACATGGACGCTCTCGTGTGAGAGATGCTGTTCGGCGCTAGCAGCGGTGAGACAGCCAGACGTGACACCTCGCTGTCAGAGAGGTAAACACAAAGTGCTGTGTCGTGTCAGCTGCTATACAGTTTTTTCTGATGAGTAACAATATCTACATGTTGACAAATCAATGTTTCATTTTCAGCAATAGCTGTTTGTTTCATTTTGTGTCTCCCTGCAACATTTCATCTGACACGAAAGGAGAAGGTGAAATGAATGAGTTGCTTAAGATTGAAATTGCCCACCGAACATCAAGAAATGCTGAAGAGAATCGATTCATCACACATATCCTCAACTTCCTGAGGCCTTTTAACTTCATAAAGGTAACCGGGGTCCTATATACTGTCTTGAAAAATAAACGGCATTTCCTTTATTTGTGCCTTTCTTTACAGTAAATCTAGAAAATTGTGTCAAAAATCAGTAAGATTAGCCTTTTGAATTTAAACTCCAAAGATTGCTACATCTTGTGGGGCTGTTTTAAAATCAAACATGCAGCTATAACTGAATTCTGTATTCCAGAGTGTGAATTCAACCACATGCAAGTCACACTTGGACTTGTTCCCACTTTAAGTCAGTCACTGTTCTAATAAATATCGTTTTATATATGAAACTACTTCAAGTTTCACCATGGGCTGGGCAATACAAAATCAAATATCATAATATTTTTGATCAAATACCTCAATATTGCGACAATGTTGTGAGAATGACTGTTGGTATATCAGAGTTACAGGATGCAATACCAGTTTATTGTCCAACATAGTTTCAACATGACTTTTTTGACAAGTGGACACAAATTGCGGCAAAAATATACAACTATGTCACCACAAATATAAAATCAAGTGACTGTCACTTCTAATCCAAATGTTTGTTCAGGCTTTGCTAGACCAGAGTCCACTTGTGAGCTCTCTGCAGATCATGTGTGTAGCTGCAAGGTATTTCCTTCTAATCATGTGAACTATCCAGGAAAAGTCTGACAGTTAATGAAAACAGTCAGTAAAAAACCTGAACTGCACTCTGAGTCGCTGTGGCCTGCAGTCGGGTCTCAAGAGCTTGATGATGAATGAACTCTATAGAGGTTGGTGTACAACTGGATAGAGCCACTGAGCTCCAGACAGGGTCTTAAATGCCTTTAATAAGATGGGGACAAAGCCCTCTTTATTCCTTGTTTAAAGAGATTGGGTTCCCACAACCCACCCATGAGGCCCAACTGCAGGGCGCAGTCTCACGGGCTGCAGCAGGTAGCTCACACACAAGCTCTCAGTCGCACAAGTGCTCCAAACTCAGCTGTAGCTCTGCGAAAGAGAAACCAAAACTGGTGTCTCACCACTGAAATGTCAGGTTGAGCTTCTGCTTCATTCATCGTCATACATGGGAGGTGAACAAATAGTTTACTACATACATACACAACCATCAGTGACAGTGTCTCAGAAAGAAATCAGAATACTAAACCATCTCTTGGGACCAATCCTGTCCCAGTGTTTTCTCTCTTCTTATGTTTCTTCTGAAAACAAGGACCTTAAAACAACATCTGCACCTCCTCTGTTTGGTCCCATCAGTTGTAGACCTCCATTGAGCCCCGACATAAGAGACATGCACCAAAGGACTCACATTAGAAATCCTATACACTGGAAGTATTCACTGACGTTACCATAGGACTTGGGCCCAATTCAAGTACAAGCACAGTTTATGTTTGGGATATAAAGTACTTGTTCTGAAAATAAATATCTACTGTATACACTTGCAATAACCTTATTTTTCCTCCATGTCCATCTAACGCCTTCCTTATGTGTTCAATTAATTTCATATTGGCAACCCACAGATTTGTAGATTATGGCTGTTTGCTCTCCAGATTTACAAATGGACCTTGGCAGCAGAGCAGCACAGCTTGAACAAACCCAGAGCCAAAGCAATCTAACGCCTGGCTGAATAATGCTCTGTGATCCTAAGATGTCACAGAATGCTTGATCAAAACACTCAAAGGTCTGCGACATCAGTGTACAGCTGATGGTGTTATCGCCCTTTAATAAAGGCATCGTAGAGATTAGAGTGTAATAAACGTGGAAGATACTGTAGGAGGAGTGGCAAAGAGAAATGGATGAAAAGAGGACGTGTGGGGAGGTAAATGGGGAACGATGTCAGTGGGCCATGCTTACCCGTGGGCCCCGCTTGCCTGGCTTTCCTGGCAATCCTGGGGGTCCTTGAAGGCCCTGAAATGAAAAGATAAAAGGTGTCAGGGGCAGAGAGAAGCAGACCTATAAATATGAAAGAGAGAATAAGGGTGACTATTGCCGTGTCATTTTAAGGGAGTTGTGAACCGTCTTAAATACGAAAGAAATTTAAAAAAAAAAAAACGTTTAAGAAAAATCCCATAAAAGTCATTGAAGCTGGATATTCCAATCAGTAAAAACAGCTTTCTGTTTCCTGACAACACATTGGGTAAAGTTAGCTGAAAGTTGCTAAACTCTCAATCAGTGGGATGTTGGCAGGCATGAGGATGCCTTGTTAGAAGCTAATGCAGCCCTCTCCCTCTGCAGCCAATATTATTTCAGCCCAGAAATCACCACAGTGCAAAGACTGTAAATCTGACTCATTGTACTGGCAGGGAGGTCGGCACTGGATCCAGCCACAGCCAATCATATTAATTATAAGCATCAGCTGGCTTTAAAACAATTTCATCCATGGATTAGCAAAGCTCTGAAAGGTCAGATTTAATGAGGGGTCAATCTGAGGAACCCGAGTTTGCTTGCAATGTGCAGGTTGTTACTTATTTTTCCACAGCTCAATAAATTCCAAGAGGAAAAGGAAAATGGGCCTAAAAAACAGCTCGAGGCAATCCAGCTGAAATTGGGCTACTGCAATAATGTCAGATGTATAGAGCACTTCTGTCTGGCTCGGACGGGGCCACAAGCTATAATTATACTCTTTCAGTCAGCATACACTTTGAAAAGCCAAAAGGCTTTCTGCAACTTTTAGTCTTTAGACTTTAACCATCCGGCTGTCCACACATGGTAAGTAGTCTGAGCAGGAGTCAGAGCTCAGCTCAGCACCAAGCCACTGCTACAAGCTCATGTCTTATACAAATAAAAATGATACATGACTTAAGTTCAACCCTTAACTTGACTTAAAAATATTCAATTCAGAAAGAAGAATTTTTCTATTTCATCTTGTAAAACTTGTTTTTCTTGGTCAGCAGTACACAAGATAGAAAATCAAATTATTTCTGAGTATAACAATGAGGTCAAATCCCAGTGAACAACTTTCAAGGTAACAAACACTGCTGCACATTTCAGAACATCACTCTCAACAGAGAAAAGTAAATATTTACATTAGTGCAAAACAATGTCCCATTTTCTAATCAGAATAGTGGATCAATGCTGGTACTATTTTAGCCAAATTAAAACCTGTAGACCTCAGTATTGAAATCATCTTAAGTTAAGGTAACATGAGGAAGGAGTTTGGCCGAATAAATCACAAAGTCTTACTATAATATTGGCATTCCTTGTGGTATTTATTCTTCACCATAATTAAGATATTCCTCTGATACATGTGAATATATCAGAAGCATTCTAATGTACCAAAAGCTCAGACTCAGAGCCTCTAATCCTCCACTGACGACCATACCTCAACAACTAGCATCACTTCATCAGAATGTAGACTTATGTTGTCCATCATAGAGCTAACACTTTGTCTTTAAAATTTGAAGTATAGTTTGTCAACTTTACTTCTAAAAACAATCCTTCTTTTGTGAGCAAGTGAAACCTTCGAAAACAGCCCACTAACATCAACCTTAATCCCACAGGGGGGGAGGAAAAATATATATATATATATGAAATACAGGGAAATCACTCAGTAGACAAAATGTTACATCAAATGTAGATCATATAACCAGCACACAATCTGTTCAGGCTAAAACATGAGCAAGAAACCCAACGATGTAAATCCTCCGTAAGGAAACCTTCCTTCCACACGCCTCCGCAGTCATTGGTTACTTCTCTCTCAGCGGCCTCAAGGGCTCACAGCTGTGGTTTCCCCTCACTGCCAGAGCAGGAAAGCTTCACTTCAAACATTGTTTCTGGTCAAACATGACCTTACACAAGACACACAAGTCCTTTTAACAATGGAAAAAGTGGGTAACCCGTTTGTGTTCACAAAAGGAGCAGTCTGACAGGAGCACGTGGTCAATATGAATCTATACAGTCCACAGTCAACACTGGTTTAAGAATGCAGAGGCGAAATCGTTTATGTCCAAGATTGTTCACATGTCTCTTCATTCATGTAATCAGCATTTTAACATTGAAGAATTTTAGTAAGCAGCACACAAACTACCATCAACATCCTGATGTCACAAGCTCAATATTTTAATGAATTATGAATTTTAATTTGCCCCTTTCTCTATGAAACTGTAAAGAAATGAAAGACAGAAAAGTCATATTTTGCATTTCCAATCCCTGTGCATGATGCCAACATGTCCTCGAGGACAATCTGTGGCGCTCAATAAAGGAGGATAAAGCACTGCATTCTTATTGCAGGGGCCTTTAGATGTTTACTCTCATGGTTGATTGTGCACAAGTGCTTTATCCCTTTTTACCTTTGACCCAACTTTAAAAGTATCCATTCTCTGAGCAGTCACACTCCCTCTGAGGAATCTTACACCTCATTGCCAGCATCTCCACTAAGACAAATAGTGACTGGCCAGCTATGAACCTGAGGACTTCCACCACTGCTGCCAACATGAAAATTACACAACAATCAGCACCTATGTGGTGTGGGTTGAAAAGCGTCAACACTGTGTGCAAATATGTCATGCATGTCAGGAAATGAGCTATTGAAAGGGATTGTAGAAATTAAGAACAATCCTAATTATTAACAAAAAAAATACACTTCTACCGTCAAATCAGAGAAGATTTCAGAGAAGCAGAACAGTATAGAGACCACAGTTAAAGACTGTATCTATAACAACTGAAATGTCATTTCATCCATGAAATACTGTAAACAACACAACCACAACACCATACTGTAAACTAATCATATAACAAACACTTCTTTGAACACATGCAAAGATGCGTGTACTCATTCATGGATTTCAGGTACAGGTTTGTGTTGTGTTTGTGTGGAGCCACACTCACCGGCGGTCCTGGTTCTCCTTTTTGTCCAGGTGGTCCAGCGAGCAGTGAGAACTGGGTCGGCTCCAGGTCGAATGTTTGGAAGCCATCTGTTGCAGCTGGAGTGACTGGAATGAGCGAGGTGGGTCTGACATCCTGCGCACTGGTCACTTTTGGCTCAGGTTTCTTTAGAGCTACTGTGGTTAGCTGCTTTTTATAGGGAGAGTAGGCGTTTGAAGGAGCCCCCAGTGTGGAGGCAGCGGTGGTCTGGAGGTTTGGCTCCATCTCTGATGGTCCGGTGGAAACAGGTAAATGCATACTTTTCCCAGAAGGTTCTGGAGAGTAAGTATCCCACAACTTTGTGCTCACCCTGGCTTGTGAATTTGGTTTTTGGTTTGGTGGAGTATTACCGAGCCGAAGGGACGTAGTAACAGTTTGAGTTGGAATTTTAGACGGGCTTTCCAACCTCGGATGAACCGGTGGAGAGACGGTCACAGCACCAGGTTGTGGACTGCTCACAGCCTGATACAAAGAGGTTTTGTTCAGCATCACCGAGCGGTCAGTTGCAACAAGGATTGTAGTCCTGGTTTTTCCCCCTGTCAAGGCCAAAGTAGGTGTTTGAGCCTTTCTGGATATCTCCGTCAGTGACAGTGGAGTAATGTGAGTGGCAGTAATGTTTGGGTCTGTGGAAAATAGAGGTAGCAGGGGTGGAAACACGGGCCGATACGTGTCGGCTTCTCTGCAGTGTTTCTTAATGTAATCACAATAGTTATGAGCTGCCTCGGCAGAGGGATAAATGTCAAACTGACAGATGGCACCTTCAAATGGCACCGAGTTGTGGTTCATTTTGCCAAGCAGGAAAGAGCCTTCTGGATCCAGGACTTCCTCCTTTTTGGCATGCAAATCTGCATGTACGCTTTTCTCACCACAAGACGTGTGCAAGAAAACTTGATGGCCTCGAATATCCAAAGCCAGACTATGCCACTGGCCATCATAGACATCATAGTCTAAACTCACAGAGCTCCTCTGCCCCACGTGTACGACGACCTTCCCCGGTACAAACTGCACTCCGAGCTGCACTTTCCTCTTCTTAGACAGAATTGAGAAGAAGAAAGCGCTGTTGATGCGATGAACAGACAGGCTGAGGATCAGGGAGAGATCGCTGGTGTTGTAGGCAGCAGGTATAACAGTGCGCAGCGGCACCTGGATACGAGCCCTCGGGGTGAGGATAACGCCAGACTTGAAGGGGATGATGCCGTTATGCGCGGATCGAGCGCCTGACGTTGACAACCCGCCTGCCCTTCGCCCGTAGAGTCCGAGCTGCTGCAGAACATCCACATCTTCAAAGAAACAGGAGAGAGACACTTAATGCATCTATTTTCTTTTAGGATTTCATCATTTCTAAGCTTATATAACAGAAGAGAACTTGTCTTAACCCAGCATAATTTTTTTTAATGTTTTTTGTTAAGTGAAGAACAAAAAAAGGAATTTACAAAAGGGAATAAAAAAAATAACTATTATGAGATATAACATCAAAACTGAAAAAGTGTGATGCATCTCAATTTATTTGTGCAATTAAGCAATTTAGAGGAAGATATAATATCAATTTGTGTAAGAAAGGCCACACAAGTGCACTGATCTACATCAAAATATGTGCAGCAACATAAGTGATAATTTCAGATGTGTGAAGCAATGCTGGGAGTTCAAAATGTTAGACAGATGGAAAACCTGCAGCAAAACGCAATTTAATAAGACTGCATAACATTTCCAATGTAGGGTCACGCATCAACATTTTCTTGTGGGGATTGCAGCAAATGATGAAGTCATTACATCAGTCTTAATTAGAACAATCTCAGGAAACACAGCCAAACAAGTCCCTGGAAAGGACAGCGGTGAGGTTTTAAGAGGTGTATTACTGTGGAGGCAGAGACTCTCACTTTATCTAGTAATGTCTGCTGATTAAAGATGATCTCTCTGACAGAGCTCATGAAAACATACTGCAGCATTTTCTGCAGCTTTTAACTGCTACTCGCATCTCATGGGAGGAAAATGTGGGTAACATTCACACATGATGGTGCTGTGTGCACTGTATATTGCTCCTAATTGCATCCACACTTTAGTGTCAGAGTTTAATTAAATCCACATTTAAGTATAGCAAGACTTTATTTCAAGAGAATTCTTTACAATAAAAGCACATTCTTGAATCAAAACTGTCTCTCAGCCTTTTTAACTTCTGTCACAGAGATTCCTATTTCCATAGGTGACCACTTATTACATTAGAAAAAGAATAACAAAAAGCATGTTGTTTTGCTGAGCTGACATTATTTTTGTCCTATTTCACAAGAAGTAAAAAAGACAAAAGCATCTTAACCTCAAGTCCTAAAATTGTACTTGATGACCCTGAAATCTAAACTTGTGGGTCTCAACCCCAAAAACCAAGAACCACTGAAACAAGCTCCAAAGTTATTTCAACCTGGATTTTACCTCCAGAAGAACAATACTCAGTTCTGTTAGAAAGTTTAATTCAGTTTTTGGTTCCAGCATCAAAACAGACTGGAAATGTTCCCACTGTCATACTATTATCTATTGTTAGGCAGTGGTGCAAGTTATCAGTAATGTCAAACAAATGTTTTTTGTTGTTTAGATTAGCCAGGTTGGAAAATAAAGAAGAATTTATCATCTCAAACCAATCAGCACATCCTAAACACGCTGCGTTAATCCTCTCGATACGTGCAGAGTGAAGACTGAAAGCTCACATATGCATTTTAAATATTCATCCTTTTCCAGACTAATGCAAAACAAATGTGAGCAAGACTGAAATAAACTACTGGATGATAAATTCTGGCTCAGCAGGAAGAGAAGCAAGTGTAGACAAGTCCTGTTATGAGGAGAAGGGAAGCCCTGCTCAGTGTGTGCAGGCAGCGGGAGGTTAGCCCGACTGAAAAACTCACACATGGAAAAGGAACATCAAACAGAAAGTGCAACAAGAACAAAGACCGTCTTCAGTCAAATTTCTAATACAGCACTGATATGAATTGTTAATACGGTATGAGGAAAGCAAAATTGTTCTTTCATTGTGCGATGTACTTTCAGGGCGTTAAATCTAAGCGGGTAGAAGAGCTGCCTGAGGCTTTTTGTGACCTCCTGATGAGCTGGAAAAAAATAACAAGGAACTGGGTCTAACCAATCCTGGAGACAAGCACTGCTAAAAAACAAGTATATCAGACAACAAAACCTTTCTCAGAAAGCAGGCATCAGCTCGAGCCAACACATCTCCTCTATTAGTTCGCTGTCAATGAGGACTCAGCTGCTTCCTGCAGCTCCTCCACACTAAAAATCTTAGAGACAGGTAGAGACAAATGGATAGTTTAAAGACTAGATAAGACCAGATGAACTACTGTGTTTACAGAAAGATGAGGATGTCTCAAGAAAAAAAGCTGTTCTTAGGAAACAGGGATTAAATTGTTGGCTCCAACGCAGCACATTAAGGCCTCTACTGGCCAGCAGATATTACCAGAGGTCTGGAACAGTTGTCTCAGTTCAACTTGTATTACACCATCTTACATCACAGCTTCTAATATTAACAAGTGTATTCCCAGAATGCATGTCTTTCTTAGGAATTACTAACCATCAGTATTATTCAAATGGTTTGCTTCTTGCCTAAATGGCTTCAAGGTGGAGGTAGAAGTGGGGGCTCAGCCCGTAACCCCAGAGGGGCCAGTTCAATTTCTGGCATTGACAGATGAGCCGTCATCTGGACGATGGTTGGTATTACATCTAAAGTGACAGACTCTACTCGAGGGGATACTGTACTGTGGTGGACCTCGATCAGGAACCCTTCTGAGGAAATGAGGAGGCTATTTATGTGTGTGTAGCTGTGGGAAATGTGCAACAAGACTTAACTTAGGCTTGTGCACACTCGCAGTCACGATTTCTTCTGCTGTCTGATATCAAAATGTAGAATCAGAATTCTGATGAATGCAAAGAAAAGGTAGAAGTACAACAAACCTGCGGGGTTCTTAATACACTGGAGTGAAACCAACATTATGCAAGCAAACGATACAGCAGCCTGTGATTGCACAGTCACTCTCTATATGCATGGCTTCCACTCTACTTAAGAGTTGACAAAACAGTTATATTTTACAAATGATCCAGAACAGTCTGCAGGTTTATGTGCGAGCAAAACTACTCCTAAAGTGAAACCTGTCAAAGCAAAACACAAATTTGAAGTGTTGTTAGGATCTGAAAGTCTGTAAATTAACACATCCTCACATATAAAAATCTGCGTCTCCAGACACGCAGCAGTAATCACAGGAAGAGAATATCATCTGATGAAGGCACAATCACAAAGAAATTGCCAGGAAATGTTATCAGAGCGAAGCGGCTTACTTTATCAAAAGGCATGAAACTGAGAAGTGTTCTGATTGAACTGAACATCTGGCAGATTTTGATTGACAGCTAAATCAGGCAACATGCTCATAAGGGGCTGTATGTTGCATCTAGAGAGCTGACTGCAACAGACATCAGCTGTAACAGCTGAGTGTGAGTCAGAGTAAGAAAATGAGCAAGGAAGGCTTTAAGAAGAGCGGCTGACAGGTCATGTAACACCTTTATTAAGTCACCAGAGACAGTTATGAGGCTTGTAGAGGCTTAGAGACACAAGAACTGAACTGCTCCATCCTTTGAAAGGTGCAGCAGGTCATTTCCAATGAAATAAAGATGTATTTAAACAAAATAAATGTCTGAAAAATATGTGTTCAATGAGAGTAGTGCTGTTTTTGTTTGTTCTGACAGTATGGGACACAGTGAAAACTGAATGTGATGTTCGACTTCCTCCAGATTCTCGTCTTATTCTCAAGAACTATGCAATGAGTGTGAAGCTGTAATCTGAAAGGACACCTGCACTTTCCTACTTATCCAGTGTTCAGCACACAACAATCACTTTGAGGGGAAATGGGGGGAAAAGAACAGCCCGTCTGCAATCACAGCTTAGTATTTTTTCCAAGGAATAGTAAACATACTGAATCAAAGTTTTGGACTTAATAAATCAAACTGCACTGCTGAAAAATGTCCAGCAGACCAGGCTGGATGCTGATCGCCTTGCTCATACATAAACATGAGGTAACTTGGACTAGTATGTGCATAATAGGGACGGGATACTTCAACTTTCTTCATCCATTCTAGGTTCACATAATCCTAACCTTACCTTCTGTATTTAAATAGTCTCACTATGATAGAGACACCTGAGACTGTGACTGTAACCTCCAAGACATCAATTTCAACTTCCACTTTCCTGCACTGTTTGTGATGCACTTTGTGATACCTGCCAAACAATGTGTTTGCACGAAAAAGAAAATGGACATTCAAACCCCTCTCTGTCCTTTAAGTTGCTTACCTTGTGCTTGTGCAAGCCTTAGTGAGCAGGTCCAGCAAAGTATAGTCCAAACAATCAGAACTCTCCTAAAAAGAAAGACAAAAAGGTGGGGAAAGAGAATTTGGCAGATAGTCAAGGTGCACGTAATCTTTATAATTTACAATTCCTGAATCTCTCACACAAGGTTATCCATACCATTATAAGGTTTAGGTGCAGCACACAAGCAGTTTCCGGCATCGCTTAAGCCAAATTAATGCAAAATTATTGTGGAAAGCATCATAATTAACTAAATATCTAAGATCCCAGATCTTTTGTTGTAGTTGTTGCCCAGTGGACTTCTTCAGCAAGTTTTTTTTCTCGAAGCTTTTTTGGCTGTTGTTAATTTATAATCTGTTCAAGCTTTTCCAGTTTTTGAAATTGCATATTTTTACTATGAAATACAACATTTTGCCCCAAACCACCTACCAAATGTGTGCACCTAAATCTTCCACAAACTTCGGAAAACTTTGTTGGAGTATGTTTAATTGTTTGCGCTCAAGAAAATGCCAAAAGCAGTGATTCATTCTTATCCAAGGTAACCAGGGCCCTAATTTTCGTAATCTGATCAGAAACGTCCTGTTCTGAAACAAAGAAAAGAAAGATAACGTTTGCATTTCTAAAGCTGTGACAAGTAAGTGGGACTGATTTTTTTTTAATCAACCCATAAATCAAGTGAGTAAATATAGCAACATCTCATTATAAGTTGCAGAACATATCACAAGTGAAAGTTACACGATGTAATGATGAAATTGACATTTTCAAACTCCTGTATATCCATCACAGTAATCAGACCTGCTGCTGCTGATCGTTCAGAGAGTCTAACATCTGTTTCAAGACAAGCTTTGTCTTATCTTAGCTCCTGCTCAGGAGGACTCGGTGAGCGCTCCCACAAGGCTGCCAAACTTAAAAAACACTGCATTAACTTAAAACCTACGATTCCAAGTGATATATATATATATCGTAGACAGTTTGAAAAAAAAAAAAACTAATTTCATGTGCTGCATTTTATCTCTGACATCTGAACTTTTATCTGATACAAAAAGCCTCGCTATGCACTTTTCTGTGTTTGTGAGTTTCATTGATCTAAAAGGTTTTCTCGACACACAAAAGACCATCTAATCCTTCAACTGGAATTAGATCAAGGCTGTTTTCACATGAAAACTGGCATTTATTATCCCACGTCAGGCAGCAAATTGACCACTTTTTCGTGACATTTATATCTTTAGAAATTGATAAAAGGGGCTGTTGATTACTCACACATGGAGCTGATATGGACCTAAAGGTGTTAAATTGCTTCAGATGAGTGTGAATCCAAACTATTGCCAGGATAATGCTGGGTTTTCACATCACAGCTAATGGTTTAGTTAAATGCAGTACATGAAACTGCAGTGCTGTTTTAAGTGGCGCACGCTCAGTGACAAGTGGCGTAATGAGAGCAGTTGCAGGAAATCTTTTGCATTTGTGGTTTTCCACAGAGCCACAGAGAAGCACTGGTCAACCACTGGCACACCGAGTGTTGGTTGAAGGTTTTCAACAACAACAAAAAAAAGTCTTCCTCCCTTTGCTTTTGGTCACACTGCTGTCACATTAAACTGAAACCAAAAATATGGGAGTGCAGTTTGTGACCAAGTCTCTCAAGAGTCCAGAAGGATTTTATGATGCAACATCGTGACTTTTAGATGTCCTCCCATTGGAACATGGACCAACCAGCTGACTGAAGATGCAGAGCAGGGAGGTCAGAAAAAGAGGAGGAGGAGGAGGAGGGGAGGACTGTCTCCTCCTCTCATACATCTCCCTCAAACCAGTCCCAGATAGTTTGGCAGCTCATTCTGATACAAGCTACACAGACACAACTTCATGAACAGCACAGCAGACCAGCTTTCTCTGAACTGTGTGAAGAGCAGAGGAAATGCTTTCCATACGCTTAATCTGCAACCTATTAAAAAGTACTACACCACCTGTTCCATTATCTGCTCGCTTTTTCAAACACAACTTCCAACTTTGTTGTTATTTCTGTGGAAACGTCAACAAACCCTTTAACAAGTGGAAAATATTACTACTTGTATCGATGCTACCAGCGACTAAACAATGTTTTGTCAAATAGACACTAATTCAGACGCAGGCTACGCTCGCGCGCACATTAAGGAGTAATAACTCACAGAAACCGTGAAAGAAAAAGCTCTTGTTTTAGGATTAAAAAAAAAATCTATCGACTTACCCCCCGACTCCAGTGCTTTTGAGTTTGGAGTACGGGGCATTGTCCGGCTCCATAGCGGTTACTTCATTCTTCCTTGGGAGTTTTTACTACAGTCCAGAGGATCAGAGAAACTTGTTTCCATCCCAGGTGTTCCTTGATTGTTCGCGCCGAGGAAGTGAACGCGCAAAACAGCAAAAAGAACAAAAAAACAATCAAACAATGCGATCTTAACCAGCGGTGTAAATACTGCTTTCTGTCATTGTCTTGTCACTTCTTCTCTCTGTAGTCTCCTTCCAGAAGATGACCACCAATTGTGTTGGTTTTTTTTTTTTTTTTTTTTTTTTTTTTTAAAGGACGCTCCGGAGAGCTCCACCTGTGCGCTTCCTATATTTTTTTCCGTCTTCCGTTTGCGCGTTTTCTAAAAAAATAAATATCAAATGAAACGTTGTCCAGCTTTTTTTTTTTCCAAAGAGACCGTTGCAGGACAGGATGACTCCCGCGCGGTTGTGTGTGTGTGTATGTGTCGACTTTCCAAAATGAAAGTTTATTGTGGACTGAGGGAAATCTTGAGAACCAGGAAAGAGGGGGACACACCTCCCTCTGTCGCCCTCAGCTGACATCCAGGGGAACGAGTTCGGAGCTGCGGCGGTGCGGCGCTCCTTCAGCTGTACGGAAGGTGTGTCTTTTCAGAAAGGACCCTCTCAGATTGTATGTGAAACATGATTATGCTGAGCGTGTTGCTGGTCAGACAGTGAAAGAAATTCTGTAGGTTTCATGTGATTGTTAGAAAAGATCAGCAGCTTGTTCCATTAGGAGCATTTGCAGGGCTGCAGCCAAGATTTCAGGGGCAGCTGATTAGTTACCCCCCCACCCCCCATCCCATCCTTCCTTCAACCTCCTGCAGCAATTTTAGACCAAACACCTAAAACAAACCTGTAAAACTTTCTTGTTTGTTAGTTTGTAAATGTTTCATTATTTCCTCAAATTTGACAGAATTGATTTGAACTGATTCAGTTTTATGCATAATCTGTTTCACATTCTTTAAAAAAAATTGTTAATGTTTACTGTAAAGATCACTTTGTGGTCAATTCACAGTTTTGCAGGAACATATCAGGCCAATCAATAGATGATATAACCACATACCAGCAGGATGTGCTGATGCAGCACTGCTTAGCTCAGCAAAAATGGACAATTGAGTAATGTTTAAGCAAGTAATAAAGTACCATAGGTCAGTGTCTTTGGGGCCGATGTGTTTTTATTATTTCATCAAATGTTTGCAAAACAGCATGGTCTACTGCGAATAGTTCTGTGATGTGGTAACATAATGTAGCCTACTTTAAATTAACTCTAAATCTGGTCATTCATAAAATTAGAGTACACTGTGGCCCCAAAACAATACAGTATAAATCATTTTAACTTTGAAAAAGCTCCTATCAACATTTTATAATACCATGATACACAGTCCTACTGATACTGAATATTTTCTGTGCTGTTTGCTGATATTGATACTCAATTTAAACAATACGTTGTTCAGTTAATTTTTTTTAATATGAATTCAAGTAATTGGACCTTGAGTTAAGATTGTTTTGTCAAATTGGTTAGCGCTCTCTTGTGGACAAATGGTGTTGGTAACACTCACATTACCGCTATGTCTTTGACATTCAAATCCTGTGATTTCTTGTTAGTTATCTGCAGTCATGTGCACCAACACTACACAGTCTGTGATATCCTTATCAATGAATCATTTCATCAGTCAGACTCAAGTGAAAACTGCATGTCATGTCACAAAAACCTGAAACTGAACCAACAAATTGTTGGAACCAAAAAAAAAAAAAAAAACACAGCGCATAATCGTGATATTTCTAGAATTTGTCTTCCTTAAAATGAGTGTAGGTAAGGCCCAGTAACAATAAAGAACCTTTGTGTAATCACCTCCAACAAACTTGTGCTTTCTGAAATATATTTCTGAACTGTTACAGTCTAATCTATTAGACAGTTTAAAATTTGCAGTGTAAACACTCCTTCTGTTTATACTTCACAACCACTCTGTCTGTGTCAGGTTCCATCAAACTACAGCAAATATGATGGGACATATTTAAAACAAACAACCGCTTCATTTAATCAAGTCAAATAAATTTAAAGACCAGCTTTGTGTGACAGTCTTTCTTCACCTCCTGCTTCACCAACATTCACTTCCGTTCTCACCAGAGAAGCAGGGATCTGGGTCCCAGTGTGTGTGTGTGTGTGTGTGTGTGTGTGTGTGTGTGTGTGTGTGTGCGCGCGCTGTCGTGCGCTGTGAAATTCCTCTGCCAAAGAAAGTCCTCGTTGACCCGCCTTCAACAAACACGCTATGACAGTGTCCAGGGGAGACCCAACAGAGCAACGATTCAGCTGCCTGCAACTGGATCCCTCCTCCTCACACAGAGCCCCTTCACTGTTCGTCCTCTCATGACCAGGAAGGAAGGGAGCTCACCACCTTAAAAGAGCACTTCCCATGTACCTGTCTGAGCAACGTCAGATGTGAGCTTGTAGTTCACAGACAAGAAGGACAATGTCCCCGCAACCCGTGGAGGAGCCCCGAGGAAGCTCTCCGATCTGGAGTGTTACGTTTCATGGGGTTTGAAATGATTATTGCAGCAGCTTGTGGAAGTGGTTCTCAAACTGTGGCCCAGGGACTGCCAAGTGTTCTTGAGGGCATGCCGGGGGAAATTGTTTGCTTTCTTGCCAAGAGTTAGATGAGAAGAAGAAGAAGAAGCTGGCCACTGGTTAGCTTAGTTTAACATAAAGTACTGATAGCACTTTGTAGTTTGGATTTCTTGAAGAAATTGTATTTTCTTGATTCTTGTTGTTCTGGGTTTTGAACCCTCATGGTTGAAATGCACTTATTGTAAATCGCTTTGGATAAAAGCATCAGCTAAATGAAATGCAATGCAATGTAATAAAGAATGCAACCAGGGTACGTAGCCTATCTCTGTTCAAAAGTAACAAATCTTCCTAATGTCTTATCTCAACTTGTTGTTTACAGTTCAATGTGCAGCATAAACAAAACACAGTGTCTTTATTAGTGAACTTTAAAGCTTTATTTTGGATCTTTAAACAGAACCAAAGATGGTTTCCAGTCTTTGGGCTCAGCGAAGCTAATCGCTGGTGGTTGCTTTACGTTGCCATTCAGACACGTCCTCTCATCAACAAGAAAGCTAATTATTTGTAGTTGTATTTCCCAAAGTGTCAAACTCCTTTCATGTTTCTAAATTCTTTCACATGGAAAATGCTGACATAACCTTATATGTTACTTATTGTCAACAACCAAAACCATGTGTTTCTTTACTGTCTCAGTACTTCCCGACTGCCTACATGGCACTCCGCCCCAAACCCATGTATTCTTACTGACAAACCAGTGTACAGGTGTAATAGCTACATTGGTCAACAACAAAAAGTACTAGGTTTATAATAATGACTCACAAATTGCCTGTGTTTTCCTCTGCCTATTCTTTTCTCTTGACCTGCGTCGACGTCTCGTGATTGGCCAAGAAAAGCCCTTTGGTGTCTCAGAAATATGCAAAGGTGCATTAGGTTCAGGCACCAAAGCTACTTGGTTAGGTTTCGGAAATGATCATGGTTTTTGGGTTCAAATAACTTTGAAGTTAATTTATTGGGGTCCATTTTTAGCTGTGGATTAATACACATCTGTTGTGTAATGGAGTGTTTACAGCAGCATAATGGTATATATGGGCTAAGTTGAAATAAATTACAGTGTCCGGGTCCATCAAAATGCAGGAACATGTCACCCACTGCAACAATATGGCTCAATGATTTTTTTTTTTTTATTTATTTATTTTTTTTATTATTATTTTGGACAAGATTTATCAGAGACAAAAATTGTTATTCAGATTAATCAGTAATTGGTTTTAATCTTTTCATGATATGTGTTGACAGTAAAAAGAACAAAGGATTTCATCACTCTTCCTTAAAAGAGAAGTGGCCAGTAAAAGCTTTCATGTGACGTAGGCTGTAAAAAGTTATGTAATTGTTATTTAAAGTTCCAGATTCAGTTCCTCGGGACACATTGGCGGTTTTGTGGTCAGAGACGCGCTGGTGGTCTTTGACATGAAAAGGTTGGAGAGCCCTTTTAACGTTGACCTATGGAACATTGAGCCCAAGAGCAAGTGTGCTGCAATTTTTATCACTGATTTCCTACCCAACAGCAGTTCAACAAGAGTTTCCTTCCAATCCAAGCAAAGACTTTCCTTCATTCTCAGCAGTGGCTAAAAGCTTGTTTCATGGAAACCCTGAATGAGCTCTGGTGGAAAAAGAAATTAAAGTGTATTTTCTTTTTTTTTGGTTGTTGTTTTTTGTCCTTGAGATCCAGAGGCAATTTTCTATATTTTATGAGTTGATCTTCTTCCACTCATCACATATGACTGCTATCCTGGATCCTGACTATAACCATTTTCAGGTGTGGATAGGCGCTGGGGCTGTTTTCACTCCAGACCAGGGGTGGGTAATAGAAGTCAGCTGTATACCCTGACATTACAGTGGATATTAGAAGTTCAGTGTCTGCAGGAAATTGAGTGATTTTCCTGCAGACAGTGTCAACGTCAACTAGCGTCCCTATATCCATATGAATAATTTTTGGTCAATAGAGCACTCACATTATTTATGTGCAACACTTGGCTGTGTGCAGTCCAAGAATTGTGGTGATTTATTCCATTGTATGTGGCTGTAATTTTGGAGATTCGTAAAAATATCAAAAGACCTGAGCGGAAGGTTTTAGGTTATTCTCTTCTATTTTTATAACAAGCCTCAAAATACAAACTTGGCACACAGCACGTGCATCCTTTCAAGTCATGCTCTAGTGATGGAAACTTTTGTCTGATAAACACAGACTCTTTTGTTTTACTCTCATGCCTTGGGGAATTGGGGCCAGCTGAATGCAGCAACCTCTGTACAAGCACAGCTGGACCCAATAAGAGCGTGCCCTGGTGCTCTGTTTACTCATTCCATACATTACAACAGGAGATTTAGAGAGAAGTTAAGGGTGATATAACAGTATCCGTCTTTTTCTAATACACCACCCACGCGATCAAACTGATGCTTTTAATTAGAAGGCTGTTTTGAATAGTGTCAATTGTTATGTAACAGTCACCAACCTCTATTAACAAAGCATGTGTTCAATAAACAAATAAATCACTGCTGATTTAGACAAGCAATTTGAAGATGTCAAGTTTGGGGCATATTGTTTGGGTAATTTCTTACTATTTTCTGATTCTTAAAGTCAAAATAATCTGGTATTTAGGAAAATATTAGACAAAGCAACAATTAAAATAGTCATTACCACCCTAGACTGAAGATAATTTGGTTCTTGAATGTTTTGTATAATGTAAAGAAATATTTCAATATGGTGCTTCTCATTTCATCAATAAATAATTTACAGAACTAGAATCGTAGCTGTGGGTTGTACCCATTGGAGTGAAAGAGGCAGACTATGTCGCCAATGCAGTGGCATGATCAAATTCAACAGGTAGTCAGCTGCAGCCTCAACAATGCATGGTGGTAAGAAATTATTACTTGAAAGCAATCAAAATCAATCAAAAAAAGAATGAGCCTCTGACTCTGCGGTTACCCTCAGCTACACAGAACCTTTTAGCATCTTTAAGGTCATTGTTTTGGTTTTGCATCAACAACTTTACCATTTTGGTTCAGTCTCACTGCTATAAGCTTCAGAGCAATTGATATCCATGAGAAAGTACCAATAAACCTAATAAATGTTCTTAATTAAAGACAGTTAAGAACTAGCAAACATTCTGGGGACATTTTGCACCTGAACAGCCAGATGTTGAGTTGGACCTCAGAACAGTTATAATGTGTGAATATTGGACTCAGATGGGGCAAAAAACACATGTTCAAATGAATTGTCATGTTACTCTGTGTTTGCTGAATGTGTGAATAGCCTCGGTAAATCAATTTTACTAGTTGATGTCAGTGTTGTGTTTGTAGCCTATTGTGCTACATCAAGTGACCAACAGAAACGAATGCACATTTTAACAGAAAGAAAATTACATTGTCTGTCATCAGGTCATATTTTGTCTTCACAGCACAAAGACAGACCCCAACAGGAAATGGTACCGCTTTTCCAGTGCAAGTGAAGCAAATTAAAAGCTTTCACAGGACCATTAGGCTTTACATCTCCAAACCCGGTTTCATGAGGGTCTTGTCCAAAATAATAAGTGATGAAATATTAGTGGACTGTAGACTTACCAACGTGTTTTTTAGTTAAGCTGCATGTTAAGTAAATGTAGTAGATATTTTCCTTGTGCCCATAGGTCTGTTACATTCATCAGACCTGTGAGGCACCATGTTATACAACAGCAGTTTGCACATTTCCTGCATCCGGCATCTTTACAACTTATTTAGAGGACATCATAAGTCAGACATAGAACCCAATATTGCAGTGATGTGACGAGCCAAGATTTTATTTCTCAATAAAATGGTAATAATGGTTTAAAAAGCAAAAGTGCTTGAAGTATGAACCTGTCTGAAGGGCACATTAGATGTGGTAATTATTGCCAATTCCTTACCCCGCAGAGCTGCAGAAAGACAGACGCTGCTGCCAAGTTACAGGCATTGTTGTGGTGACATTTGAGTGGAGGATCAAACCGCTGATGAATAATCCATATTGAAAAGCTGCTCATTCTGCCAAATGTCAAACAGCAGCAGGAGCTATTGTTCAAGGAGCAGAATAAAACTTTTCATTCATCTTCATCACAATGCCGTTTCGCACAATATAGTGAATGTGGCAATGCCGTGTGCACTGAACACACAGTTCTTTAAAATCCGAGGAGTTAAAGGACCGTAGCATTAGCCTGCTCTGCCTCTATAGTGGACTTTCCTCATGACTATGTCCTTTGATCATTTTCTAACTCAATGCTGTTGTCTTTCCTGTCATACTATAAATATCTTACAGATGTTCTAGTTCAGTCTGGTATTATAACAAGGTGTGTAATACACCTGAATACCATGTCAGTGTCACGTTTTGCTTCACCTAGACGTGAAAAGTACACGCATGTATGACCAGGGTTGAAGAAGGTCATGTGATGGAGATAATGTGATCAAGTACAAGGCACCGTAAAGTCCACCTAGGGAGGAAATAGTGGGTTTTTAAGTAATGTAAATAAGTTAAAACTGTAACTGATGTGGCTTATGTAATATTACTCAAGTAAAATGTTTTTTCCTCACCCTAACCAAGTAGTTTTAGTACCAAAACTGAACCCTTTTTCAACTGTGACACAATTTCCCTAAACCTGTGGCTCAGATGGTACAGCGGGTTTGGTGGTTTAATGCCCTGATCCTCCTGTTCACATGCTGTAGTGTCCTTGGGCAAAAACACTGAAGCCCAAGCTGATCCCAAATGGCAGACCCTTGAATGGCAACTGTGCTGCCATTAGTGTGTGAATGTGTGTACAAGTAGGTACAGGGGAGGCAAAATGTAAAGCGCTTTGAGAACACCATGGTGATGAAATGTTATATAAGTGCAGACCATTTACCATTCAACCTAACAATGTGGTTTTAGGTGCCTAAACATAAGGCTCTTTACTTTTTATTCCTAGGTAAGGTAAAACGTGAAACTACCATGATATCCCCTCGGGGGCCAATGGGTGTATTACACACTTTGGTGTGATGTTGGGTTGTCTAATTACATTTGACTACATCTAACATCATGTCAGTTTTTTTTACTAAAATGTCACCAACAAATTATGAGAACATTTTGCTTCCAAGCAGCTCTGCATGCATCATCATCATCACAGCACCATCCATTCTATAGATTGCTCTCGTGTTCTGGATGATAAAGTGAATCTGTTATGGGTAGGCCCCACTGAGATCTCCCCGTAGTGCTATATCTCACAAATCTCACAAATCTAGAAATAATCACTCTCATCCGCAGCCAGGTTTAAATAAGGCTTTTCCACATTTATCCTCTGCAAAAGAGTGTGTGCAGCACGTGAGCCAACAGCAACTTGCTGCTCTCCTCTCACTGTTCACTGCAAAGAGATCGCTGGAACTTTGTTCTCATTGCATAAATTGGCAAACATGGCGATTGTAATTAGTGTGGCAGGCCTGCAGCATCTCTCGTCCACATTAAAACATTTATTGGAACTAACAATAAGCAGCTTCCAGCAGGTCAGGCTAAAATACAAATTAGTATGAGCCTGTAGTCAGTACAGATCAGACTTTAATGGAACAGAGGGTTTGGTGTTTCGACAGGTCCACCACCCCAAGACTTCTGCAAACACAAACACACCACCTGGCTGAAAACATCCATTCCCCCATGTCACACACTGACTCAGACTGTTCTCATGGCCCAGATCCTCAAAGTGGATACAGTCTCTCCCAGCATGCTCCAGTGTTTAATTTTGGTGGTGGAAATGACGCAATTTTAGAGCTGTGGTGGAGTGATGTTTTCTGTTTGGAAATGCATAAAAACACATGTTGACCCAAACTTACAGGGCTGTTTTCTCACAGATACAGTACCATTTTAAACTTAGTTTTAATATTCTGAGCTCACGTACAGATTTATCAACACTCAAGTGTATTCAATCAGTTCAAAGTCAAGGCTTTATTGGAGTGCATTTGTCATAAGCTAAAAGCTTGTGGCAGCATGCTGACATTTAGCATTTAGCCAGCATGGAGGTTTGATGTTTACCATGTTCAGCATCTCAATTTTGCAGGTTAGTATGCTAACATTTAGCTGGTGCGCATTAAATACAAAGAAAGGCTGATGGGAATCACATTAGCTCTGCAGTCCTTTGATTAAATCACAAAGTTGTACAAAAATAATAATTCTGATTACGTTTGAGGCAACACCAAACTTTTTCAATTTGATGTGGTGGACGGCTGTATCATGGCAATCCAAGACAGTCCACTACGAATTACAAATGTCAACCTCATGGCGGTGTGATGTCATTATGCCCCCTCAAATGTGAACAATGAATGTGATCATGCAATATTTCATGCAGCCAATCTAATAGCTGTAGAGATATATATTTCATAAACTGTGATCTGACTGACCCACCATCCCTAAAAACAAGCTGTAAGCAGGCCAAGAAATTCACTTGGAAGCAGAAAAGGTTTAACTCACCTGTGTGTGTGCAGAGGACAAAATTACAAAGACATCAAAAGGTAATGGCTCTGCAAACAGACAGTGACCCTTCATACAGTATACGGAAGGTGAAAATAAATTGCATCATCCTGCCCAGGAAACTTAAAGGAAGTCTGAATCATTGAACTTCCCATGAGGTAGGTAAGCATTGTTCACTTCATTTGTTTTGTTTTTGCCCCGGGTCAGAGTCTAGAAAATCGATTCCCAAAACACTTTCCAGTCTCCCCTCAGCACAGTATTACCTATTTACACTCCTGAGTACCGGTGTATCATCTGTATCTATAATACTGCTGTATAAAAGAGTAATTGCTTGGTTTTAAAATATTTAGGTAGTTTATCTTTTAGCAGTATATGTCTGTTCTTATCAGCAGCAAAATTATGACTAATGTGCTTAACAACAGCAGTGGACACTGCTGCATTATGTGACTGTACAGCTACAAGGGATACTTTACAGCAAGCTACAAAGGCCGGAAAAGGGGAAACTGTTCCCTGAGCAAACCTGTAAATTCCTGACAGATTGAGCCTCAGTGGCTGAAGGCCTTGTTTTTGGAAAAGCAGCTGAAAGAAGCTTGTAACACCACAGGATTTCTTTCAGGCCCAATACATTCGCAGACAGACAATGGGGTCACTGATCTGAGTTTTACTTGTAACAGAGACGCACAAAGCCCTTATCGAAGGAGTCCGTGAATTACAGTGCGGCTCTTGTTTGCCAGCTTATGCTCAGCCAGGCATGATGGTGTACCACTTAGTCCTGTATTGAGTCGACTACAAATGTGGCTGTTGAGATCTCAGAACATCAAAAGTCATAAAGAAAAGAAACTTGGACTCTATTTTTTAGTACTGATAACAAAATCCTATCGGTCTCAGACTGAGACCAAGAATTAACCTCACTGAAAAATGATAATTCAGACTTCTTTATTTTGCTGCAGAGTTTTTTAAACGTACAACACCACAAACAGAAGCGTATTCGGTCTGATACGGCAGAGCAGGATAACTTCTGCAGAAGTAATCTTCAGGAACGCCAGTCTCATTTATCTGTCATCCTCCTGGGGGAGGGAGGGGGGGGGGGGGGGTTGCGGAGAGCATCTTTATCGGGGCTCCGCAGAAAAGGAATTCGTAAAGACTGCAGATGAAATATGGACAGGTTTGTTTCAGCACAATCACTACTGGAAACCCTGAGAGGAGGAGATAATTACTGCTTTGACAAGCTTTGATCACAGGTACAGTTATTCTCAGAATGTCTGTGTTGATAGAACAATGAGATGACGACCTCCAAATTCAGATGAATTTGCCCTAGTTCTGCTTTTTTTTTTCCCCTTCATACTTATGAATAGAAGCACTGTCTAGCACATGAAGAGACAAGAAAGACAAAATGAGGGTAGTTGACGTGGCATGGCTTAGCTGTCCATAACTTTCTTGATTTGTAGAAGTGGAGAAAAGAGATCTTATGATGGCTACTGTAATGTTCTAGGGGGGAAAAAATGTCTTGAGTAAGTCATCCACTTGTAAGTACTGTGGGTGGAATGAATCACTGCGGTTTCTTTTTTGTCAGGAGGCGGCAAATTATTCAATAGAATGACGGAGGGATCAGGGAGCCCTGTGCTGGAGTCTGATTTTTAGCGAAGTAGGTGTGTTGTCATGTGGGGCAGCGCTGGTGGGAAGAAGAAAAAAAAAGACATCAAGGTGAAGATGTAACCTCACCACACAGAAGAAAGGCTCACTTCATTGAAAGCTCTTTGAAAATGCCTCCAGACCGCAGCGCAGCCCAAAAGCAAACAAGCCTCCTACACTACCTGCCCGCACTAAACTGAGATGCAGCATTTGGAAGCAGGGCCACCCAGTTATAGGAAGGAAAAGATCTGCGTGTGTGTGGTTGTGTGTGTTTGGTGGTCAAACAAGTCAAATGAGTCAGGTTTTTCCGCTCTGACCTCAGAATGTAAACAAGAATTTTATAGGTTTGCGAGCATATTCTTCCACCCCTGCGGGATTCATTTATATTTCACCTCCTCCTGTATCCTGCTCATCAGCCCTGCACTGATGCCGTTCTCCTGAAGGCTCAGATGCCTCAGCGGAAACTGCGTCCTGCACAGCAACGCCGCCATGATGTCGTTTCCTCCCACGTCGCTGATGCCGTTCCGGTCCAAATCCACCTGCCGCACGCTCATGTTCTCTTTCAGCATGTCGGCCAGCAGCCGGACCCCGGGGTCTCCCAGGTTGTTCTCGTCCAGGATGATCTGAGTCAGTGAGCCGTTTCCTTTTAAGCTGTCAAAGAGTTCCTTCCACGCAGCCAGATCGGCACCGCTGGTCTGCGCCAGCCCTAAATACTGGAGGTATGAGTGGGATCTCATGTACGCCGCTAAGAACTTGACTCCGTCGCTGCTCAAGCCGTTTCCCCCGACGTCCAGCTCCAAAAGTGCAAACACCCTGACAGAGCTCCACCCGGTGGGGAGCTGCAGCAGCATACTCTCCTCTGACTGGAAGAGCAGCGCCTGCTGGACAGCGGCAGCAGCTCTCTCTGTTTGTTCTTGCAGCTCAGCTATTCCATTCAACAGGGTCAGCACACCGTGGTCTCGCAGTTTGTTTCCAAACAAGCTGCAGAGGGAGGAAAAAAAGTGGTAACCATGGTGATTTATTTTCAGTCCTCTATGAACCGCTCACATCAAAATGCAGCCATTTGCACTCTGATACTAAGTTTTCCCTCTCGTGACCTCCAAGTTATAAGCAAAAAGCAATTCTTCTCACACTGTACGACAAGGTCTTGTGTGTTTTGTTCTGCAGCTTCAAAATCTGTAGATGTGGAAAAACTCGGAATGTCTAACGTTTGATCTTTATACACATTTCCCTGTTACTAAGTTTGATGTATTTGGTATCTCAAATGCAGATTTAATTAATAAAGTTTAAGATCTAATGATTGCACAAGTGTTTGAACTGACACATCCAGGAGGAATGCTCAAATGTATACATGCATGTTTATAATTTTTCAGTTTTGCTTTGAATTATTACAAGGATGTGTTTGATCTGGTTGGATCATAAATTATTAATGAGACATTTTGGGATTTGCACTCTTTTGCAGAGAGTTAGATAAAAAGATTAAATTCCTCACTTCCTCTAGATTTATGCTTTTTTTCCCAAACATTTAAACTCCTCTTTCACACACACTATTCTGTTGTCTTGTGTTGAGTGTCCAGTTGTGGCTGCGCGCTTTCTCATATATGTGTAAAGCACGCACTTGAAGTTTCTAAATCTGTCAGTATTTCTCTGAACCAATGTCACAATGGCATGCTCGAGCACACCGACTGCATTTTGTGGAGAAAAAGGAAATAACTCAGAAATGTGAGGCACTGGAGGCATTTCTTTGTTCACATAAAAGAGATGGATTGTGCCATTCAGGAGTGGAAAGCTTAGCTTTTTTTTTTTTTACTGCGCAGACCGTCCTTGGATTTGCTGTGTCTTTTTACTGTCTCTTCAGTTCCATCATTTTCTCCTCTACAGAAATATTAGAACGTTTTTAAATAGCAGATGTCCCAGGGTCTCCTTGTGATTCAGTGTGTTCTCCGAATTCCATTATCATTCTTTCTGGGGACTTACTGCAAGCCTTTGACCTGAGGCTTCACTCTCAGGACGTCCAGCAGGATGTGAGCACCGTAAGGGCCGATGAGGTTGAGGTTGAGGTTGAGCAGCGTGACCTCGGACAGGCTGCTTTTCAGGGCCCCCGCCAGGCTCAGCAGATGGTCGTCTGTCAGGTCCGTGTTCCTCAGAACAAGCTGCTCCACCTCGTCGGAGGTGCTCAGCACTGTCATCATGGCATCCAGCTACGATTACAAACCGAGAGAACAGATCATTATAGAAGTTCTTAAATTAAAATTTCTAATTTGGTTTGACATGGGGCAAGATATCAGTGGAAACCATAGACTGTATATAAAAGTGCGTGTAGCTTCTGAAAAATGAAGCCGATGCAGAAGTGTCTTAAACTGCAATATCAACAAGGGCCACTAGAGGTTGGCTCCAAAAAGCCTCCGGCTGCATAGACTCCCATTAAATAATAAATTCTCAGTCAACACATTTTTTTCCACAAATGATTTAGGTTTTTCTAGCTAAAGACGTTCCTTCTAATTAGTTTTCTGTCCATCTTAAAATCATCCCGTCATTAATTTGAAAAATAAGTCTAAAAAAGACGTGTTTTGGGGGGCATGTCTGTTTGATTGACATGCCTGTGGTGCAGTCAGGTTACGGCTATCGGTGGGCGGGACGTTGGCTTCATAATGCCGTACGCAACATAATAAGTGATGTCACCTTTGGTTACTGCTCGATGGAAACTTTTGAAAATTTCCAGAAGTTGAAAAATGTCGCCAAAAGGTCGCCTTTTTACTGAAATGAATTGTGGGTATACATTTTAGGGTTTATCCACTGGGCTTTGGAAAGACTTCGAAAGGCCAAGGGTTGAAAAGCTGTGAAATAAATGTCAGAAACATTTCACAACAACACAATATTTGGGACTTATGATGTATTTACTTATTTTATTTTTCTATTCTGTAATCCTGTTGGGAAATGGTATCCCATACCAGGATGCAACACAGCAAAGAAACGATACAAACAGTAACATTTCATCTGACGTCTACTACACCTCAATCACCAAACAGCAAGGTTTCATAAATTCCAGAAATCCCATTTTGAAGCAGGCAGATGCTTTTGTCCTTCATGCAGAAATACATTTTGCATCCTGGCCCTGAATACAGTATTGTGAACATTAAGTATTTACTATTTGTGTGTGGGAGCAGCTCCGAAATGTGTTGTCGGCTGGGAAAGAGATGTGAGTGAGACAGGTGCTGGAGGTCTCCCAAACACAGAGACCAGATGAGAGTCCAGAGAGACGTATGGTCTGGCTGCTGGCCACATCCACTGTGCCACTTTGAGAGACCTTGAGGAATTTGTCAGGCCCCGTTGGAAGCTTTTTCATCATGATCGGTATGACCGAGCCAAACGCCTGCCTGCCCCAGATAAAACTCTGTGACCATTTGTTACAGCTGTTTGTCTGTTAACTCCTCAAACTATGGAATAATCCTTTAGCATAGAATTAATTTGTGGTTAGTTCATCAACTTTTTATGTCAAATAAATGCTACATTCCTAAGATATATTAATTTTCCTTTTATTGTTATAGCTGCTGTATTTTTGAGTTTTACATCTCACACCGTGGGATGTACGGTTCTAAAACTTGATCAACCTCATCTCTTTTAAACTGCATCAACTTATGTAAATCCCAGTATGTGTGATGAGTCACATTTTACATCTTTAATTTTAACTACCATTTTTATTCCGATAATATGTATCAATATAATATAATACAATATAATATTATGACCGAAAATTCAATAATTCATCATTATGTAAACAAGAAAAACGTGGTCTGAGTATTTAGCAGTGGCTCACTGGTGGGTCAGTAATTGAAACTTATGTGCATTCAAACGTTGTTCAAACAAAAGTTTACATTTTTCATGCAGATCCTAAGGTTTCTAATGTATCCAATACAAAATAATGCATAATAATAATGCAAAATGATGCCTGCCTCTCTCCCTCAGGTGTACCTGATTGGTTGATTGGAGTGGAGCCAATAAAGGAGGGGCATTAACTGACTATCTCTCTCTCTTCCATCTCGCAGCAGCAGTAATAATTGTCATTTTGCTTGGCAGGGATCTGGAGTCCCTGTATGGTTGTTTTTGGTGTTTCTGTTGGGTTTGTCAGTTTTATTTCTGTGGCTTTTATTCATTTAGGTTTAGTTTTGTGGTTCATAGGTTAGAAGGGAGACACCGTTTCCAACGACCCAATGTTAGTTGGACAGTGATTCCCCCTGTTTTTCTTCATTTGAAATGCTCATCAGCTTTTTGTTTCTTCCTGGCAGATTGACATTATGTTTGTTACTATTTTTGGTTGGAAATAAACCTTGTTCTTTTTTGGCTGCAACCTGAGTTTGGCTTTTGATTATGTTAGACCTTGGTAGCTGTAACAACATCATCTACAACAACATCTGTTATTTCTATCTGATGGCACATTCATATAAAATAAATGTTGTTTTCTCTGTGTGAACATCACATGGACCTTAAAAAGTGTTTAAGCAAGCTGATATTGTCAGACAGTGAGGAATAACATGAAGAAACCTAAAGCATCTAAAAGGGAAGCAACTATGGTTCACTGTACCATATGTTAAACAGAAAACAAGACACGTACGACAGGCAATCAAAAAGGTCAGAGACTCTTCCTGTTGCACACCAATGGAGTACAGCATTGTGAAGTGCACAGAGCAGGGGGGAGTTATAACCTTCCTGAATAATTATTCAAAGTTACATTGCTTGATTAACATCAACACCTGTGTTACATGCGTATTTCTGACCAACATGTGCATCTGTGATTTCACTGCATACCTGAAACTTGAGCAGAGAGTGCGCATCAAATTTTGTGTCAAATTCTTGGGGGTAATACATGCAATTTGGTTTTCATCACACTGAGTAGGTGAATTGTCATGTTGGGAAACCAAAGTGCCATCACGTTACATTTCAGGTCGTTTTCTGCTAAATGTTTTTCTCTCAGACGTCTCAAAACGACACAGTAGAACTCCTGTGTTGACCTCACTGTGCACAACCCCCCAAATGTCAAACGTGGTTGAGCTTCAGACCTGACGCAACCATTTCAGTCTTGGACAGTGACATTATGTCCTTCGCAAAATGTTGCAAAAAAATGTTGTCAAAACACCTCGCCAGGCTCATTGCTCCATTGCTATAGATTTTCTTAGTTCCTTTGTTGTTTCTGACAGCTCTGAGAGGACATGATGTAGTTCACCTTTATTAGCCTTTGAAGGTCTGTGTATTTCTGTATAGTATGTAGCCCTGCATATTTGTATGTTCTGTTTTGGAATCTTATAGTATTACACTACTGTTGTTGTAATAGATAATCACTGATAGCATTTATCCATTGACATCAGTGTTCAAATTAGCTCAGATGCTAACTAGACCTGCAAGCCTCATGTTAATAGCTACTATTTTTTTTCTTATGTGATGGCAGAGTGGTAAATTTGACTTGTATATTAATGTGTATGGATTTGAGCAGTCTATAACACAATATATTTGACAGAAAAAATACTTAAGTCTAAACTTTGCTCCAGTTTCCTTGATCTTTATTTCAAGGATTATATCCTGTAGCATGATCAGAACACACACTTCTGCATAAAGCAGAGATGTGTTAGTTTCAAGGGCTTTTGTCGTGATTTAAAGCAAAGTGAGCTTCTGGCAAACACACAGATTCACCACAATGAATGTGTGTTGTGCACTCACCTGTGCCTGTAGGTCTTGTTCTTGAACCGGTTCTTCTTTGGCTGCACTCAGGCTGGTTGTGTCTTCCTCTTCCTCTGGCTCTTCATCAGGCTGCAGGATGGAGTCACTTTCTGCACTGAGCTCCACATCTGATACAGGAGCTTTGGGGCCCGATGACAGCCTTTTCTGGAGCCGGCACCTCTCCAGGACTACAGACAAATACAGAGAGAAAATTCAACAGCTCAGGTGCAATAAAACTGTCTCTCCTAAAACGAACTGCACACAGTGATACTGAAACCAGCGTTAGTGTGAGAATATAAATAATAAAATCTAAAATTCAGTTTGTTCAAGCAGATCTGCTGAGATTTGTGTGTACAGGCATGTGTGTATCTCTTTCTGCACAACCTCTCCCACACGTCATCCATCCTCCTTCAAGCAGACATTGCTCAGTGCATCACATTACAAATTCAACCTTTTTCTGCTGAAATGTATTATGTAAATCACTTATAGCGCTCCGCAGGGGATTCCAGTGTGCTCCTACTGTGCTGTGGTTTCTTTACTCACTGTTTGCCTTGAACCAGTGGTGTTTGTTTGGGCCCTGCTTCAATGCAGCGCTCATTTCCGCACATTCTTCATAGAAGTCCTTCAGTCTTTCCCCAGCTCTGTTTTTCCCATTCAAGCTCAGGTCCTTCTGCTTCTCTCTGTTCTGCTTCGTCAGTGCTTCCTTATCCTGCAATGAATCTTTAAAAAGAAACACTCTTGTTCTTTCCCTTTTTCTCTTTTTTTTTTTGCCTTCACAAAAGATATTGAATGGAAATACCACATGCAGCTGGCTTGAAGGTCATCTGTATCTCCAATTGAAAGATTGTATCCTTCTGTGTTTTCCCATCTTCTCTGACAGGAATGAAACCCACTAAAATGAGTCAAACAGTGCTCACCGAGAACTTTGATCGTTGTGTTCGATGGCTGCTGCTCCGTCTGCGGTGCTGCGACATCTCTGGTTGTTTTCTCCTGTTTCTGCTGCTGTCTGGCACACGGAGCCTGGTCCTCAGATTTCTCTGTCACCGTTGACCTTTCCGAGCCCTTGCTGTGTTGTCCCTCTTCCCCTTTGTTATTTCCAGCTATCTTTCCTTTGCTGTCTTTCTGATTAGTTTGACCTTTGCGTCGTTTATTCTTGGAGGTCCCTTTAATTCCAGCCACGGCGGGGTCTTCGCTGTCTGTAGATCCTTGCTCGCTTTCCTTCATGTGTTTTCTTGTCCTCCTCCCTGATTTCTTCACTGGTTTGGCCGGGATAAAAAGAGGGGATGATGGACATGATTCAGTGGTCCCTGCATTGGAGACATTCAAGACAAAATGAAAAGGGAAAAAAAATGCTTTGTGGGACATTTTGTCTTTAAACTAGTCCATTTAAATCAAGGACTGGGCCTACTGTCAAAAAATATTGATGAATAAGCTTTATAGGAAGTAATGGAAAATGGAGACACTGACTTCCAGGCTTTGTACCATTGCCAGTGTTCTGTTGAAGAGGGAGAATTAAGTTCTCCTTTGTGCCGTTGTTGAGCTGCTGGCAGGAGCTGTATTTGTTTCGGAGACTTGTACATCTGAAAAAGATGAAAAAGATCTTTCGTCGTGACTCACATTTCCTCCCCTGTACCACCACCAACCTTGCTCCCTTGTGCATGCAATACGTATCATTTTTACTCATCTGTCAACCCACAATGCCTTCTATCTGTAGAGCTGTGGATTTACCCAGTTTGTTTTGACTGGTACTGATTTCGAATTTTCTGCCAATGTTGCATGCCAAGAAAATTCATCCCACAGCTTTAATATCTGACCTGTAACAAGGCATCCCACCAGCCAGCCAGGTCAGTCTGAAGCAGCTCCTCCTGCCCTGCTGGAAGCCGGGAGCATAGCGGTACTCGCAGCAGGAGCTGATCCTGGCCACCATGATGCCGTTAACGTACAAAGTGGTACTGAAGGGGAAACCTCTGTGTCTCTGAGACACAAACTGGAACTGCTCTGAAAAACACAAAAATACAAAACATAAATGCTGGAGGAGTTCATGTCTGAGCTTTAATAATAGATGTTCTTGTTTACCTCAGGTCAACATATTCAGTGAGAGCTTTCCTTAAAACATACAGCAGTGGTTCCTGATGTTTTTGGCTTGTGACCCTTGATGGTCAAGTCAAGTCCTCGTGACCCATCATCACAGGTAGCAAGTTGGAATAAATACACTCTGTTGCTGCTTCAAACTGTTATGTTCAGTGTCAGTAAAAGCACTATTTATACACTCCAGTATCACACGAAAGTGTCTAATACACCCGTCAGTCCACTACAGGGCACCATGTTAATGTCACATTTAGCCTCACCTATGCAGGAAAGTAAAGTACCTTAGGTTTTGACACCAAAAAAAGCATGTTATGGATAGGAAATAGTCATAGTTTGGGTTGAATGTGACAGGGTCACAATTTGGTCCAGTTTAGGTACCAGAAACTGCTTGATTAGGGTTAGAAAAAGATCATGTTTAGGGTTTAAAAAAAATTGCTCCGTCATGGAAGTTACTCAAAAGAAATCTATACCAACTTCCGCTTTCTCACAGAATCAAACATGGTTCTCCTTGTTGGAAGTTCGTTTTTTGATCCATCCAATCACCCCAACCTCCTCCCTGTTCGGATTTTATTCATTTTTGACCTTCATCACTTGACCTCCTTCTACTAACCCTGGTCAGACATGCAGGTTTTTTTTACAACTAGGCAAGGTAAAAAATGACACTGACACAGCATCCTCTAGTGGACTGACAGGTGTATTACAATGCTGGCTGGTTTATACGATGGTTGATCGCTCAGCAACAACATGTTTGGAACAAAGTTATTCAGGTCGGGTCTCTGGTTTTTGCAGTCTTTCAATAAGTAAATAAATCAGCATCAAACTGTTGTTTTATGTTTGACATTTTCAGTCACCAGTGAGGAGAACACTGTCAGTAAAACTATTCTGTATGTATAAAAAGTATGCTTCAGAATCGCTGCTTCACCATTAGGATTTTGAGTTTGTTTGTTCATACACACTCAAAACCCGAATTGCATAATTTTATGAACTGCAGTTCAACCAAAGTTGAACCAAAGCAAAGATGCAAGTACCACTCGGGCAAACAAGAGCAAAGAAGAAGCAAGATTCAACACAAGAAGAATCATTTTATGTTGCTTTGACTTTATATTTATTCATCTGTGAACACTTTGAGACAATCAATAAGGAAGTTCAGATATGTCCAGCATTTAAAGGGCTCATTCACCCAAATTACAAAAAACATATTTTGTCACTTAACCTTTATGTGTCCATAGAGATTATTTTACTTTGCTTTGACTCTTGACACATCTATCTCCAAGCAATCAGTTTACATCCCTGTTCATCTGGGTAACCCACAACACACACTGTCAAAACCTTGTGTGGTGATTATTTAATTTTTTTTTAAATCACTTTCAGCAGAAATTGTTCAAATAAAACCAAAGATATCGGCATGAACTTCAGCAGTTAAGTGAGGAAAATGTAACTCTTGTTTTCCTGGAATAGTCCAAATGTTATTATTATTATTATTTTTTTAAATGACCTATTAAAATATTGTATGATAACAACACTACACCAAAAATCCCTTTCTTTTGTAACCAATATAAGAATATAGTGCACAGTACAACATGTATGGTTTAAAAACAATGCAATAAAGGTCATTAAAAAGTACAAATCCCATAAACTCCCCTTGCTCCTCTATTGCACTGGATTGTGCTTCTGTGCATTGTCTCTTCCATTGTTTTACTCCTGCGGAGGATTTTGTAAACACATCACACGCGCAGTTTGAAGCAGAAATCCATAACCTCTTTTTGTACATCTGCCTGACATTGTGATTCCCCCCTGCAGTGATGGGTGTGCAGCATGTGTCAACATGTAACAACTGCAAAGAAATAACTTGTCTTGTCTATTGACTTTTTGTTATGTGACGGCAGGTCAAACATAAGCTTTTTATTCTTTTTTATAGCTGAACTACTGCCTCAGGCCAACATCCTCATCACTTTCATTACAATAAGCTGCGAGGGCAGATGAGTAATTAAAGGTGTTGTAGTAGGTAAGAGTCTTTAACTCCTGTTATTCTGTTCACATAGACCCTGTTTAATGTGAGAAAACACCTTAACTTGTCCTACAGTCGGTTTGTGAAAAATCACTCAAACAAAAAAGAAGTTTAAAGACATTTCACAGCTCCTACCTCCTGGAGTTACGAGGCCTTTGAAGACGCAGATATTCTCCCCTCCGTTGACTTGCTGGAGTAGCTTCAGTTCATCCTGAGTTGACTCCAACCCGGACCCCCGATGCCCCTGTCCCAGGTAGGTCATCGTCACAGTGACATTGGATTTCTTTGCCTCTCTTTGTGCCTTTAGGTTACTCTAACATGACGAGTGAAGAAGTGAGGACAAGAACAAGCAGGCTTCAATTTTAACACGTGGTTTGATTCATGTTTATTTGAAAGTAAACAGATGTCAGCTCACCTGTTTTTTCAGGGGACCTCCTGTTTTCTGAGAAGCAACCGAGGAGAAGGATCCTCTTCGTTTGTCATATAGGTAGGGGCATGACTGACTCAGAGTTCCTCTGAGGGAGTTTAGACTCGAAGCCTTTGTTGGGATGGCGGGGAGGTAAACATCACCTTTTCCTGCTCTGCTGGATCGGCCCGTTGGCTCATCCAGCTATATCGGGTACACGCAACATTTCAAAAACAGCTTCGAGATTAACTTGATTTTATCGGCTTTACTCTGCACATCTTCTTCAAATTTTTTAAGAAATGCTCAGAGATATCATGTCAGTGATTATATTAGTTAGAAGTCTGTTACAGAAAACATCACTTTCACTGCTGATCTGTGGCTGTATAAAATGATTTAAGACAGCAGGTTTAAGTGTGTTAGGTGTTGCATGTAGTTTTTATTCAACATTGAGTTTGTATTACTGTTATTGGAGTTTTGTAACACATTTTTCATAATAGGTGTAACAGGTTGGGTCCAGTTGACTGAAAATTCCTTTAATCTAACACGTGTGAATGACCTTTGGGGCAAACAAGGGGACATACTGTATATTTGCAATAATGGGACTATATAACATACAGTATATGACATATTTCCCCCTATTTGAAGTAATGAGTTTGTGGCTTTTTTCATGATCAAATGTTGAAATTACTGCTACAGTACTCCAATGATTACATCCGCTTTATGGACATAATATCAACACATAGGCATTAGAATAACACGGTTTGCTTTAGTGGACGGCATGTGCATTACACACCCTGCCATGATACCAGGCTGGTTATTAACTTTAAATCATATAAATCAGGGTTTTCCCTATCAAGGTTTGGTGAATTTTATTTTTATGGCATTTTTAAACAAATACTGCAATGGTAAAGGTCCACAGTTATTATGAAAATGCATATGTTTTGGTTAAATAACTGCCCACCACCCTTCACCACTACCACAGCACCTAAACCCTCTAGAAACCAAGACACATCCTGTAAATGATCCATTTTAAAAGTATACTTTATACGCTAATAAAGAGTTAATTTTAAATGGAACATGTACAATAAATGTAACATCTCTTACTGGAATAAGAGTAAAACATTGTTCAGGATGTTGCTGACCTTGTATATCTCCACAGTATCTGGATTCTCGAGGAGGAGAAGTTTGCTCTTCGCTCTAATCAGACTGGCAATGGAGTGGATCATTTTAGCATCTCTGGGCTGAGCTGGGATCTATTATTTAAAAACAAAATCACCCACAAAAGAGGACCGGATGCAGAAATTATAGCATTAAATGTAATGATAAACGGAACGTGCCAATGAGGCACTTACAGGAGTATCTCTGTCACGTCCGTGAACTCCCCGGGAAAAGAGATCGCGGAAGAGAGTCTGGCTGTTTCTCCTGATTCTTCTCATCAATTCCTTCTGATACAACTCCATGCTGAACCGACTCCGTAGCACAGGAAGAAACAGCAACACATTTACAGATCCAGTCCATAAAAGATTTTGCTTTTCAGGATTTCACTTCTATAATGATTTATCTGAGTGGAAACACTGTACAGATCACAAAATATAGATTCCTGAAGTAATCTGTCAAAGTGCTTCTCTGATATTTCAGTACAATAATCATGAGCTCTTTATATTACAGTAAGAACAAGGCTGAAATAAGCCCCAAAATTTGGTAATTGATAATATAAAGCCGTTGTATCTATATTTAGTTATAGATATAATTATCTATTATTTTTTAATCTATAATATAATTAGGCAAAAAAGAGATGTGGGTAATGATTAAAAAGTCTTGAACCAGTTAAACATGTTCCTAATATTGCCTCAGTGTAACATAAAGTGTTAGCTAATGATGATATAACAGAAGATAAGGCTATGTAATTAAATGAAGGCTTCAGTGGGAGAATAGAATAATCAGAATAGTAGAATAGTCTGTGTGAATAGGATTTGGAATAAAAAAAAAAATTCGGCCAAGAATGAAATGAAGCCCTGAAATGAAAGACTTTCTCCTCTTATTTGAGTTGTACAGCGTCACTGTGGTCCTGCTCAAAAAGCTGAAATTGTCTGAGTTTGTTTCCCATTTTGCTAACAAATGTGTTTTTATTTTTTAATCTAGCCAAAGAAAATCTAAATTGAGATGACAGCGATCCTTGGTTTTTCCACATGTACATGAACACGCCTCCATTGTTTCCTGCAGCCTGTCAGTGAACTGCAGTATCTGTAACCTAATCGCTGCACCCATGTCATCTGCTGGGCTGAGTGCGTTTGGAAGAGGAGGCAGCAGGCAGAGGCAGCCATATCCTGAGATTATAGTGTGTGTATGCATGGGTGGACCTCAGCCTCAGACGGTAAACAGCAGGAAATACAGGAGGTTTGGGGTGTAAGTCTCTGGTCCTGTTGATTGTGTTGAAGGTGTAGCTGTAAAAAGATAAATTTTTACCCTGTACTGCAGTTATTCTTTCCTGGGTGTCGTGAAAGATATCCAACTATCAGAGTGAATAGACACGTGTACAGTATACTGTATAATAATATATAATGGCTGCATGTGTTTGAGATCTGTGCTGAAATCTGGTCTAACTTTGGTTTTGATGCTATATAATCATTTTAAAACTCTGTCATGTCAAAGAAGTAACTCAAGTTATTTCTAATGAATGTGACCAAAACCTGAACATCCACTTATTCCATATTTATTTCTAGTGATGTGACAAGTACTCATCCTTTACTTGAAAGCAGCAATAACTTACTGAGAAAATATTGCACTAGAAGTAAAATTCCAGCAATTGTGATTTTATTTAATTAGAATTGACTTAAATTATCAAGAGTAAAATTATTTTAATCCTGTAGTTTGACCATGAGAAGCTTGTTTTACCTACTTAACCTGGGTCATCTTTAACTCTCTTAAAATGTATACTGTACACGTGTCTGTTCACTCTGATAGTTGAATGATTTAATTTTAACTGTGCAATATTAATCTGCAGCTTTCTTAGCTGTCATATGTAATTAATTAAAACGTGCTTTAAATATTAAATCATTTCTTGCGAAATGTAGAGGAGGTAGGTACAAAGTAGAAAATGAAAATAATGAAGTAGTTCAAGTTGCTTAAACACTGAAAAGTAAATATATTTAATTACTTCCCAGTACTGTTCATTTCATAGTCATACTTGGCAATCTGCATTTTTAACACGGTATTTTCAGTACCATTAACTCTTCAACTACCTACAGTAGAAATAGAGACAGATATAAAACATTATTCATATCATTGGTTGCTGCTTATTTTATACTTTGTTGACAATAAATTTAAAAAAAAAATTTAAATCTGTTTTTAATCATAATAATCTGTCATGAGGTGTTCAAACTCTTCTTTCTAATTTCCTCGCTCACTAATTTTCCATCAAACATGACAGATCTTACCTGTTGTCTTGTCCAGGTCTGGATCTGAATGGTCTTTGCTCCAGGTGATCTGATACCTGCCCAGCTGCTGGTCTCCTGTTCTCTGCTCTCCCTTCACACGGCCAGCCAGTGACACCTGAGCAGCTGACACCTTTGGCACAGGTCCCCCGCCGCCTGACACTAGTTCCTCATCCATCTTTAATCATCACTGACCTTCAATCTTCACTCTGATATCATCTCATTTATGTCTTTGTCTCAGCTTATAGTGAAGCATCTTTTTCCCACGGCATATTTAATTCATCAAATGTAATAAAATGCTTTCAATGACTGCTTGATCGAAGCTTTGTATCTAAATAGGATTCAATCTCTTTTGTTGTCACTTTTTAAAGACTGATGCCAATTTAGATTAAGATCAACATGAAGCTATCAAAAGCTAACACACTGAGCCAGTTTTTTTTTTTTTTTTACCAGATAAAGGTTTCAAAATAAAGGTTTCAGTTTAATGTTTGAAGCACCAAGCATTCCCTGAATGCTAAAACGTCTAAAACTATTATCATCAGACACCAAAATTGAATGTGACAAATTCAGTTCTGGTTAGCACATCTTTTAAACCAGGCAGGTTATTACCGTAACAAGAGGACAAGTGTGAGCTTCACTGTTTCATTAAACTAATCATTTGCAAAGAAAAAAAATTAAGAAACACTAAACTAAAACATATTAAAAAAGAAATCAAGTGTGCTAAACTAAAGGTTGTATGACACAAAAGTTCACTCACCAGCTTCTTCTTGAGATTTCAATCATATCACACGGTCCTGATCAGCAGATGATGTTCATGGAGATGGATTTGTTAACATGAGAGCTCGGTAGCTGTGATCATTTCATTAAGCAAACATTAGTCATCCTTAACATTTTAGCAAAAATGGATAAAAAAAAAAGTTAAACTCATATCTTGGCTGGATGAAATCTGATATGCAAAGGATGGGTTCATCTTTTTTTTAAAATCTGTCTTGAAACAACAGTCAGGATTCCCATATAAGATTTGAAATAGGTTTTGCTCAGGTCAATCGTTCCTCCTGTTCATACTTGAAAAAAAATTCCAGGAGGTATAAGTGATGAAGGACAGTGTGAAATACATTCAGTATTTATTACAGTTTATCTGTAGCTTATATGAGGCCTCAGCAGTCTGAATTATTCAGTCCAAGTGATCCTCCAGACTTACTGTCCTCTTATTGGAAAATTCTCTCCCTTTGTTTCCACAGATTAGGTCTCTGTGCTGAGCCACAGACGAGCGACAGCAACATAAAGAAGGAATTTACTGATAAAAAAGCGAAACTTTGGAAGACAGTTGATTTTTAGCTTAGACTGCTTTACTGTCAGATAAACTTTTGAATGTATTCTTGCACTGGTCCAAGGAACTGTAAATTTAGTCTTTTATCAATCACAATGCACTATAAACCCATTAGGAAAGGATCTTTGAATAGCCAGTGTGGACAGGTGGAAGGATTATAGCCAATAAAACCTGTTTCAATATTCAAATGGGAGTTTGACTATTATTTGAATGCAGATTTGAACCTATAACTTATTGTAAAGCAATCTGGTAACACGGCAAAGTGTGAAAAGACACGCCTGTCCACTACAGCAAGACGTGAGATAGCCACGCTTTGTGCTGTCTGGGTGTGAAAGTTACACGTTTGTGGTGCACGAAAATGAAACCTACTGCATGCATACTTAGAGCCATGTGATTTACAGGGAACCGAAACTTTGAGAAAAAACACGTGGTTGGGGATACCAAATAAGCACATAAGCACAAATATGGGTTAGGAGAAAGAACATGGTTGGGCTTAGGAAAAATAAATACATGGTAGGGGCGAGGAACAACAAAAACAAACAAAAACAAATCAAGAAAAACTTTGTCACCTCCCAGATTTTAACCTCGTCATTTTGTGTGGATCCATTATCCATTAAATTACATTAGTGTCCTTTGTACCCTGGACCCTGGTCACATGACATTTACATGCGTGTACGTTTCACACTTACAAAACATGTAACTTTCACACCTACATAGGCCCAAAGTATGGCTATCTCACATTTGCTGTGGTGGACCGGCATGTCTATTTCACGCTTTGCCGTGATACTGGGTTGTGTAAAGCCAATCGTGGACACATTTTGCTGGACTAACGTCTCGGTTCTGTCCTTGCACTAAATATGATCAGAATTAATGCCATATCGGTTTTGAATGGACGCAGCTGGCTGCTAAACATGCTGAAGGAATATTAAAGGACTTATCTTGTTCATCTGGGGGATTAAGAACAGCCAGACATGTGATTATCATCTTTCCACCAGGGGATATAAAACATAAGTAGAAAATAAGTGAAATCAGGATGTTTTGGAGAGTAGAGACCATCAACATCTGTCTCTCTTCATCAGTAAAATGGAGACTGTTGGGGCATCATACAGTGTTATTATCATATAACAGGCATTTTTCTGCTGTTCCCCATTAAAGACCTGCTCGTTGTCTGTCCTCTGCGAGCTGTCTGAATGGTCACAATGTGTGAATGCCTCAGCTCTCTGAAAAAAGGCGGCATGCCAAGCGCACACTGGCTCCATGCAGCTCCTCGTGTGCCGTGGCACATTTAAAGGGCCTCCGGAGGCCAACGGGCTCCGTCTGCCTGCTGGATCGATTACATTCATGAAGTGATAGGGGGTCTGAGTGTATTTGGCTTGGCAGTACAGCATTTGCTTCCTGCCATGTTCACTGAGGCTATGTGTCAGTTTGTTATGGACCTCCGCACACCTCCGCCCTCCACCATCCATGATGTGATGCATTATGTGAGCGGTGCTGTGCAGGAGCAGTGATTTGTCATTTCTCTCTGCTCAGCATCTTTTGAGGGTCAAAATTTGTAAAAGTCATCTGTGATCAATGTGGAAATATTCAGTGAGTTACTGCGGCAAATATTTGGAAGTGAGGCTGAATTGATTGTTGATGTTGGGGTTCGTAAGCTGTGTTAGAGTCATACATCACTGCGTTTTATAGACAGCTTATGTAACATCCTGCTGTCAGGGGACAGGTTAGATCACTGAGCATTCATCCTGGCTCTCATTATGAGGAGCAAAGAGGCAGAATATATTCAATTTCCTCCTGTTCATCCTATTGTGTAATTTGTAACCATACAAAGCAGTAGTGGCCTTAAGCAGTGACTTACAAACTTTTTTCTGAATCAACACAACTTGCTCTTCATTGGAAACTTCTGTATGGCCTCCACAAGTTTTACCAACAGCAAGTTGAGAAAACACAGTGACTGTGGGGAATCCATGTCTACATGTGTGAATAATCAAGTTAAGCTGCACATTTAAGCCATTCAGCTGTTACTTTGAGATATCCATTTTGATATTCCTGTTTGCTTTGCTAACTACAATCGTGTCTCAATGTTTTTTTTTTAATTGTCTGTATTTCTGTGTAGCTGTCACCTAAAACTTTATCAGATTTTCACTCAAGTACATCAAGAGATGTTAAACAAATGAGGTAAAAATATTATGCTTGGTTATGTATTTATTGAGGAAAATGATCCAGTATAAGCCTACCTAGTCCATCTACAATGTCAGGACTGTGACTTGGTCATTCTAATACATTAACTATATTCTTCTTTAACCATTCTACGACTTGTGTTTTTAGGGTCGTTGTCTGACTGCATGACCCACTTTCTCTTGAGATTCATCTCACTGTGAGATGTCCTCACAGATTTGTTTACAATTTGTTTATTCATTGTTCCATTAACGATGTCAAGATGTCCTTCCCAGATACAGCAAAACCAGGCTCAAACCATGATATTACCACTACCATGTTTTGATATAAGTTTTTCATGCTGAAATGCAGTGTTTTCCTTCCTCCAAACATAAAGCTACTAATTGAAACTAAGATGCTTTTTGTCTCATCTGTTCACAAAACCTTTTTCCAACAGTGCTCTGGCTTGTTTATGGAGTCTTTGGTAGACTACAGACAGGCAGTAATGTTCTTTTTGGAGAGCAGAGTTTTTCTCCTTGAAATTCTGCTGTGCTGTTTTGTGTTCAGCCAATGTGAGAGAGGCCTTTAGTTACGTAAAGGTTACCCTGGATTCCTTTGTGACCTTGTGGACATGTCATGCTCTTGGAGTAACCTTTGTTGGTTGACCACTCCTGGGGAGGATATTTCCTCAATTTGTTCTCAATCTATCTGTCTGTGGATCAGTGAAGTCCAAACTCTTTAGAGATGGTGTTGTAAACTTTTCTAGCCTGATGAGCATCAACAACTCTTTTTCTGAACCTCTAGAATCTCCTCAGTTCGAGCAAAAATACTCTTTCACTACCACGTTGAGAAGCTCAGACTTTGATAGATTCCTGTTCTTTAAATAAAACAGAGCGCTAACTCACACCTGATTATCATCCCATTGACTGAAAATACCTGACTGTAATTTCACCTTCAAATAAACTGCTAAACCTGGAGGTTCACATACGTTTGCCACACAGATATGTAATGTTGGTTCATTTTCCTCAATAAATAAATACTATTTTTGTCTCATTTGCCTTATTAGGTTTTCTTTATCTTCTTTCAGGACTTGTGTCAAAATCTGATAATGTTTTAAATCATATTTATGTAAAAATACAGAAAATTCTGAACGTTTCACAAACTTTCAAGTACCACTGAAGTTTTTCTGCACTCTTATTTGCAACTCTTTGTGTTCAGATCTTGTGTCCAGTGCATTGATCGTATAATTTTCCCTCTAATATATATAATTTTTCCATTTAGCTAGACTACCCCGATACAGTCACCTGCATGGCAGCTGCAGAGGTACTCCTGGTTGGAAATTACCAACCCAAATGTTAGAAAAGATGGATTGGGACTTGAAATTTGTGGCTCATTCTCTGGACCAGCAGGGAAAATCTGGGTGGGGGAAGTGAAAGAGCAACGTTTCCTCTGCTTCATTACCACCGCTGAGGTGCCCCTCAGCATCAACCCCTAGTGGAGTGACTGGATCTGAAATCTGGAGTTTAACTGCACAGCTCCAAAGTACGAATGTGAGTAAGTGTGTCAGTGTGAACAGAACTTTCCTGAAAAAGAAAGCATGGTGTTCAGTAAAACTACGCTGGTTATATAAAGTTTAAAAATACGATTAAATACAAACATTCCATCATGAGAAGTCCAATAGAACACAAATGTATAATGTTCATATCTAACAAAAGTTTAGCCCCAAATCATATAACACATGTCAAATATCTAGAAGTCAAAGATCTTAGCTGTGCATTCTTCCTCAGGTCTTTAAAAGTTGGCAAATAAAAAAATATTCAAGAGGAAAACAAATCATGTAATTTCGGAAAAGAATCTCACGTATACGAATATTTATGAAACTGTTGTCAACAATGAAGGTCTGAGCAAGTGACTGTGAAAGTTCTTTCTTTCTTTCTTTCTTTCTTTCTTTCTTGCTGTTTAAAATGCTTACATAGCTCTTTAGATCTTGCTTCCAATGTAGTTGTACAAAACTGTGGTGTCTTGTAAGCCAGCATCAGCCTGATCATGTGATGCAAGAGACAAAAACAAAACCTTCATGCATTCAATCATTTCTAGAGATTTATTGGTGATACATGACTCATTTTACTGAAGTATCAGTTATTAATCAGCTAATCAGTGATTGTTTATGGAAAAACTTTGGGTTATTCATCTTGATGTCTCAGACTTAAACTCATGACTCTTACATGTCTCAGTTTACTTTGTGTCTGACATGCAATTTATTCTCTAAAAGTCCATTTCCATGTTATTTTTGGTGATATAGGAAATGACAGCAGGTCCCGACCACTCATTGCCATAAGGAGCAAACAGGAGCTGCCCATGCTTTTCTGTCATCGTGTCATGTCAGAGTTTCACCACTTGATGGTGCAAGAAGACCAATCAGACCATCCAACCAACCCCACTCTCCCACTGTCATTTTATTACACTGCATGTAGGAAAAGTGGGCTGGCAGCTCATCTTGCAACTCTCCCGGTGGTCTGATGTTCCTCTGTGGCCAATTACCTCCCTCCGTCTAAACTCAACTGCTGCATCATCTGTTCCTGCTGTCAGAAAAACACGAAGTCGAGGCTCCTCATTATTGTGGACCCTAATATTTCATCCTGGCAGGTATGGTCGGGTTGCCACAAAACACTGCGACCTGCAGCACACGATGCTGTTGTCGCCAGGCAGTCCTAGAGGAAGCAGGCTGGTTGCAATCCTGTATCAAATTTCATGTTATGGTTAAATTAATTTAATACCATGAAGCAGCAGAAGTGTACATCACAGGGGGGATGATATCTTCTGGAGGGGAATTGTCAGATGGGAGAGGCAGCGCTTATTGCACACTGTGCTTACTGCATGCTGATTTCACACACCAGGAATTAATCCTGGCATGCCAACACACAAACACGTATAAAAATACTATTGCCAGGGCTATTTGCAGTGTTGGTTTGCTGACAGGTGACCTTTACACTATTAACTCTGGGGAGGACATGAGTCTAATATACAGCAGAGCGACAGATTTTATGTTAAGGCATGTACTAACTGGGCAAAGTGATGATTTTATAATGAATTGTGCTGAAGCCTCAACAAGCATCAACACGGTTGGATTACTGACCAGGCAAAGCCCCTACATCTGGGCCAAAAATACAATTTTAACTACTATACTGTATTTAGCAACATACGTGTTTCTAGATTGATTAAGAATATTGGCTTATTGGCTGCTAAATTGTGCATTTAAATCAGTTAAAACTAACTTTAATTTTCCAAATGATCACAATGACTGTGTCAATCAGAAATCCAAATGTAAGGCTCCTTTTCTCAACTATTCAGGTCAGGATATTGTGTCAAGTAATTACATAGAGAATAATTATTGCTGCCCGTGGAAACAATGTATGTCCAAAATGTCAACTTTTCATGATTTATTTTTTTATTTATTTATTTTATTTATTTATTTTTTTATAATCGAACCTGTTTGTACATTACACACCTAACATTTGAGCGTACGTGATCTTTACACCAGGGCAATAAAAATAGTATAAATAGTTTGTGTAGACATATATATATATACATAATACACTTATTGACCAGAATTATTCAGGTCATCTTCACTATGTAGTTTGGTTTTTCGAACTTGGACACTTCGCAGGATGGCTTCTTCAGGAATTTCTGCCTCTAACAATAGTTATTTCTGTCATTAAGTTTCACAATGAGACCTTTCGTGATTCCACCCATCAGGGATCTCAAGTTAACACATCATCCATGTCCTGTGTCAGTGGACGGAGCGAGTGGCCACCTGTCCTATCTTTGCAGAGCAGCGGGGCTGCCGGAGCTGCTCCCTACTGGAGACTGGCAGAGCCATGTGGCAAGCTGGCACCTCGATGACCGGGACATGTAGCAGGCCCCGTGTGACAAATAAGGAAATAATGTAGCCTTAATGCTTAACTCCCAAAGTTATCTCCCATTATCCCTGAGGCAGAAACAATTGCTTGTAACAGCGCAAGAATCTGAAATCTGAAGAATCTGATATTTGTATCTGAAGTTTGTCAAGTTGATGTTTGAGAGCATTTTATAGTGGTCTTCATCTGCCTCTAAGGACACTTATGCATTTGACTTGATTTAACACAAGTCTAATATGACCCATAGGAGCACACCAGTAGCATGCCACATATAAACTGTGAAAAACAAAATCACCAATGAAATCTGAAATCTGAAAAATCTGATATTTAAAATAATGAACTATTATGATAAAACAATACCTTTGGATAAATGATATGCTTCTGTCTGGATGTAAATCTATCTATGTGTGTTTGTGTGTAGGTCTACTGTATGCGTTAGTCCTCTTTAGGTACTTGGGTCTAAACCCAAGCACTTGACTTGGTCAGGCTATTTGTGGGCTTTTCCGGTATTAATGATTGATTCCCGCCCTCAAATCTTCCCAAATAGTGCATCTAATTAACTACCTGTGTGATCTCATTAACTTATTTACTATCTATCCTTGTCTTTTCCTCTTTAGAAATTGTATTGTTGGCTTTTGCCTCTTGTGCCCTGCTTGACATTTTCCTAACTCTATATTTATGTTGACATTCTGTCTGTGGTCATTATAGTTCACAGGAAAAGAAAGGACTCAAATGCACTACACCAGAAGTAAATCTCAAGTTTTACTCTTGTTGTTCTGCAGGTTACGAAATAAAAAACTCAGGTGAGAACAAGAACTGGCAGAAAAAAATAAAACAGGAAAGCACAAAAACTATAAGGCAGAACTGGGATGTTTACCCAATATTATATGAATTTTACTATTAATATTATTTTTTTATGTTTACTGTTCAAATCCAATGAATTGCGGGTCAGTTTGTCCTGGAAGAGAGGATTTAGGATACAACTGATTTCTGATATATTGCTTATATTCCTGCCATTTGTGTTTTTATTTATTCTATTATATTCCAAACGTGCAAAAAATGGTTTATGATTTCTACAACTTCAAGTCTGGGTTGGAGTTACAGTAGGAACACTGTACTGTTGTGTAGTGCAGAATGACTGATGTCCAAGTTGCAAGTAGAATAGAAAGGTGATTATGTTACTGTGCATGTGACATAAGTTTCCAGGATACCTGACCAGCATGGTGATAGTGTCACTTACTATCCACTGGCCTATTAAACAGCAGGACAACAATAAGAGCACTAATTACAAGTGGACAACAGGTGCAAAGAGGGACTACGAGCGGAATGATTAAATCAGCATGTCAGGTCATTATGTATGTCTCAGAGGACACCTAATGGTCATTGGCTCGGGCGATAAATTACATCAGTCTTCACATATTCTCTCTTACAAATCAGTCTTTATGAGCGATCAGCAGCAGCCCTCTTTACGATTTCTCCCACTGAGGTATACAAACTACTTATCCACTCTAAAGTAAGTATTACACTGCTCAAAAAAAATAAAGGGAACACTTAAACAACACATCCTAGATCTCAATGAATGAAATATTCCAGTTGAAAATCTTTATTCATTACATAGTGGAATGTGTTGAGAACAAAATAACATAAGAATGATCAATGGAAATCAAAATCATTACCCCATGGAGGTCTGGATTCAGAATCATACTGAAAATAAAAGTGGAAAAATCAGATCACAGGCTGATCCAACTTCTGTGGAAATTCCTCAAGACAAGTCAAAATGAGGCTCAGTAGTGTGTGTGGCCTCCACGTGCCTGTATGCACTCCCTACAACGCCTGGGCATGCTCCTGATGAGACCACGGATGTTCTCCTGAGGGATCTCCTCCCAGACCTGGATCAAAGCATCAGTCCACTCCTGGACAGTCTGCGGTGGACGTGGCGTCGGTGGACGGAACGAGACACGATGTCCCAGATGTGCTCGATTGGCTTCAGGTCTGGGGAACGGGCAGGCCGGTCCATAGCATCGATGCCTTCATCATGCAGGAACTGCTGACACACTCCAGCCACATGAGGCCCAGCATTGTCCTGCATCAGAAGAACCCAGGGCCCACTGCACCAGCATATGGTCTTCCAATGGGTCTGAGGATCTCATCCCGGTACCTAATGGCAGTCAGGGTACCTCTGGATAGCACATGGGCTGTGCGGCCCTCCAAAGAAATGCCTCCCCAGACCATCGCTGACCCACCGCCAAACCGGATGTTGCAGGCAGCAGAACATTCTCCACGGCGTCTCCGGACTCTGTCACGTCTGTCACATGTGCTCAGTGTGAACCTGCTCTCATCCGTGAAGAGCACAGGGCGCCGATGGAGAAGCTGCCAATCTTGGTGTTCTCTGGGAAATGCCAATCGCCCTGCTCGGTGTTGGGCTGTAAGCACAGGACCCACTTGTGGACGTCGGGCCCTCGTACCACCCTCATGGAGTCTGTTTCTGACAGTTTGAGCTGAAACATGCACATTAGTGGCCTACTGGAGGTCATTTTGTAGGGCTCTGGCAGCGCTCCTCCTATTCCTCCTTGCACAAAGGAGCAGATAGTGGTCCTGCTGGGTTGTTGTCCTCCTACGGTCTCCTCCACGTCTCCTGGTGGACCGGCCTGTCTCCTGGTATCTCCTCCGTCCTCTTGGCACTGTGCTGACAGACACAGCAAACCTTCTTGCCACAGCATGCATTGATGTGCCATCCTGGATGAGCTGCACTACCTGAGCAACTTCTGTGGGTTGTAGACACCTCATGCTACCTCTAGTGGTGAGGGCACTGGCAAAATGCAAAAGTGACCAAAAATCATCCAGAAAGGACGAGGACAGAGAAATGGTCTGTGGTCACCACCTGCAGAACTGTTCCTTTACAGGGGTTGTCTTGCTAATTGCCTCATTTCCACCTGTTATCTGTTCCAATTGCACAACAGCAGGTGAAATTGATTCACAATCAGCGTTGCTTCCTAACTGGACAGGTTGATTTCCCAGAAGTGTGATTGACTTGGAGTTACATTGTGTTGTTTAAGTGTTCCCTTTATTTTTTTTAGCAGTGTATAACACAAGACAAGTAAATCCAAGACAGCAACTTTTCAGCTCTTCTGCCCGACACAATGGGAAGTAGTATGATAAATCCCTTCAGGGGTGTTATAAACAGGATAGAAGTGCATCTGACATGAAAGTGTGACTGCTGGTCTCCATTTATCACACAGCAGTGTTGTCAGTGAACAAATATATTTTTGAGGAAGAGAGAAACTCTGTCAGTGATGAAAACTGTTTCTGTACGCCAAAAAAAAAAAATAACTCAAATGAATATTAGCTTGTATTTGATATCCTGTTTTTTTGTTCAACTACAACATTTCAGTGTAACAAAAGCATCTACACTAACCAGTTGTTAACTCAAGCAATAATCCTTTGGTGCTTATTTGATTCTTAAAACAGGACAGTCTGAAAATGAGAAAGCCTGTTTGTTTTCCAAACTTCTTGGTTTGGAAACATTTTCTTTAAATAACTCCTGGTTGCTTTCTCATGGACTCGAACCCTGGTCTGTGTTGAAAACCTGGTGCTTGATCAACCAACAACCGACTTTCCCACTTGGCTTTTTGCACTTTCGCACTTCGTCAATGACCTCCAGCACAGATCCCCCATCAGCCTGTTCTCATTCTCAAATAGTGCAGTTCAGAGTGCCTTTAGATTATCAGACATTTGGACAAGGTACCTTATGTCTTATGCACAGTGATGAGTTACATAAGAAGGTCATGTGACAAAGTACAAAGAGCTGTAAGGTCTTTACTGGCAGAAGGCTGAGGGTGGTTGGATGGAACAAACCCCAGCTTTCACCCAGGAGAACATTGTTTGAGTCAATTGAATTAAATAAATAACTCTTTTTCAGTACTTTTATCATTTGAACATTATAAGAAGATGATCTGTCATTGTTGTGTTTACAGTTTGTTCCACTGCTACAAAAGTGGCCAAAAACCATTTAATACAGGTTATAAAATGACATTACACACAATAATTTCTTTCCGAGGTGAAATTGATTGTTTTCAGTGCATATCACCAATGATTAAATATTAAAGCTTTGTAGCTTGAAAGTTCACACCAGGCTGACTCCAGATTTCAATATTTCTCTGGTTTTGTGCCAAATCTCCACCGTACTGTGATGCAGTAGTACCTCAAGTCTGACACCAGTCAAGGCCAAAGCCTGGGGCCCTGTTTTTTGTAACTTTGGTCTGACACAAATCTCCTTTATTGAGTCTACAGCTCTGCAGACAAGATTCATATTTTGGTGTCACAACTTTTGTATGAAATCCTGTTGGCCTATAGACACACCATAGTACATCACAGTGTAATATGGAGCAAGAAACCCATCATGGTGTCTATGAGATGGATCATTTCTACACTGACAACAGCCGTAATGGACGAGACTCCAATTATGCTACTGTGACGTTGTAACAGCAAAGTTTCCTGTCATTTTGGGACATGTAGGAAATTACTAATTGAAGGAGAACTCATGTTGAAGGCGAGAGGGTAGGTAAAAAACTTCTAACACTTTAACATGCATTTAGTGACATAATTAGATGATAAATAATAAGATACTTTCCTGTAAACATGCCATTAAACCCCCGTGTAAAGTCAGCTATAGATGACACTTGCATAGACTCACACAGGTTCATAGTGGGCTAAATATGAGGCCCTTCTGAGAATTGTTGTGAGAATTCAATAAAGATGTGAATGTGATTACTAAGCCCCAGTGTTTCAAGAATACATTGATGAACCGCTGCTTCTGGTTTGCTGTGCAGCATTAGATTCGCCGACTCTCAGCTGGAAACAGTCTGCCTGGTGGCTGTTTGTTGATGGATTTGCAATGATGTGATTATAGCCGTAATAATCATTTCCCCATGTTAATATACAAAACCCATGTGCACATGTAGGAAACAGAATCTAGGCTATTTATGTTTTTTTAATAAGAGGGTTATGATTAGGGAGTGAAACACGTCTGGAATCACTTCACCGCTATACAAAATTTTGTAGTTGCACCAGGAGGATGGTGATCTATGTCGACTGTTAGCTGAGAGACGATGGCTGATCTACAGTATTCAATAACTGTACGTGTAAGTGATGTAACTGCAGTTAATCCAGCTAATTTATAAAACCAAGGGGACATTAATGACGTTGTCTGCTCCCTTGCTGAAACAGGTCTTACCTGAACACATTATGGAAGGAGTGGGAACAGTTGAATATCTGCAAGAAGTTAGAAATATCTAGAAATGTAAATGGCTGCCCTTTAGCATTTTATTATGATTATAACATATTTTATTTCCTATTTTGTAGGAAGATAGGTGGTAGTAGCAAATATTCATTTTGAAGCCTTAAGTGAATAAGGATTACATGTTTTCTTCTCAAAAACTTCGGATGGCTCAAGCATCATTTAAATTGTCCAGGAAGAAACAAGGAAAAAGAGAGTGGTGGTAAGCCTGTTGTATTTTGGGTAAAGTGAGCCTTTGGTATTGGTCCAATAAATGGATACTTTAGTTTTGGCAACTAGTGATTGTATTTTGGAAATATTTTAAATGTTAAATTATTGTGGTATGACTTTGACAACTTCTCAATATTTATCAGTCTACGACTCGATCGCAGTTCTTATGGAGAGATGTGACAGCTCTCTTGATTTCCTGTTTGGGCTCTCTTTTCCTTTTCAGGAAGAAAGCAGGAAGTCCACCACTAATAAGATCACCTGTGCTTGCAGCTCCTCAGTGATAAAAGCTGCAGGATTCAGACAGTTAGTCTCTCTTCCTGTTTGTGGTTTGGGTTAGGTTGACATTTGTGTTTATTTTCTCGTTCTTTTTTTTCTTGTGTTTTGTTAAATAAATATTTCGTCAAAAGTCATGTGTCATCCTCTTCTCTGTGCCCTTTCCTTTCCTTTCCTTTCCTTGGGCTGCAACACTGTATATCATGAACATATATTCTTATTTATGGGTTATGAAGTTCCCGTCCCTCAGCAACCAAAGCAGTTTTAAGATTTTGAAATATCTTTTTCATACACAAAAATATACAATTGGAACATTTGGCCTTGTGAGCACATCTTAAATTTGACCATGGACTGGCCCAGCCCCCCCCCCCCCCCCCCCCCACACACACACACTCACAAACACACACACTTGGCACACACACGCACCCCTCCCTCTCCCAGTCCTTCATCACAGCTCCTCTGTCAAAAATGCCACGAAGTAAAGCTATGCAGCTGTTAACTTTATGGTGTTGGTGTCTTCTTCCTGGAGTCCATTCCCTGCCCTCGGTATCACTTTCACCTCAACTGGGTTTTTGTGTCAACTGCAGCACTTTTTTAACAACTCCAAAAAAAAACATGTGACGGCTCTATAACCTTTAAAGATCCCACTTGGCATGCAGGGCCACAGTCGCCCCACCGCTCACTTAGTTTGTGTTTATTCAACTGCGATGAAGAACAGCTTTTGTTGCTGTGTTTCGTGAGGACTGGAAATACTTTTCCTATATATGAATACTTTCCTATTTCCAGAGTCTGTGTGGGATGATTACACAATGATATTGTGGCCACTGAACATTCCCTTCAGTTACAGTAAGACTAATCTCACCCGTCTAGACTGCCAGTTTTTGCGTTGGCACTGCAGGGGAGTTTTTGTTGTTCCGCTCCAATCACTTCAGATTTGAGGTTACATCAAGGAAGACATTTTTAATGCTCAAACACAAACTTTATCTTAGTCAGCACTTACACTCGTCCAAGTTAAGATGATCCAAGGCTGCAAATGGATTTATACTGTACCTTGGCAACTCAATATCGTGAAAAAATGTGAAATAGACGGCATTGTGAGATGAGGTTCAAATCAAGGAGGCTACAACATTTTTCTTGAGTTGTTTTTTGTTTCCTAACCCCAACCATGTGCATATAGAGTAACCCCAACCACGTGTTTTTGCTGAAATTAAAATGTTCCTGTAAATTACATTGCTCAAAGCATGCAGTAGATTTCATTTTCATGTACTATAAAACATGTAACTTTCAGACAGCCCTAAGCGTGGCTGACTCACGTTTTGCTGTAGTGGATGGGCGTGCCTATTTCACGCTTTGCTGTGATACCGGATTGGATATGTGCAAGACTAAGTCCTGATTAACCAAATTGTTCCTGTCATTGAGGGGTTTTTTATGTGCTCGTTATCTTTAGTGGGTCAGTTTCATTCTGTCATAAGGCTACACATACAAAAACACAGGAGAAGAACATACATGACCTTTAATTTTTTTTTAAAAAATACATTGTCCTGTGAATTCAAATTTCATCACGTTCTGTCCAGAAGAAAAGAAAATCTAATTCGAACCTCTCCCTTGCTGCTTCCCCATCCCTTCCTTCATTTTCTATAAACATCTTTAAAGGACCAAATTCTTACCCAGCAACACAACCACCCAACCAGCAGTCACATTCCTCTTCTAACACCTCAGACTCATTCCAGAGTATATATTCTCCCACTGTGAGAAGGAATGTACGTGTTAAGGTTGAGGTTCGCATCCATGAGTGCTGTGCAGCATGTCTTATTGTTCGGACATGTGACTGGAAGGACGTCTCCAGAGACAGCTGCAGGTGGGCTAGTGTGTCATCTGCAGGCTGGTTAGCAGACAGGTTTACTGGCATATGAGAAGACACATGATCACCGTACTGTAAATTACATCACTCGTGTGACTAAAATGAGGCCATTACCTTACTCAATGCTTAATTTACATAATGAATCTGTTTTGTGCATATTTTCTGAGGGCATTTTGCTCCTTTTTGGACTTTTTTGATGCATTAACACCCATTAAAACATGTATCCAGGCTCATGATTAAATACCAAGTCTTCTATTTGAACAAGTGAATTTCAAGTTTCCTGAGGCGGACTTAAAGGAACATTCTTTGTCCGTGATTGTCTACAACATGTTTACACAGCCAACATCAAAGACGGCCGAGTCTCATCACTCAGGCATTCAAGAGTCACCTGGCTTTTGTTTTGATTTATGTCTTTAGAAAGACTGCATGCATTTCCTGGACCCATCTGCTGGTCAAGAAATAGCTCCAGTACATAAGCAAGATAAATTAACATTTCATCGTCTGTCTCAACACGTTGAATACAAAAGAAACATTTTTTTTTTTTAAAAACTGTTGTGAAGCTGCTGGACTGGTGACTGAGGCTTATTGTTCTCCAGACCTTCAGGTACCGACTGCACATAGATGAAATTAGAAACAAGGAGCCATGTCCAGATTATGCCTGATTCATGGCAGCTCCAATCCCTTGTTTGGGTTTTTACAGTTTTAAAACAATATAATATTACACTATTAAATATCAGAAGTTGACTGGTCATTGAAGTCCACCACTGATCATCATGATTTCTCTCTGGCTAGTACAGCAGGGTTAAAAAGGAAGTGGTCTATTCAGTAATTTCTATCCACTGATTTTGTTCACTTCATATTTTTCCATGTTGATGCAGGTCAAGGAAGAAATAATGTAGATGCTTTACATGAAGATCTGTTTATGGTTGGGTTTTTTTTTATTTATTTTTTTTATCTCCACTGACTTCAATAAACCCTTCACCTCATAAAAGTTTTGGCTTTTACAACCTAAAGGCTGAGGAGGCCCCAGACTGACAGGAGCGGCCGGGCTACCAAGGTCACAGTTGTCAAGTGAAAGCCACCAGCCAAGTGTTCGTGGGTCTCACTGTTGAATCTGCAGGGGGATGGTGATCACATGTCAGCAGAGGAAATATAACAGTTTCAACAGGTCCTTCCAGGAAGTCTCAACTACTCACATCTGGATAATTAAAGATATCTACTTTCTGTTTTTATACCTGAAGACATCAGACGGATCTGTTATTGGATTAACTTTGAAGGCCCTGCTGACAGGAGGACAGCAGCTGTTTTACCTTTTGTGTCTGTCTGTCTGTCTATCTATCTATCTATCTATCTATCTATCTATCTATCTATCTATCTATCTATCTATCTATCTATCTATCTATCTATCTATCTATCTATCTATCTATCTATCTATCTATCTATCTATCTATCTATCTATCTATCTATCTATCTATCTATCTATCTATCTATCTATCTATCTATCTATCTATCTATCTATCTATCTATCTATCTGTTTGTCTGTCTGTCTATTTGTCTGTCTGTACAGATAATTGAAATGTGTTTATTTACTCTTTCAAAGCAACACAAATAAGGTTTGAAAATGTGACATAATTCAGGATAGAAGTCAAAAACCTGGACAAATTTCAAATAAAATATTCACAAGTCTTGATTGTGACATTAAAACAGCTTTAACTAGCAATTGAGGATTTAGCAAGATCATTTTCTCGAGCAAAAGTCACTGTCACTAAAAATATATAGGGTTAAAATTCTGCATATATAATTTTACCGTAAGAATTGAAAGTATCCAAAAACAAAGTATGCAGAAGGGTTAATATATAACAATGTGATCATATTATCATCTTATTATCTATCTGTCTATCAGCCAGCCAGTCTGTCTGTATGTCTGTGCAGACAAGTGAAATATATTTATTACAGTATCAAACCTTACTTCACAGAGAATACTCTTTAGAAACAATATAAATAAGGTTTGAATCAGTGTAATGTCTATGTGTCTATTTATCTCATGCAGGTGAATCACAGTTTGTTAGTCTGCCCTATAAGAATCCCATTCTGGTAACAGAACAGCAGTGCAAATACTGAATATACATTTTGACCTATATGTGATGAGTCATTGCAGCATCTTCAAGGCTTCTGCTGGACACAGATGTAAATATAGATTTTCTGGACCATTTGTCATCATGCAAACCTCAGAGGAATGAGAGATGAAAGGTTTGCAGGAGGGTGTTGACAGTGACAGACGCTCGGACCCCTCTATTGAAAAAGTAAAACGGTGAGGACTAATGTTGCTGCAAGCACAAACAGTTCAACCTCAATTTAATGAAGAGATTACCCTTTTTCCTAAAAAAAAAAAACACAAAGTAGAAACTCACAGAATAAAGTACAACCTTAACATTTGCAAAACAAGAAGTGAAACCATTCGTACAAACAGAGCCAAGCAATGGAACCCACAAAAGCCTGTAACTAGGTGTGAATAGTAAACAATATAACATGAGCCTCCCATCAGGTTGACCAGATCCCAACAAGGCAAATGTGGGGCAAACATCAGGTTTGTATGAGACATGTTACCACTGCTGAGAGGAAGTTGAAAATTTGGATATGTTATTGTCTCTCTAACTTAGAAAATACACACAATATACAGTGCAGGTTACAGGTTATGTCCTTAGCATGTGGAGGACTTTAACTTGAACACAACGTTCCAAACTCCCACGCTAAGTAAGTAAAGACAGCATAAAAAGAAGCTAGAGTTTCACAGTAATTGGTCTTATGGTATCAGTCCGCCAACCTGTACGAGGGCCTTCACTGTTTTCTTCATAGCCTTACAAAAAAAAAAACATATTTTTGAAAAGTGTCTGTCCTACAATTTTGACTCTTAAAAACTTTGGCCAATTGGCTCAATATTTAATCAATTTTTTTCTGATGTAAATTATGTTTCAGGTTTTGCACAAGGCTGAACTTTTTCTGTAAGCTCCTGTATGTCAGTTTCAACAGTACAAAGTTTTCATTACTGTACGTTGGAGAGTTTGGACAGATTGTGTATATTTAAACATATCAGGGGATTAGTAAGGACGAACCTATAGCAGCCCAAATAAACAAATACTTCAAGGCAGAATTTTAACAACAAACAGTATTTTTATTTCATTCACTCTGACAAAGTGGGAGAGGATGGGACAGGTGTGGTCGTTCCAAACAATTGAAATCAATACAACAAAACTAATCCTGACTACCTATGTCTGAAACAGAACAACAAACAAAATGGCTCCTATAGCTTCCCTAAATGTCTCTTGGCCAAATGTATACAGCATTACAGTACAGTGCACATTGTTGGATTACATACCAGTTCTCTTTACGCAACGACTGAACGATTGAGGACACAGTTGTTCTCCCAATATTTAGGTGAACCCTTCCACCAGCCTCTGCGATTGTAAAACCATGATCGGTCCTTATTTCATCAAGAACGTGATCATGTCCTTGTCCTCTTCTACCTTCTTCTCTGCTTGGTCTCCCAACCTTTGTGTTGACCCTGTTAATTTCCTATTGTCAGAAAATGTAACATTGTGTTACAGTCTGGCCATTTATGCTTGAAGAGTCATAAGATAAACCTCTGAGCTATTTTGGAGAACTGGTTGATCACATGTTCCGCTCTACTGGTGAAAGTCAAGATTCACATGAGAGCAATACCCCAACAGAAACATAAATCAATTAACAGAAAGGAAAGTTTGACTAATGTAAGAAAGAAAGCCTCCATTTTGAGCACTTGTCAACAGGTCCTCTGGAATGACAGTTGTCACTAGAAGCTCATTCTTGGGTGTGTGAGATGATTCTTGGGTTTCAATCTGCTGCGGTGGGATGAGTCACTCCGGGAAGAAGTTTAGGGGTTTGTGACGTTACTGAGGGGTGGAGGATTTAGCTATGTCCTCAACTACAATGTCCTTCACAGCAAAGAGCCGTGACAGCCAGTAGATTGAGGATAGACTGCAGGGGAACAGAGCGGTGTTTTCTGATAAAGCACCTGAGAGAGGAAATTTGTCTGACACGAAGGTGCTGCTTTGAGGCAGAGGTACAAATCTTGATTGCACACCCTGAGCCAAGTGGAGAAGAGATAAAACATGGGAGTGTACAATGAACAAGGGTAAGGCTGTTCATCCTGATTTCAAGTGCCTGTGCTAAAGAGATTTAAGAGATGGAAAGTTAACTTTGAAACTTGTTTTACATCATTCAAATTATCATCTTGTGTGTAACTGCTACAATTAACTGATGAGGAAAACAGTGAGGTGATATCGTGCCTGAACATTACATCTTTTTTTTACAGTAAGCAATAAAACACTGTTAATTGTCTTCAAAGTCCTTTTAATTTTGATTCCGTTTCGTCGCTTCAGAGAGAATCGTGACTTTATAATCGCTGCAATTTGTCCCCGTCTACTTTGTCCCTTTCTGTTACAGGGACGTGCTGGAGGAACCAGAGCCCCACCATCTGCCGATCAAAGAGGGCAAGGGAGGGTCACCCCACCGTCGCCGCATGTCGACCCCTCTCTCCCTTCACAGACGCCACGGCAAACTTCCCCCTAAAGAGGTCTCCAATGACCTGATGTTTGTAGGTCAGTTGCTGCAACACAAATAGAGAGCCTGGTTTTAGTACTTTACTTTGAGGTGCAATTTATGCCGTCCTAGTTCTGTGCACGGCATGGAGGACAGGATCTGACATTGTTAAGAGTGTGCTATAGAAATAAAAAAGTTAAAAACAAGACATAATTCAGCAACCAAGACAAAAACACCCAAGAGACATCTGTGGTTAAACTGTGAGAAACATACTTGTATGATCTGGTATTTTTGGAGCTCACACTGGGGATATTTTGGGCTCTGCTGCATCAGTTTTATTTATTTATGTGTCTCTTAGATGCTTCCCAACTTTGTGGAAGTGAAAGTTGTTGGAGTACCCCTTTAAAACTTCTTTGATTACTAGTCTAAAAGCGTAATGGGACTTTTTCCGCAGCAGTCTATATATAGAGGGAAAATCTAGTCGAGTACTCCAATAAGCGAGATGTAATACATTGGTCAGTCCACTGGAATACGCTATCAGTGTCACGTTTTGCTTCAGATAGGTGTGAAAAGTACAAGACAAGGGTCAAAGAAGGAGGCCATTTGACGGAAGTCACATGACAAA